>NC_072492.1:14417428-14757428 GCF_027574615.1 Eptesicus fuscus | reverse complement strand
CCATGACCGGTCCAAGCTAATCAAGCAAAGCCTGGTTGCCCCCTTTGCCAATGAGACAAAGGAGCCAGACCATTGACCCTGGTCTGCCTCCCTTACTAGATAAACAGCAGATCCTTTTATGGTATATAAGCAGGAGTCTTCCCTTACCCGCAGCTGATATGCACTTGGATATACTGCTATTTATACTCACAGATTCACTGTAAGTCGTGTGCTTATTGTCAGGAACGACTTAATACTTTGCTTAGGGTATCAAATTTAAAGAAAATAATTATAAGAAATCTATACTGTAGAATAAAAATATCAGTAAGAGGAGGAAGTACCTAAATAAATTATTTAAGAATGTGCATATCAGAAACTGTTAACAAAAACTCCCTTTGGGAAGAGGAAGTTGGGGTTGGGAAGAGGGGAGTAAAGGAACCATCATTTTTCATTTGGTATCTTTCTATAAGGCTTGGATCTTCTTCTAAGCATTATTGGATTTTCTAAAAATCTGGACAGTGGGATAATGGGGCACTACTCTTTCTTCCATATCATTTTCTCTATTAGAAATGCCTAAAAATAAAGGAAAATGTTATTCCTGACAGTCTAGAGAGCTGTTCCTTTCTCCTCCTCCTCCAGAAAGAAAATCAGAGGATCCAATATTTAGCAATCCAGTCTCACTCTCTTAACATTCCTTCTAATAATGCATTATGCCTAACTAAAGAGCTCACAGATGGAGCATCTCGAAAGCCAGCAGGACATCTAGGTGAGTGTCAACAAGAATGACAACTCAGGGGAAGCACACACAGCATCTGGCCCATAGATCACAGACATCCGTTTGACCTGTGGTCAGACTTCAGCAAAACCAACCCCAGGAGTTCCAGTGCTTAGTCTAAGACTTGTCAAAGAAGTATGCACTCTGAGTATTGTAACTGGTTAAGATTATAATTAAACTCTGATACTACACACTAGAGAGTTCATGCATACAAACAATAATTTCTCACTTTGGGAAAAAAATTTTAAATACCTTTTCAAATCAAAGCATATGTAGCTTTTGGTTCCAGCTTAGTTATTTCAGTTTAGACTTCCTCAGCTTAAGCCTCTTATTTAATTGCCTCATTTCACAGATGGAAAAATTGAGGCAGAAGCTGACTAGCTCAAGGTCACAGAGGCAGTTGGTGGCAGAGTCAAGATCAGAGGTGTAAGACTGAAAACAGGAACAGGGCCACGGCAGAGTGCTGTACAGGCTCTAAGGCTGAGCACAGTTCTAGGACACCACCCCGAAGACAGGAATTACCTTAGTTCTGTGGTTCTCTGCATTCAGACCCTCATACAGAGACCTGTTGAAAGAAATTTCACCAAGGATCTGCAGTTCAGTTGCATCTCTTAGAAACTGTAAGGGGAGAGGGGGGAGGAAACATGTTTTAGACGTGGACCTACTGTTTCTGTACAGCATTCACCATCCTTCCTTTATTTGCGTTCCATCCTATGTATTCCTTAGCTTAGTTAATGAGCTCAACAACCACAAAGTTACCCAAGCAAAAAACCTGTGGTTATTCTCAACTTTTCCCTCTACCTCATGTCACACCTTCACCCACCCCACCCAAGTCAGTTTTCTTGACCATTTTTCCTCTTTTTTTTTGTTTTGTTAATCCTCACCGAAGGTATTTTTCCCACTGATTTTTAGAGAGGGGAAGGGAGTGAAGGAGGTGGGGTAGGGAAACAGGGGGAGGAAGGGGGAGGAGAGAAACATTAATGTGAGAGAGACTGGGGCTCAGGATTGAACCTGCAACCCAGGTATGTGCCCTTGACCAGGAATCGAACCTGCCACCTTTTGGTACATGGGCTGATGTTCTATGCATTGAACCACACTGGCCAGGGCCATTTTTCTTTTTTGAGCCTCTCTTGCACCTGTCCCTTTTCCTCCATTCCCATAGCTATTTCTTCAGTTCAGATCTCATCAGTCATCTGGATCACTGCAAGACGTTAAACTGGGCTGTAGTTCCCACTTTTGAATGAGTAATCAAGGAAGGCCTCTCCAAGGTTACATGTGAGCTAAATGTAAGAAACCACGCACATGAAGATCTGGGAGAAGAACACTGTCATGGAGAAGGAAGAGCAAGTACAAAGGGCCTGTGGCCAGAACAATATGGAGGAACAGAAAGGACAGAACAGCTGGAGTATAAGAAGTTGGGCTGAGGAGAGTACTAGGAGATGAAGTCGAAGAAATCAGAGACCAGATCATGCAGGGCCTTGCAGACTACTGAAAAGGTACGAATTTTAGGATAAATGTATTAAAAAGCATAATGTTTGTTTCTAAAAGGTAGCTGTTGCCCTAGCCAGTTTGGCTCAGTGGAAAGAACATCGGCCTGTGGACCCAAGAGTCCTGGTTTCAATTCTGGTCAAGAGCACATACCTCGGTTGCAGGCCCCTCGCTGGCCAAGGCCCTGGTCAGGGTGCATGCAGGAGGTAACCAATCGATGTGTTTCTCTCACATCGATACTTCTCTCTGTCTTTCCCTCTCTCTCCCACTCTCTCTAAAAATCAGTGAAAAAATATCCTAGGGTGGGGATTAACAAAAAAAAAAAAAAAAAAAAATAGGTAGCTGTGTGAGGAATGTTCAGAGAGGGCATAGCAAGAGCAGAGGCAAGAAGAGCAGACAGAAGGTTGCGGCAACAGTCTGGGCAAAAGAGGGCAGCCTGATCGACAGAGTAGCAGTGGCCAAGCAGAGAAGTGAATGGATTTAGAATATATTTTGCAGGTGGAATAAGAGAGTTTGCCGTGGGAAGAGATATGTGCAAGTCAGCAAGGGAGGAGTCCCACGAAATTCCTAGAAAGTAACCGGAGTGGTGAGTTACCCTGAGGAACTGGGTCAGGAACAGGTTGGGGCAGAAGGTGGGTCAGGAGACATGTGATATTTGAGATGCCCGTATCCAGCTATGGATCTTTCTAGGGGAGCCAGATGCCCGTGAGCTGCAGGAGAATCAAATCTGGAGCATTTCGCAGTCTCGAGTACCTGCTTAGCCTGACTCACGGAGAGCTCCGCTGCGACCGTTACATTTTCTCTCTCCGAAGTGATGGCACAGCTCACCGAATGCCACTCCTCCACGGGCTGGGAAAGGAACGTCTGGTTAGCACCATCCCTCTGCGTACGGAAAAGCTGTTGCTGTAACTCTCAGCACACAGGGCACCTGAAGGTCCCAGGACAGATGTGAGCAGTTTCCTCGCTCACCGTGGCGGAAGCCTAGCCGCAGCCTTGACACACAAGACCCGGTGAAGAGACCAAGGAGGGCGCTGGGGCCGCCCTGCACGGGCTTTCGGGGGAAACGCCGGAAACGGTGTATCCGGGCCCTTCTGGTCACCCGCTCCGGACCCTCCTCCTTCCCTTGGCCGTTCGGGACCGCCGCGCTCACCTGAACCGCCTCGCTCCCACAAACGCGCTCCTGACGCTGGGTGCACACGGTGGAAGCCTGAAACGAGAGCCATCCCCGCGACGAATGAGGACGCGAAACCGCCGTCGTCAAGCACCCTCCGTCCAAACCCGCGAGCCCGTGGTGATACGCATGCGCGCAGGAGGGCACTAGGACCCGACGTGCCGGCCGGCCGGTGGGCGTGTCTACGTCGACGTCAGCGTCCTCCAGAGGTCTCGCGATGTTTGCATTTGAACAGGTTGGCGGGTGAGAGCTATGGCGGAGCCAGTCCCGCGACCCCGGAACCGGCTCTTACGAACGTATGGGGCTGCGGGCGGCGGAGGGCCGCGGTGGCGGTCGGGCCGGGCAGGCGCGCAGTGGTTCGCGCCTCAAGATACAAAGCGTGTCTTCAGCAGCACCAGTAGCAGCAACGCCAGTAGTGACGACCCCTCGCCCTCTGTCGCCTCCGACGATTCTGATGACCCCGACTTCTGCAGCGAGGTGGGTCTGCGGCGGAGGCGAGCTGGCGGGCGGATCTCCAAGGCCCGGCCGAGCCTTATCATGACTCCAAGACGCCTGAGGCTGCGAGCGCGGCCGCCGCGGAAGTGCAGCACCCCCTGCAGCCCACTCGGTCCGCCGCCCTTCCCCAGCAGCACCCCGGGCCGCCTCAGCCCGGACCTCAGTGTGTGCAGCCAGCCCAGCGACGGCGGCCCGCTGGGCACCAGTGCCTCCTTATTTAGCTCCCCAGCCTCTCCAGGCCCCGGTCCTGGGTCCCCAGCGCCAGGAGACAGTGTCATAGGTACCGGCCCCTCTACCTCTCTGGATGTCACCTCTCTGGATCCAGCACCTCGTTCCTGCTCCCAGGAGGCAGCAACAGGAGGAAGCAGGTTCACCAGATTGGCCCACCAAACTCGTTCAAGCCTCACGTCGGCTCTCTTTAGCCTTATGGACTCAGGAAACCCGGAGGATTGTGAGTTTGGGACAGGTGGGAAGAACATGAGGGAGTCCTGCTGTGAAAGGGAACTGATGGGGAAGAGGCTGGAGAGCCCAGGTTTATCAAGCATGCGAAAGAAGAGGGCCAGAGACAAGGACTCTTGTCAAGAGACTGGGGCTCAAGGGGCTGTCCAGACAGAATATGAGGAGGCCAGTGGTTGCAAGAGCTGTAAAGGACCTGGGAAAACCAACAGGCCTGAGAAAACTGGGCCAAACCAGAAAAGGAAACATCAGGAGGCAGTAGAAACCTCTCTCCTCCATTACAACCAGTTTAAAAAGGGCCAAAGGATGGGAAAAGATTCATTCCTTACCCAGGATCTGACTCAATTCCAGAATGACCGCTCTTGGACCAAAGCCAGGGCTTCCTTCAGTTTCCATAAGAAAAAGATCGTGACTGCTGTGTCAGACGTGTGCAACAACGCCACTACCAGTTCTCCCTCAGGGTCCTTCATGTCAGAATATTCAAACTCTCCTGTCCTGAACAAAACAAGCAGTGCTCCATCCCCTTGGCACTCCTCTTCCATGTATTTGCTAACCCCCTTAAAGACACCACATGTCGCAGACCAAAAGGCATCTGATGCTGAAAAGGTTTATAGGGAATGCAACCAGGAGGGTCCTATCCCCTTTAGCTCTTGCCTTTCCATGGAAAGACTGGAATGCTGTGAGAAGATTGGGGAAGGAGTGTTTGGGGAAGTGTTTCAAACAATTGATCATTGTACACCAGTAGCCCTAAAAATCATTGCTATTGAAGGACCGGATTTAGTCAATGGAGCCCATCAGAAAACATTTGAGGAAATCCTTCCAGAGATCATCATCTCCAAAGAGTTGAGCCTCCTGTCTGATGCTGTGTGCCACCGCACAGAAGGCTTTATTGGGCTGAACTCGGTGCACTGTGTTCGCGGACCTTACCCTCCCTTGCTCCTCAAAGCCTGGGATCACTATAACTCAACCAAAGGGTCTGCAAATGACCGGCCTGACTTTTTCGACAAAGACCAGCTCTTCATTATACTTGAATTTGAATTTGGAGGAACTGACTTAGAGCAAAGGAGAAAGACGTTGTCCTCCATAGCTACTGCAAAGAGCATTCTACACCAGGTCACCGCATCCCTTGCCGTTGCAGAGGCATCGCTGCACTTTGAGCACCGAGACTTACACTGGGGGAATGTGCTCTTAAAGAAAACCAGCCTCAAGGAAGTCCACTACACCCTCAGCGGGAAGACAGGTACTATCCCCACCTGTGGGCTGCAAGTCAACATCATTGACTACACCCTGTCACGCCTGGAGCGGGATGGGGTCGTGGTTTTCTGTGACATTTCCATGGATGAGGACCTTTTTACAGGTGAAGGTGACTACCAGTTTGAGATCTACAGGCTAATGAAGAAGGAGAACAACAACTGCTGGGGTGAATACCACCCTTACAGTAATGTGCTCTGGCTACATTACCTCACAGATAAGATTCTGAAAGAAATGGTCTTCAAGAGGAAATGTAACACCCCTGCCTTGAAGCAAATAAAGAAAAACATCATACATTTCCATCAGACAATGCTGAACTTCAGCTCTGCCACTGACCTGCTCTGCCAACACAGTCTATTTAAGTAAGTCAAAGGTGCCTTACCGCCCCAAAGGGGGACAGACCACTAGCCTTGAAAGTCCCCAGTGTTGTTTTCGATCTCTATCCCCAGGGAAGGGTGAAATTCCTACTCTAACCAGCTTTTCAAACAAGAGTTTTGTTTCCAAGTGGAAACTGAAATGTTTGTGGAAATCTTTAAACAACAAACATTCTTTAAAAATAAACTACACATGAGAACAAGTGTTTACAACTTTTAGGCCCTCTTTCTGTCAGCAGAGTCTATTCTGTAGGTTTCCATATTTTCATTTTTGAGCCTTGACACTTTATGTAGCCTAAGGGGGAAAAATTTCAGGAGAAAGTAATTCACCCCAAGGTCTCAGCTGTCATACCAATCAGAGCCTATAGGTATTGGCAGGCTGGCTTTTGGGAACCATACTACAGCTCAGGAGTCAACCGAGAGCAAAGAGGCTGTAGCAAAGCAGAGACCAAGACAGATTGAAGGGAGAGAGAAAAGGAAGATGGTAGACAGTTTATAGGGAGACATGCAAGAAACGCCATATATCTATCAAGCTCATTTGCCAGTCACAGAGAAGTAAATTTAACAGTTTTCAACAGGAAAATAAATGTCTCCATGGCTACTAAAAAAGTTTTTTGAGTTTTTGCTTATTTGTTATCAAGGGAAGTAAACAAATATTGCTTTCAGAGGTGGGTGGTTGATATTCCTTCTGAACATGACTTTGATAATTTACTACTAATGTGTTCTCAGGTTAACTAATCTTGTTTTTACTCTTTTTCTAGAACTCTAGTTTTTATACCTTTGAGAATCTGTAGTCACTCTGAAAAGAGTTGCAATCGTGATAGAGTCAAGACCCGCCTCTAAGTACCTGAGTCTTTGTCAGGTTCTTCACTCTTACAAGCCGGAGCCCTTGTAATTTAATTGGAACACAGATTTGCAGCTGGAATTCGGCTCCAAAGAAATTTTCCCCATGGATCTGCAAAGTAAAGAGTAGGAAGTCAGAGTTGGTGTTGCTTTGCCACTTGTAGCTTTGCAATAATAAATGCTAAGCACTTACATTGAAGGAGAATTCTTTGTGGTCAGAAAGCCCCTGGCTTGTGTTCATGTACATCACTGCTGGTCTGCAATTGAGAGGACACGTTGTTAGGCCTCAAGGCCCCCTTGTTTTAAGTGAACCTGAATGTTACTAGTTGGGTACACTAGGACAGAGGGCACCAGATCCTTAAGAGGGATCAAAGCTAAATATCAAAGTGTAAATTGGTGGTAGGGCAGTTGGGAGCAGGCAGAATATTTGAATAGTATATATTTGGGCTGCTGCTTTACCTAATTATCATCCTTCAGAATGGCCTTACTTTTCTCCTTCCTTCCTTTTCAATCCCATAGCCCCTCTCTTCTTCCCTTCTTAGCATCATGTCAGGACCCTTTTGTAGCAAGACCAGTTGACATTACTACTTTGATTACTACCATGGGTTTCTAGAAACCATCTCTTAGTGTCCTAGAGATTGATGGGAGCCTGGGTTTTAAGCAGCCTCCTCTCAAAGGAAGGCAGTACCCCTATCCAGCCTGCCCACCAATTCCACCCACAAGAGAGAATGCTCAGAACTGTCCCCCAGGTGTTGGCCCCTTGGAGGTCCTTACTTGGGAAGAACTGCAATGAAGGCATGCTTGAAGTGAAGTCTGTGGGTCTCTCTGACCAAAGATCTTCTTTCATTGGCACTAAGAAATAAGAGTGTCAGTGCACAGCACACCTGCTTTGTACATATGGCTGCTTCTATACCTTCGCTTCCCAAGGTTATCAGGGGTCAGATAAGAAAAGACTCTTGGAAATAAGCAGAGTGCAGAAGAGTTGCTAGAAGTCCAGACTTGGAGAAACATTGATTTAGAAGGGTTTCTCACCCTCAACAATATTGACATTTTGGGCAAGATAATCTGTTGTGAGAGGCTGTCCTGTATATTGTAAGATGTTAAGCAGCATCCCTGGTCTCTACCCACTAGATGCCAGTAGGACCCCCCAAGTCGTGTACATCAAAAATATCTTCACATAGCCTGGCCGGCATGGCTCAGTGGTTGAGCATCGACCTATGAGCCAGGACCTCACAGTTCAATTCCTGGTGAGGGCACTTGCCCGGGTTGCTGCGGGCTCGATCCCCAGTGTGGGGCGTGCAGGAGGCAGCCAATCAATGAGTCTCTCAGCACTGATGTTTCTATCTCTCCCTCTTCCTTCTTCTCTGAAATAAATAAAAATATATTTTAAATATATATATCTTTAGGTATTGCCCCTGAGGGGCAGACTCACCCTTATTTAAGAACCCTTTCCCAACACTGTATCCCATCCTACCCCCAAACATAGAGGTTTTGCAGGCAAAAGCTTCCCCAAAATTAAATGAACCGGAATTAGAACTCCAGTCCAAGGCTCATTTTACCAAACTATACCATAGTTTTACTTTGTGTGTCAATGAAAGAATGTTTTAAATATATTTGCTAACCATGGGGACACAGGTGCCTTCTCTGGGCTCACTGAAGTTCCCTTCTCGGCACGTGGGAGGGAGGTTTCTTCCAGGGCCGTAGCCTGGGTCTGCTGTGTCACAAGCACTACTTACTTTGTGATTGTCACAGTGATGTCAGCTGTCCTGTTTGGAAAGGCACTCTCCTCTAGCTGCCAAACTACTGAAAAGTTTGCCTATTTTGAAGAGAAAAAAAAGAGAGTAAAAAAAGTCACTTCATTCTTCTCTATACCACTCACAATTCAAACTACTTCCTACTAACGAGACAGACCTGGGAAATAATTTATATTGCTCACATTTTTGTATCATAGCAGGCTTCCACATTTGTTATTCCATGTAACCTTCTTATTCCCCTTTACAACTGAGCAAATATTGCTGAGATTCTCACAGCACAAAGATCCTCAGTAGCACATCAGGGACTCCGCTCAGGACTAGTAACTTTGGGTCTGATGACCCTTCCATACTACCTGCTATTTCACTCTGTAGTGAGCCAACAATTTGTCTGGCTGTATTCCCCCACCCACCTCTCCCTACTTTCAGAGCGGACTTGGCAATTCTAAGCACAGCTATAGATTGACTGTACAGTGAAGGGAAGCATGGGACCACAACTGAGATTCCAATGAGACTGGAAAGTAGAAGTTACCAACTCTAGGGTAGTGAAACAAGTCAGCCCATCAAAACACTCACAGATGCCCTCCTGAGTATGGGGTGACCAATCTTGCACTTCATGACCAGGATAGAAGCAGCTGGCTTAGGGTCATCACACTGAATGTTTGGGGAAGGAGGCTGTTAACACAGAAAAGACTGTTGTTAAAAGGCAAAAAAGAAGAGCAGTTTTCTCACACCAATTTAACATCATTTGCTCTTTTTTTTCACATTCAAGACACCTTGCCCAGAGCTGAGGACACACATCAGACTTGGTCCCTATCTTCCTCACAAGCTGGGCAGGAGGGATCAGTGGTAGATGGTTGAGGAATTTAAATACAAGGCCTAAGGAGTGGTTCTGTGAGAGAGGTACAGAGAACAGCAGTAGAGAAAGATGAATTTCAACTTGGACGAATGAAAGTCTTTATAGGGAAGGAGACATTTGAATTGGGCCTCGGGTCAATGCAAATTTCACATACTGAGATGGACTAGAAGGCTAGCATGAGCCCAGCACCACCATGCTGCCCTTTTCGATCCTGGTTCCTCATCTGGACCACTGAATACAGAGAATGATTTGAGCAACTACTTTTTTTTTTTTTTTTAATTACTATTTTCTTAATTCTCCCAAGGAGGGTGCATCACCAGTTCCATTCTGGATGCTTAGGAGATCATTTCATTCTTTCCATATAATGGATGCTGTCCTAGCCCGAATAGCCTAAGACCTTCAGGGACAGACCATAGTCTGACAAAGCCAGGTTTATTGGTTCATTATAGAGTAAACTTCATTGGTGTGTCTTACCAAACAAAGGAAAAGACAGTTACTGAAGGACTCCAGGGAAGGGTGGTGTTGAGGTGAGATGTAAATGAGGCAGTGTTTTGATAGGTTAAAAATCAGGGCCGTGTAAAAGGGTCACTCAACATCAGGTCTGCACTGCAGAGTGGTCCCAGGGACCCATGTCCTTGGGAACTATTCAGATGGATGTGAAATGCTTTATGTGCAGCTCTGTACCTCAGAAGGACATAGACTGCTTCTCTTTGTCAAAGCGACTTAGATTCTCCAGGCAAGGTTGAGATGGTTTCATAATTACAGATACAACTTCAAACAGCAAAGTTTCTGATTTCCAAAGACTTTAGAGAACGCAATTACTCAATGTTTGTAGCTGCAGGGTGTCCATGGCAAAAATACCATTTCCTAGTATCTTGCAGCTGGCTTCCTGTCTGCAATCCCAGGCTGATGAATGGCAGGGCAGACTTTACATTTTAGTCCCAACTAACTTATTAGAGATTATTTCTCTCTCAGAACCTGTGTTAGGGAAGGCTGCAGGCAGGGAGGAGTGATTACGGCAAAATGGCACCATTGAAGGTTTGTGAGACAGAGAATGGCATGACTGGATCCCATGGCATGTAGTTGGATGGAGGGGCTTCATCCAGTTAATTTATTTTTTAAATATATTTTTATTGATTTCAGAGAGGAAGGGAGAGGGAGAGAAGAGATAGAAACATCAATGATGAGAGAGAATCATTAATCCGCTGCCTCCTGCACGCCCCCTACAGGGGATCAAGCCCACAACCTGGGCATGTGCCCTGACCAGGAATCCAACCATGACCTCCTGATTCATAGGTTGACACTCAACCACTGAGCCACTCCCGTTAATTTAAATCATTTATTGAATGGACCAAGATGAGGCTGGAGGCAGTTTGGAGGTTGCCATAAAAAAAGAGAGTGTGCAGGGAGGAAAAGCCATGAATGGCATGTTTCCCAAAACTGCTGTCATAGTTACCTTTTGTATCCTCTTAAACTGCAAGTTTCTGGGGTAAGTCAAAGCCATGTTTGTCATGTAGGAATCTTCCCCAGAGTTAGTTAGGCTGATGTTCATTGTCAGCTCCTTTGTGACACCCACCACCAATTCCGTCCTGCACAGGGTAGCAAATAGATAAGCGTTACCAGTTTATTATTCTGTAAAAACCTCGATGCAATGCAATAGCACATTCAACTAACTTCTTAGATAAATTGCCTAAAGGATACACTTAGCCTAGATTTTCTTCCCCTTAACGTAAGCAAACACCTGGACCTCCACACCCACCTCAGTTGCTGTGCGAGATAATAATAATGGCTACCATTTATTTAGTCCTTTCCATGTGCCAGGGTTTGTGCTAAATGCTTCACATGCTCAATTTATCCTCATAATAATTCTATGAAATAGGATTGTTATTCTTCATCTTATAGAGAAGGAAACAGAAGCCAAAAGAGGCTCACTAATTTGCCTGAGGTCTAGCAACCTCAAAAAGGAATTGGGAGAATTGGATCTAAATCCTCTTTCTGTTACCAATTCTCTGTGACCGTAGGCAAGGCACTCCCTTACAAAATTCCATCCATTTCACATCTATTTATGGAGTAGCTTCCCTGTGCCAGACACCCTACTCAACACTACAGTAACAGTGGTGTGTGAGACAGGCACCATCCCTGCCCCTTTCCTGGCCTTAGCTTTCCCTCCCACACAGTCATTCAGCCCCTTCTAATTCAAAGGCTATATGGTTTAAACCAGGAGTCTGCTCAGCCTGGTGAAGAGAAGACTTGGGGCTTTGTGGGAGCTTCCTTCAGTCTGCTGAGGTGCATTGGGGCCCTATGTGGAGAACAACTACCAGTAATTGAAATCTGTAGGAAAATGTGTCACTGGTACAAAGAAAACTTTCTACCATCTGACATAGTCAAAGACGGAATATGTAGCTCTGGGAAGAAATCATGTGCTTTGTTGTGTTGTTTTTATCACAGCTGAAAAGCGGACATTGATTGGAGGGAGGGAGGGGTCAGAGCCAGCCTGCTGTAGGGATCCATCTGAGGGATGGCACATGTCTGAAATAAGACAGTAGTGGTTGGGATGGAGGGAAGAGATAGAAACCAGAGATGGCAAGGCTGTACTTGCAGGCAGAGCACAGAGAGAGAGGACTCAAGGATGAATCCCAAGGTTACAGCCTGGATGACTGATGAGGGAGAGACCACAGGAGGAAGGGCAGAGGAAGTCGACAGAGAGTTCAGTCTAGGACATGATGAGAGGTGTTTATAGGATAACAAGGTAGAGATGTTGAAATGTCAGTTGGATGCACTGTTCCAGAACCCAGGAAAGCGATCTGAGAGTTGTCAGAATATTTTAACAGGGACAGTTTCAGAGGCCCTGAATGCAAACACGGATATGTGCACACGTGATTTTCTAGGGAGAAGAGTCTGTAGTTTTCCTTAGATTCTTTGGGAGATCTATGTCCATAAGGTCAAAAACCACAGAAGTGTTTGGATGCTAAAGATTAGGCTTAACAATAATCTTGAAAAAAAAAGAGACTGCTTGCTATGTATGTACACTAGGGGGTGATGTAGGGCCAGCTGTGTGTGCTATGTCTCTAGTTCACACAGATTGCCTAAGAGGGCAGTGCTTGGTTCCATTAATTCCCTGTTGGAAGCAGTTGTGTTTGCTTGTTAGGCTGGATTCCAAAGCACTCAAAAGTCTTGAATTGGATCCTTATCGATTGAGATGGGCAGCGCTAAGCCATCCACATCTGAAACACAAGTCTTGCAAACGTCTAGAAGCACTGGCCATCGGTACCATGTTATACACGCAGCACTGGTAGCCGGGAGGGCATTTAAGACACCATACGTCGTCCCAAACCAAACTTGTGATCTCTTCCTGCCTTCCAAAGTCATTCTTTCAAAGGCTTGCCCAGTTCAGTTCTTGGCATCACTGCTGTCCTAGAACTTTGCGGTCATGGAAGTGGTTATCACTGTGCTGTCCAGTATCACTAGCCATATGTGGGTATTGCGCACCTGAAATGTGCACAGTACAACTGAGGGGCTAAAATTTTAATTTTATTTAATTAAAATTAAAATTGGACAGCACAGTTCTAGATGCTCAGGCTGAAGCCTTGAAAGATTTCTTAGACCCCTCTCTTTCCCTCACTCCCCACCTCCAATCTGTCATCAAATCCTATGGGCTTTAACTTCAGAACATAACCACCTTCATTGCTACCACCCTGGCCCAAGGCACCATCCCTTCTCACCTGAGTTATTGTAAGAGCTCCCTGCAAGCTCCCTGCTTCCACCTTTGCTCCTACAGTCTGTTCTCAACACAGCAGCAAGAATGACCCGGTGAAAAATAAAAGATCATCCATTCCTCTGGCTTTCCAGCTCCCAGTAACAGCCCCATGGAAGGCCTGTGCAGCCCCGGGTGACCGTCCCTGCCCACACATTGCCTCTCCCTCCTCATGCTACTGCGACCACACTGCTGTCCTGGCTGTTCCTCCCACCTCCAGGCGTGCTCCCATCCAGGGCATTTGCACTTGCTCTTCCTTCCAATACCCACATAGTTCATTCCTCAACCTCCGGCGTGTACCAAAATGCCTCCTCAGCGAGCCCTTTCCTGACCACTCCGTTTAAAACTGCCACCCCACCTCCACCCGTACTCCCTCCTACCTTCCCTGCCTTATCTTCATAGTAAACTTGACAACATAATATTTACTTATTTGTTATCTTCTCCCCTAAAAGCAGCAGGAAGGCAGGGCTCTTTGTGTTGCTCGCTGCTGTATCTGCAGCACCTGGAGTGCTTGGCACAGAGTAGATGCTCCATAAACATTTACTGAATTAAGTAATTTGATTAAGAGGTGAGTCAGGGAAGAGGTTGCCTCTGACACTGGCTTATGAAAATAGCATTGCCCAGGATGTCAGAGACCTGGGTTCAAGTCTACCAGATGACCCCTGTGACCCCATGCAGGTTCCCAACTACTGAGTCTGTTCTCTAATCTATAAAATGGGAAAGCCGATCTCTGTGTTGCCTCCCTTATGGGATGGCTGGGGAAGCAAGTCTATCTAATAAAGAGGGAATATGCTAATTGACTGCCACGCCCTCAAAGATGGCGGCACTCTGCGCGCCTGCCTTTGGAGTCCCCCAGTCATCTCAGCCCCCAGCCTCCCATGGCCAGCCCGAGGCGCAGGCAAGCCTTGGATGTTGGCTGCCCAGCCGCCCAGGGCCGTCCAGGGCCGCCCAAGGCTCAGATAACTAGGGCCGGCCGAGGCTTGCACTGCTGGCAGTGGCAGCAGCAGAGGTGTGATGGGGCGTCGCCTTCTCCTGATCGCTGGGTCACCTCCCACCCCTGAGGGCTCCCAGACTGTGAGAGGGGGCAGGCCGGGCTGAGGGACCCCCCCATCTAGTGCCTGAATTTTCATGCACCAGGCCTCTAGTGAGATAATAAATGCAAAGCCCTTTGTGGGCCATGAGGGGAAGGAGAGGGAATGAGCAACTGATCCTGATGAGAGGTTGGTTCAGGTAAGTCAGGAGGAAGTTTACTACAGAAACTGTGATGACTGGATTCGACTCACTGAGAGGTGGTGGCCAGCTGTAACTCAGCAACACAAAACAGCTTATTCTTGCAGGCCTTCTCGTAGGGCAGCTGTAACGAGACAGGGGCAGGATTAGCCCAGGGACCCCGCCATCCCTGGAAGCCTTGCCTTGTGATCTCCTTAGGACATGTTGGACAGGCTGGGTTGTGTCCACATGGCTGTGACTGTGACATTTCTTGATCTGGCAGGGGTAGGAGGAACAGTTGGGTAACAGATGGCAAGTGACAGTCTGTCAGGTAGGGGATGTGTTTGGTCCTACAGCACAGGTATACCATGAGCCAGGCCTCTGGCCAAGGTAGAAAATGGGGTGACCTTCATGGAATGGTGGGAGGGCCTGTCACATTTCTATCACCAGAATTAAGCACCAACACTCACAACTCACTGTGTACTTTGAAATTTTGGGGAGGAAAACCTATATGAAGAAGAGTTTTCTTAGTCCTTTCAAGTAGAGGTAGGAACAGCAGGGGCACAAATGGAAGACACCTAATCAATTATTGTCAAGATCCCAAAAAACCCCAAACAATTATTGTCAAGATCCAGTCCTGCACACCCTCTGATTCCGTGGGTAGTCTTTGAGGGTTAAATATTCCCTTTGCAATCGTGCCTACACTAAACCAAACTAATTCAGAGAGTCACAGTGGGTCCACAGGCCCAGTCAAAGTTGAAAAGCCCTAGTTCAGATTGAAAAATCAAAGTTTCTAAAGAATCTGGGTGTTCTTGTTTGTTTATTTTATTGATTTCAGAGATGAAGGGAGTGGGAAAGAGAGCTAGAAACATCAATAATGAGAGAGAATCATTGGTTAGCTGCCTCCTACAGGCAGGCCCCCCACTGGGGATGGAGCCTGCAACTGGGCATGTGCCATTGACCGGAATCTAATCTGGGTCCCTTCAATCCGTAGGCCGACGCTCTATCCATTGAGCCAAACCAGCTAGGGGTGGGTTCATTTTTTATTATGAAGGAAACACAGCCAGCTTCCTAACTGGGAAATCTCTGCATTTATCTCCCCAGCAGCCAGTGACCGCATCAGCAGCTTACGCAAGGACCCTGCCCAGGGCCTGAAGCAGGAATGGAGCCCAGAGTTAGAAAGGAAGCCTCCTACTTCCTGGAGACTGGAGATGCAATTTGCAGAAGTCAGAACTTGACACTCCGACTGGGTCAATAGTTTGGGGCAAAGTTTTTTGGATTTTCTTTAGCTTTGTTTTTAATATAGACAAGTAGCCTGCTCTCTTTCACCCAAACCCAGTGAGAGCGAGCAAGGTTAAACTATAAGCTCCTAGCTAGAACTCATTTTCTGGAAACATCTGTGTACTTAAACTAATACCAAATCACGCCTCCTCGTCCATTTTACCAGTGGAATAAAAAATGTCTTTGCCAAACCATCCAAGTAATAATTGATTCAGGTAAGAATCATGAATGGATGTTAAACAGGATACATTCATAAGCTCCAAGCATCGCCTATAAGATACTTATTCATGACCAGGGGAAATAGCACCAGTCATGGGACAAAGCAGTGTGCCCCTGATATGACACCTCGAAGGACCAACTTCACTTCTGTGATATTCTTGCCCAAAACACACAATCTAATCTAATCTTGAGGAACATTGGACAAATTCAAGTTGAGAAACATTCTACAAAATAACTGGCCTGTATCCTTCAAAAATGTTGAAGTCATTAAACAAAGACTGAGAAACTGCTCCAAATTAAAGGAGATCAAAGATAAGTGATGACAAAATGAATACATGATGCTGGACTGGCAAAAAAAGTTTTTTCTTTTGCAATAAAAGATGTTAATAGGACAACTGATGAAATTTAAATAAATTAGGTAATAGTATTTTATTATTTCCTGATTTTGATCATTGCACTGAGGTTTTGTAAGAGAATGTCCTTGTTTTTAGGAAATATATACTGAATACTGGAGAGTAAGGCATCAAATCTATAACTTACTCTCACATGGTTCAGAAATATAAATGTGTGTATATGTGTGTAATTTGTATATATGTATATGTACTGTCTACATGTATCGAGAAAGAATGCTAAAGCAATGTGAATAATAAGACGTACAAATGTTAACATTTTGGAAATCTGGATAAAGAATGCATGGAGAGCCCGGCCAGCATGGCTCAGAGGTTGAGCATCAACTTATGAACCGGGAGGTCATGGTTCGATTCCTGGTCAGGGCACATGCCTGGGTTGCAGGCTTGATACTCAGTGTGGGGCATGCAGGAGGCAGCTGATCAATGATTCTCTCTCATCATTGATGTTTCTATCTCTCTCCCTATCCCTCCCTCTCTGAAATCCATAAAAAATATATTTTTAAAAAAAAGAATGGATGGGGATTATTTTGGAGTGTGCTTATAACTTTATAGTAAACCAACTATTTCAAAATAAAGGTTTTTTTTCTAAACAATATATATAATTAGTGATCATCTGCTTATTGACAAAACTTTATTACATTAATTCTAATCTTTTTTTCATCTAACTTGCTGTCAATACCAATTTTTAAAAAATTCTTTAGCCTGGTCGGCGTGGCTCAGTGGTTGAGCATCAACCTGTGAACCAGGAGGTCACGGTTTGATTCCAGGTCAGGACACACTGGGGCCTGCAGAAGGCAGTCAATCAATGATTCTCTCCCATCATTGATGTTTCTATCTCTCTCTCCCTCTCACTTCCTCTCTGAAACCAATAAAAATACATTAGAAATTGTTAATTATTTACAAAATAAATATACTATTATAAATTTAAAATAAAGTCTCTTGCCTAAAAAATTAAGATGTCAGTCTTTGTTCATACTAGTAGAGGAACCTGATTCCCTCTCTTCCTGGGCAGATGAGCAGTGAAAACAGTCACCCTAATTGTGTTGCTCTCTTATTTCTATTTACTGTTTGTTTTGTTTTGTGTTTTGAGAGAGAGAGAGAGAGAGAGAGACATCGATTTGTTGTTCCTCTTATTTATGTATTCATTGGTTGGTTCTTGAATATGCCCTGACCAGGGATCGAACCTGTAACCTTGGACTAGCATAATGACTCTCTAACCAACTCAGCTGCCCAGGCAGGGCCCTATTTACTACTTGTGATTAATACATTAGGTATTGACCAAAACTGGGTAAAAAATATTGGACACTCGGGACTGTCCTATGATTACCTGGAAATATGTTACTGAGCTTTTCTGTGCCCGCATGAAAACTCTTGGCTTTTTAGTTTAAATTTTGGAGACAACTCATCCCAACTGACTGTAATTATTACTCTTTAAGGCTCACGTTGTCACTTCTTTGATCTTGCTGATTTAAACCCCATAACACACACTAAATGTAGACAGATAGAATATTCCAGATCCTGGATACAAGCAAAATCACCTTAGATATCATAGAGTCAGGAAATATGACTGTTGGCTTTCCCCCTCTGACTTCCCTTAGTAATGAGAAAAGTTTCTTGTGACACTACCTGCCCGTTAGGGGGCAAGTTTGGTGGGCCAGGCATTCAGCCCGAAGGCCCTGAGCAGGCCTTGGGTAGACAGCTGTGCCAAAGGGCATCCTCTCTGCCAGCAGGGCAGAGTGGCTCCAGTCCAGTCCCCACATGGGACCCCCACCGCACGGTCATCAGACACCCTTGCCAAGTCAGACAATGCTCAAATGCTTCATTAAATATGTAGCAAGCATTCTGTGCACATAAAGGAACTAGCCTTGGGTGGTAGTTTGGAGACGTGGTTACCCACCAGGGAGGCCCCTTTGTGCAGTAAGGGGCCCAAATGCTGTCTGAAGACCCTCCCAATTCTAACATTCTTTGAAGTTAGGGGAGCAGGTACTTTGGGGGGATGGTTCCCTGGAGGGTCTGGTCCTAGCTGTGGGTAGAGTCACCTGGAAGATGGCGTAGGGCTCACTGTAGATGTCCAGGACAGGGTGGGAATGGCTCCTCTGGTCCTTGGAGTTCCGGAGTTGGTAGCTGACATTGACACTGATGTTGGAGAAGCAGTCCTCTTCACAGAGCTGCAGTCACCCGGGAGGCGGAGGTGCAGTTGGATGTGGGGCAGAAGATGACAAGGAGAACGCCTTTAACTTCGGTGTAGTCATGAAATAAACATGAAAGTGGTGAGCCAGAGGTCCTAAGCCTCTTCCAAACAAGCCAGGCTGAAGGGAAGCTGTCATTTAACCAAGCTGCCAGGAGCATTGGAAAAATCCCTGGATCTGCTCTCAAATCTCATAACTCCTTATGGTTTCCACCCCAATCCTAAGGGGTCTGCCTATCATGAGTTAAAAACTGACGACTTTGCCCAGCCTGTGTGGCTCAGTGGTTGAGCATCGACCTATGAACCAGGGGGTGGCGGTTCAATTTCTGGTCAGGGCACATGCTCAGGGCTTGATTCCCGGTGGGAGGTGTGCAGGAGGCAACCAATCAATGATTCTCTCTCATCATGGATGTTTCTATCTCTCCCTCTCCCTTCTCTGAAATCAATAAAAATATTTTTTAAGAAAACAATATATTCTTTAAAAACCTGATGATTTTATTCAGAGAGCAAATGGGAGGCACTGAGGGACGACACATGGCCACATCTGTGTTTACAAAACAGCATGAAGGACATATTAGAGGGGAAAAACAAAATGCCATACTTCTCTCTGAGTGAGCCATGGGAGAAGCTTCGAGCCAGGAGAGTAGGTGAGCATGACTTCCGGTGGAAAGAGTAGTTATGCTTTTATTTAAAGAAGCCATAGACTCACTGTGAACTCTTTATTAATCCTATTAAAAACTGGAACAGATGTGGGGACAGATGTGTGGTTAGAAGCATAATTTATGAGGTTGTTGGAATAAATGATCCTTATAGGTCCAAAGTTCTAGGGCCTGTCAGGCCCTGAGTCCTGACAAATACATTTTCTGTGTGTGTTTGTAGACACCTTTGTCAGGTGTAAACCTTCATAAATGATAACTTTTGTCTTTCTATTCCTATCTCTCACTCAGTTTTTCTGATAATGATTTGAAGGACCCTCAGCCCCACTCTTAGGTCAGTTGACAGGGGAAAGGAATAAACAGCAATTAGAACATTTCGCTTTCTGTTCAGATGCTAGGAAGCTCAGAGATATAGTTAGTGTTCAAATTAACTTGGATTTCTAATATAATTAACTTCCTCACCCATGCCATTATGTGGTTCCTGGTCTTTTATTATTTTTTAATATATATTTTTAAAAATACTTTTAAATTGATTTCAAAGAGGAAGGGAGAGGAAGAGAGGGATAAAAACATCAATGATAAGAGAGAATCTTTGATTGGTTGCCTCCTGCACACCCCCTACTGGGGATTAAGCCTGCAACCTGGGCATGTGCCCTGACCAAAAATCTAACCATGACCTGATTCATAGGTCAATGCTCAACCACTGAGCCATACTGGCTGGGCTATTATGTTAATTGTCTAGTTTGTTTGGACGGATACATACCCTTCATTGCACACCCCTCAGTTCTTATGTCAAAGCACAGACCCCTCTGGACTTTCCTAAACTCCTCACTTACCTCTCCCTCTGTGGGGCTGAGCAGGAGGGACTCACAGAGACGGGACCCACTGCTCCACTCCCGAAGCCAGCTCTGACAAGTCCTCTGGTCCGCACACTGTAGCCTCTTCCTCTCGTTCAACACATCCACGTCCAACGTGAAATTCAGAGACGTCCCTCTGAGGCCTGGGAGTGAAGACCAGACCTTCCTGATGAGGCTGGGATGGGCAAGCCCCAGACACAGCACCCCCAGCCCGCCTGAGGCTCCCCGGGAGCCCCTCCAGGGTGTGGCCCCGCCAGGTGTTTCCCTGGGGCTGGACTTCTGAGTTTCTTCACTTCGAAGGTACTTTTCTCATGTCTTCTGGCACCTGGCTAGCATCCCGCAGGGTCCCAACCCAAACCCAGAGCAGCACATGCCCAGGGCTGAGGCTTTCTTCCCCAGGAGAGGGAGGACTCAGGGAGGAGGCTGGGATTCAGGGAGAAAGAAGGAGGAGGGGAAACAACACGGAATGGAGAGAGAAACCATAGAGGAACACCTGAGGACAGCAGAGCTGGAAGCACCTTACAGATTACCTGGGCCAACTCCTTTACTGTACAGAACAGAAACCAGGACCAGAGAGGGAAAGACACCTGCCTAGTGTCACACAGCTGCTCAGCAGCAGCCGTCCGGGCTCCACGGCCCGAGTCGGTCCGCCTGTAGAGCGGGACCCGATAGGCCCGTCATTTCCTCTCCGCATTCGATAATGGCCTCCTTCTGCAGGAAAGCCACCCACCCGGGAGAGGGCTTTCTTATTTGCAGGAACCAGAGAGACATTTCAGGGATTGCTACTGAGACTCCACACCTTGGGGACTGTTGCTGATGGGTTGCTCAGGAGGGGAGCTCTTGGGCTGCCAGGCAGTTCCTGGGCTGCGAACCGCGGGGCCCACCCTCTGCCTCCTGGAAACAATCTCCCAACCGGTGCCAGGAAGGGATGGGAGGAGCGGCCAGGCCTCCACCTCCGGCAGGTCACCCCATCCCCCCTGGGCCAGGGAGGCAGCGAGGAGGGCAGGGGAGAAGATGTAATCAGAGAGAACGAGGACGGGCACTTCTCAGGGTCCCCTGCACACCCGCGGGCACCGTGGATGGAGATGGAGCAACGGCCGCCCTTTCCTGAGTCTTTTTTTTCTTTTTCTTTTTTTCTTTTCAGAAACTCAACCCTTCACACCTGAGGAAGGGCTCCCATGTCCTTCTTCCCAACAGGGTCAGAGACCCCCCTGCAGAGTGCGGGCTCACCGGCAGGTCTCCCTTTTCGAGGAGACCTACACGGAACCTAACGGTCAAGGGCGCTAAGCTCCAAACAGAGGGCTTTCAAACACCAGAACCTCATCACTCACATAGCCCAGCCCCGCCCCATCCTCTTTCCCTGCCCCGAAGCCAACAAGGAATGACCCCAATACTGCGTGGGCCCGCGAGGCTGCCCGTTACCTGACGTGGCAGCTGTGGTCTCAGGGCTGATTTCAAAGCACAGGTTCACACTCACACTGCTGTTGAAGCCGATGGGCAGCGCCTCGGGCACGAAGGTCATGGACACCTCCAGGCGAACCACAGGCCTTGAGCTAAATAAGACAGCAAAGCGGACCATGAGAAGCGACCGCAGGTCTTCTGTACCAGTGCTTGGCTCATTCATCCCTTCAACGGATATTATCGAACAAGTCTAATGTGCCACACTGCTGTCCTGAGACTTCAGGGAAAGAGACAAATCCCTGCTCTAGTGGGAAAATAGACAACCAGCAAATAAGCAAGAAGGAACAGTCAAGTCCTGTGTACGGGTAACACTATGATAAAAACAAAATAGGGTAAGGCCATGGAGACGGCGGGCTCCGTAGGCTGGGTAGTCAGGGACGGCCTCCCTAACGAGGAGACATCTAAGCTGAGACCTGTTTGCGGGAGAGAGCCAGCTGTGTACAGATCTAGGGGAAGTGCAGTCCAGGCAGAAGGCACAGCTAGCGCCAAGGGCCTGCGGTAGGAAGGAGCCTGGGTTGAGGAACACAGAGGTCAGCATGCCAGGAGCCGTTCATGAGACAGAGGGTAGCAAGGGACGGGGAGGGAGGAGTGGGCAGGGCGGGCCGTGGGGAACTTCGTGGGCCGTGGTAGGGAATGTGGGTTTCACTAAGTGGGAGCCACTGAGGGCTTTTAAGCAGCAGAATGAAGGGATCGCCGGCTGCCGCGTGGAGAGTGGAGCACAGGGAGGGAGACGGGGAAGAATGCCATGGCGGAGACCCAGGCGAGCGGTGACAGGGTGTTGTAGGGGGAGGTATTTGGGAGGCAGAGCCAACAAAAACGTGTTGATGGGAGGCAGGGGAAGGAGAAGAAGAATGACTCCTGGGTTTCCTTCCTGAACAAATGGTGTCATTTGCTGAGAGGGGCAGCCAGGGCGGGGCTGGTCTGGAAGAAGAGGGCCGTTTAGACATGTTGACTCAGATGCCTGGGAGCAACAGCGAGGAGGGGTGTTGAGCTGAGAGCCAAGTCCGGGGCTCAGTGGAGAGCCCAGGGCGGATCGGCGTCCCGTCGGCTTATTTATCGCCACGGCACTCGATCATTCGCTTAGGGATGGGCACAGGAGCGCTGACATTCATGATAACAAGAATGGCAGCCACCACGGGGCACTGGGCTAAACCCTCCGCACAGATCCTCTCAGTGGAGCCTCATAACTCTGGGAGGTAGGCACTGCTATTATTCCCGTTTATAGATGAGGAAGTTGGGACTTAGAATTCAACCACCTGCCCAGGCACACGGCGTGAAGGGAGAGCGGAGGTTCAACCCCAGATGGGCAGACTCCAGAGCCCCTAACCACCTACTCTCTCCCGTCAGTGCCTGGCATCTCCACGAGGTCGCTTAGGGCAGGGCACGCGGGTGAGGCTGGGGCCTGGGACCCCCGGAGGCAGGGCAGACCCCTACCGGAGCACAGCCGCCCGGCCCAGGGCGCCCACGGTGATGTCGGCCAGGCCATCGCCGGTCACATCCAGGCCGCCGTCCACAGACATGCCGAAGTAGCGGAGCCGGGGGGCCACCGCCGCGGCTCTGATGTGCTGTGGAGGGAGAGACGCAAGGCATCGGGGAGGGAAAAGAGAGTCCTTTGGGTTTGATGCAAATCAGCAAATCAGCATCGGTCCCCACCTCTCAAGGGGAGCCCGCCATTAGAAGCTGGAAAGAGCAGGGCAGGGTCTCCCGGGGAAGGACGTGTGGGACTGGACAGGGGAGGTGGGGAACGAGGGGGGGGGGGCAGAGCAGGGTGGTCTAAGGAAACAGCCGGGGCCAGTGCTGGAAACAGGAGGGGAGTTGGGTGCAAGGAGGCTGGGTGTGAGGCTGGGGTGTCTAATCAAACACGGGGCGGAGGATGGGGAGGAGGCAGGAGGGGCAGGGCTGGGAGACAGCTGGGAGTTGGGATGCACAGGAGGGCTGACAGACTGTGCCCAGTGTCGGGCGTCTGGGATTATCTAGGGTTTCCGGTGGGGCAGACGGGGCCCAGGGGAGCCACAGGTCTCGGGGGAAGAGGCTGCTTTCTGTTGGGCAGCCGGAGGGTGACCTGCTTTGGAGCCACCAGGCGAGGTGCTCAGGAGGCAGCTGGACACACGGGACTGAAGCTGAGGAGAGAAACCAGTTGGAGGGGGTTAAAGTGCCATAAAAATAGAGCATGAGTCCTCGCCGGTTTGGCTCAGTAGATAGAGCGTCGGCCTGCGAGCTGAAAGGTCCCAGGTTCAATTCCGGGCAAGGGCACATGCCCGGGTTGTAAGCTCTATGCCCAGTGGGGGACTTGCAGGAGGCAGCCGATCCATGATTCTTTCATCATTTCTATCTCTCTCTCCCTCTTCCTTCCTCTCTGACATCAATTAAAAAATATTTTTTAAAAAGAAGTATGTATCTATCATTTTACTTAAAAAAAGAAAAAAGATATAGCATGAGAGGTTGGCAACAGAGCCCTGGGGGTGAGAGCTCAGGCACGGAGGGTTGGGTGGGGTTAGGAGCCAGAGAAGGGGCCGCAGGAGAGGGAGGACGATCTGAGGCAGGTCCACGCCGGGAATGCCAAGGAAGGGAGGTACAGGTCAGGGTAGACAGATGTTGTCACACGCTCTTGCCCCACCTGACGGGCCGGGAACCTCCCACCAGCCTGAGTGACTTCTGCCCTTCGCTGGGGACCCCCAACCCCGTGGGCCTGCCTGGCACTTAGACCAGGAACTAACTTGAGGCTCAGGCCATTACATCTGGGGGGGGCGGTCACTGTCCCAGAGGAGAGGCGGGAGAGAGCCCCGCGGGTTACCTGCGAGGGGCTGGTAGAGAGGCCGTCCCGGAATCCGTTGTAAATGTACACACTGCCGAAGCTGGCGCCATCATCGGCCCCCAAACCCTCCAGGGGGGCTCCGATGGCCACATCTGTGAACTTATCCTGACTGATGTCCCCCACTGTTGCCATGGCAAAGCCAAATCGGGCATCAGGGAACCCAGGCTGCCCACTCAGCGTGCGTGCCAAGGAGAAGGAACCATCCTGTAAAGCAAATCAGCCCTCAAGACAGGCATGCAGGGTGCCCACCCCATCGCCACCCGGGAGGCATGCTCGCTGGCCTTGTCAACGCAGAGTCCCTGGCAGGGAGTCTGCGGCTCAGAACAGGCAGGGACCCTCCCAACCTGGCACAGTGCGCGAGCGGTAGAGCTGGTTCCTGTGCCCTCTGCTCCCGCAGTTGGCAGCACTGGGCTGGCCGCGGGGAGGCCTGGGTTCTGGTCTTGGCTCCTCCCCACACTTGTATGGGAACTTGGACAAGTTTTAACATCACCGAGCCTCAGCTTCCTCGCCTGTACGGTGCGAGTGACAGCTCCCTCCCAGGTTCTAGAGAAGCAGGTGAGATACTAGACAAAGCCTGCTTTGTCACCTGGCTGCCACTGGGGCTGTAGTCACCACCAATATGAGATGATGAGATGGGGAAAATGAGGAAGTGGGGTGCAGAGGGGAGTGAGCCGCTGTCCACCTGAGCACCTCCCCACCACTGCCTTGGCGATTCCACCCCGGCCACCCCCGCACCAGGCCAGTGGCCGCAGCCTGCACAAGCTGCAAAGATGGAGACTCTCCCACCTGCTCATGCAGACGGTACACGTAGACTCTGCCTTCCTGTCCGCGAACGTGGTAAAACGGAGCCGCCACCAGCAAGAGGTCCGTGGTCCCATCCATGTCGGTGTCCACAGGACACAGCTCAGAGCCAAAATAGGACCCCATCTACAGCCCAGGGAGAGCGCGCTCACAGGGCGCTGGAGGCCCCTCCCCCACCCCTCAGCGAGGCCACCCCCTCTGGGTCATTCCAGATGGATCCGTTCACCAGAGTAACACAGGAGACTGGGAGAGCTGCCCGACCCCCAGGCGGGGCACCGCTGACAGTCAGACACACAGGGCCAGGGCAGAGGCGCTGCGTTCTGCCCAGGCTGGGCCCCCCCCCCCCACCGCCCACGGTGTGCCCTGGAGCCCCTCCCTTTCCCTCGGGCCTCCCATCCCCATCTGTAGCAATGGAGGGTCGGTGGTCCTTCCCCGGCAGGTACCTGCTCTCCCTCCAGCACTCTGCCCTCCTTCCTGAGCTCAAACACGGCCCCTCGATGCTTGTGCCGGGGAGCCCCCGCCACGTAGGAAGGACCACTGGCCTTGTGCAGCACGGCCAGCGAGTAACCTGGGGCAGGGGTGGTGTGGCTGTGACCAGGAGCTCCCACCGGGCCACGCCTTTGCCCCCCCAGTCCCCCTCCCCCACCTTCCCAGCCAGGCCTTCGAAGTGGCCCGTGCAGGAGGACAAAATAGGAGACTGTCAGTCTCTTCTTACAATTGGCATCAGGGAGCTCTCCCACTTACCCACTGTTGCTGGTCACATACACGTGCCCACCACACAGATGTGATACACACACATCTAAATACACGCATCCGCACACCCAGTATATAAGGACTGAGGTGAGGGGTGGAGGGAGGCCCCGCCTTCCCTAGGCAGCCATCCAGGGCCACCCCATGAAATCGGTACTGAGCAGGCCCTGTCCCTCCCAGGAGCCCTAATTTTCAGCTTCCAGATCCCTAACCAGGGTCCATCCCTTAATCCATGGAAGCCTAGTGCAGCATAAGGTGAAACCTCAGTGTCCCTGCCCTCACCCAGGTGGTCTCCAGGCCCCGCCCTCACCCAGGTGGTCTCCAGGCCCCACCCTCACCCAGGTGGTCTCCAGGCCCCGCCCTCACCCAGGTGGTCTCCAGGCCCCGCCCTCACCCAGGTGGTCTCCAGGCCCCGCCCTCACCCAGGTAGCTGTGCTTTCCAGCCTTGTTGTCCACCACCGTCTGGTTCAGGAAGCGGCCCCGGCAGCTGTGCCTGTCATAGAGCAACACGCCCCCGGACCAATCAAAGGCCCCAACAGCACCAAGCAGCAGCTGCCCCTGCAGGGGACGAGGATTAGAGGCCATCTGAGCTGGAGGTGCCCAGGGTCAGCCACTGGGACCTCGGGTCTACCGGCCAGCACAGCGAACTTGTGCTGTGGGGGGAGAGGGGCGTTCCGTGGCCCCAGGCCCACCTGGCCAGCCATGCAGGAGGAAGGGGAGATGGCAAACACTGGTTCCTGCCTTGTACCCATGACCCTGTCCCTCTAATACCAACAGCCCCAGAGCAGAAGCCATCCCGGGCCCAGGTGTGAAGGAAGCACTAACAGAAGAGACTGAGAAGAGAGTGCTCGTCTCCTTCCCAGGTTGCCCAGCCTGGGCTGAGTGACAGTTCTAACCGTGCTTCTACCATGCACGAGGGCCATGCCCTGCCCTCCGTGCCTGCACCTCGGCCCACCTGTGGGAACCGTGCCTCTGGTGGGGAGAAGCAGGCAACTTGGCAAGCTGGCCCAGGCCAAAGCCTGCTCCGCGTGTGTATTTTAAGAACAGCTCAATCCTTGAGCACCCAGAACAAGACGACGCGGTGATGAATATGGCCATTCTTTTGTCTACCTCAGGGCTCCAGATTAGGTTATCCTAACGTGGCTCCTTCAGAGGCATGACCAGGAGGCAGAGCTGCTCTGTGGCCCAGGGCTCCTAGTCCCTGGGTGTTGCTGGGCCCCCCTCCATGGCGAGCCTGCCTCGTGCTGAGTTGGCCACGTACCTCATTCAGGATCTGGGCGCTGAACCCGACCTGTGCCAGCTGGAAGTGGAGGGCTTCTCCGACTGTGCCTGGAAGCCAAGACGCCCAGTGAGACACTGCTCTGGGTAAGATGGAGGGAGCAACCAAGCCAGAGAAGGGTCCAGCCTGGCCTCGCTCCCAGACGGAACTGGGTTTGGTGTGATGGGAACAGAACCAGGCTGAGAGCAGAGATGTGGGTCCTGCTTCAGCAGCTACCGGACGAGGGCCTGAGCAGTTCCCTCCCTCCTTCGGGGCCTCGGTCTCCTCATCTGGGAGCAGGAACCACACCCAGTCATCCTTCTTTCTCCAGCACCAGGTCAGCTCATCAGAGCTGCGAGGCAATTCGGGGAAGTGCAGAGGCTTGGGGATATGGTTGCCTTTTTAGGGATGGAACAGCCGAGGCTCAAAGAGGTGACGGGAGTTGCCCTGAGTGTCACGTGGAGGGAGGCCAGGGATGGGGCTGGAGGGCAGGGCTCGGACCTCCTGCTGAATGCCGAGGGGGCAGCCACAGGGTGGCCGAGGCCCCTGGAGCCCGCACCTTCCATGGGAACGATCCTTTGCTGCAGTTGGCTCAGCAGCCCATCCAGCGCCGCGTAGTTGGTCACCTTGAAGGCATGGGTCTCCGGGGGGTCCGAGGCGATCAGCTTCAGTTCCTTCTCAGTGTTAGCCTTCGTAAATGCCTCCCCCACCTGCGTAGAGGCCCCGGATCCGTGGATCCACACCATGAGGGCTGGCTGCTTCCTGAGCCCCTAGGCCTCTCCAGGCCCAGGAAGAGAGCCGGCCTCGCTGCCTGGCCTTCAGGACCTCCACCTCCTGCGCCCTACTTTCCCTGCTCCCTGTTCTCCCCCAAACACACACCGTCGTTTTACCAATCTACATGTATTGTCCTGTGTGTTCCTTCTCACCTCTGCACACGCTGTTCCCTCTGCCTGTAGCGCTCTTCCCTCCTCCCCTGGAGCCTCGGCCAGTTACTCCTGTCTGTCCTCCAAGACTCAGCTCACCATCATCTCCTCTAGGACCAACCCCCCCCCCCTCCCTGATGTGGGCTCCCAGAGTTACCACTGCTCTCCCCATCACTGCTGAGCAAGTGAGCTATGCCCTCGTGGGGGAAATGAGCCTCTGTGGGAGTGGCGTGGTGCCCGGGACATGAGGCGGGGAGAAAAGAAGTTGGTGAGTGTGAACAGAACAGGGTTTGGTAAGCTGCTTACAGAAGCCCCTACCAGGAACCCTGGCTCCTCCCCTACGGAGCGTTAGGCGGCGCCCCCTGCTCCCAGCTCTTACCCCAATGGCAAAGCGCTCAACACCTTGCATCTTTGTGGAGTTGATGACAGTTGTGAGGTTGAGGGGGTCCATGAATATCTCCCCATCGGTGAGCACCACCATGACCTTGGAGGCCTCTTTTCTGGAGCCGTGGCTTGGGGAGAAGATGTTGTCTCTAAGTAGGGAGAGGAAAGGGAGTGGAGGACTTGGCCAGGGAGATGGCTGAGCTTGGGGAGATGTTATTCACAAACCTGTTTTAGAATTGGAGAGGATTAAGGTGCCCTCCCAGGGGAACAAAGGCCCAGGGAGGGGTGGGGATGCCCCTAGGGCACACAGCAGGGCTGGGTGGGGGTGGGGACCTGCTCCCAACAGAAAGGTGCTGGACAGCACAGGGAATAGATTTGTGTGGGAATAACAATGACATTAAGAACAGTGGCTAGCCCTGACTGGTTTGGCTCAGTGGATGGAGCGTTGGCCTGGGGACTGAAGGGTCCCGGGTTCGATTCCGGTCAAGGGCATGTGCCTTGGTTGTGGGCACATCCCCAGTAGGGGGTGTGCAGGAGGCAGCTGATCGATGTTTCTCTCTCATCGATGTTTCTGACACTCTGTCCCTCTCCCTTCCTCTCTGTGGAAAAATCAATAAAATATATTTAAAAAAAAAAAGAACAGTGGCTAATATGTACAAAGCACGTATGTGTCAGGCACTGTTATAGGCACTGTCTGTATTTTAACCCATTTAATCCTCACAGAATCCTCTAAGGCAAGGGCTATTATCATTCCCATTTTAAAAGCGAGAACCAAGCACGGAGAGGGTAGGCACCCAGGTCTCCAAGTACAGACTGGCACTGGGATGTGGACCCAGGCAGCCCGGCCACCGAGCCCAGCGCTGTCTGCACCGTGCTCTACTGCCGCCCACAAGAGGAGTCCTCAGAAGACTCTTTGGAAGACTGTCCTGGGGTGTCATTCATCAGCCTCGGCTGGATTGAAAGACGTCACATTCTCCTCTCAACCGAGGAGGAGCTAGGACCCTGATTCTCTCCTCTTTATAGTTCTGTCTTGCCACCTCTCCAGACATGACAACTCAAAGCCTCTGGGCAGGGATGCCAGCCAGCACCCAGTAGGTGCTCAGGTAATTCCCGCTGCCCTCACACTCACAGGACATGCTGCATGGCGGAGGCTGTCTTGGTGACATTCTTCACTTGAGTGATGTTCTGGACTTTGCTGAGGGAGGCCATCACATCCTGGCTGTACCGAAGGTCAAACTCAGTCTGGATCACGTCTCCGTACTGCACCAGGGCAAAGCTGCACTGGAGGGAGGGCAGAGGGAGGAGGAGGCTGGCAGAGTTGCCATGCTCTGGGGAGTGAGGAATGCTGAGGAAGAATCCACTCATTCCTCCTTGTTTAAGGCAAGAGGAGGTGCTAAGGCAGAGAAAGATGTGACAGCGACGGCTCCCAATGGATCGCAGACTTCTCCCTGAACCCATGTCCTTGTGTCTGTCCTCTCCCAAGCCTATTCACTATGTAACTTTCTTTGGTCTTTGGGAAATCAGCAAATGGGATACAATCAGAGACATGAAAAGTGCTTGTGTGCATTAGGTCTTGCCCTCTTGGAATGTTGCAGCCATGAAAACGTTGGGCTGACCTGCTGAAGACACATGGCCGGACAAGTGAGGCCAACTAGTCCCAGTCAAGTAACCAGACACCTGCTGCTGCAGGAAAAAATTCAGGCAAGACCAGCAGCAGAAGAACCGCCCAGCTGAGCCCAGCCCGAAGAGCTGACCCATAGAACTGTGAGCAGATCAATGGTAGCTGTTTTGAAGTGGTTTGTTCATAGCGATAGAGAGCAACCGACTGTGTGCATCTGGCTCCTAGGGAAGCCCACCTCGAAGCACCTCTCATAGATCTTCCTCATCATGTTGGAGATGAAGTCTTTGGCTCTCTGGAAGTCTGGGGGATCAATGCTTCCTGAGCCATCCAGGACGATGGCGATCTCGGTGCCTGGGCCAAGACAGGGAGCAGGTCAGGAGTGGGCATGGAATTGGGGCAGGAGTGAGGGTGGCAGGTCCTACCCTATAGGACACCCACCCAATTCAAGCCCCAAGGGCTCATTTCAGGGAAGAAGTTGGTGAAGCTCCCAACAGTGGAAGAAGTTGGTGAAGCTCCCATCACTCCCACTCTCTGGGCCTCAGTTTCCCCATCGGTAAGATGGAGGGGCACAGAGCTGGAGGTGGTCAGGCCTGTAGAATCCAGACAGTAGAATCCAGCCACTATTCCCCATCTCCCAGACCCAGGCACCTCTCACCCCTGGAGTCGCCAACCTAGGCATCAGCTCTGAGAGCCTCAGAGAGCAACCCAGATCTGCCTCTTCTCACCAGCTCCTTCCTCCTCCTCCTCCTCCTCCTCCACCTCTTCCTCCTCTTTTGCCTTCAGAGCCCGGCGCTGCCTGGCTGTATTCTCAGGGCTGCCTTCTTTGTTCCTGTAGCAGTTTCCAGCATCCACATGTGCCTCAGGATCCAGGAGATTTTCTTTAAAAAGACACATGAAAGAGCTCAGCATCAGACAGCCTCCTTGTTCACCTCGGGGCAAGCCCACACTTAGCCCACGGCGGGCCTAGGCCCAACTTGCCCTCTCTGGGCCTGTGTCCTGTATCTGCCATGGGCAGGTGCCCCTCCTTGGAGACTGAAGGAAACCTCCTTAGAGCTGTCCAAGGCCAGTGAGTATCCTTACCAATGTCGTTGAAAGAGACCAGGGCCTGGTGACTGAGGTTGGAGGCCAGCAGGCTGCAGGTGCCTGTGAGTTCTGAGCTGAGGCTGTGGGGCCGCCGGGCCACCACTTGAATGCAGATCTGGGGGGGAGAGGGAGAAAGGGGGAGAGAAAGTCTGGGTCACCCCCAGCCCAGGCCCCTGAGTCACAGCTACTCAGAACCACATGCCTCAACCAGGTAGGGGATGCAGGAACAGCTGGCTCACCCCTCACCAGAGGTAGACGTTGATGCCAGGGTCAGAGCTGACATCAGCCCTGGAGTTGGCACCAGGGAGACACCTGGCCTTGGCCCTGAGAACAGCATGCGAGTCAGGACTGGCATTAATACGGGTTTGCCACAGGGGTCAGTCCCGGCCTCCCCCAGCCCTCCAGCCTCCTGCCCATGCACACTCACCAAAACACCGTGGTGGTTCCGGGCAACTGTCACTCCCCGGTGCCTCCCCTTCGGGATGGGGACATGCTCTAAAACAGTGAAGTCCAGGTGAGGTGGGAGGGACACAGGGAGGCCACCCTGGAGCCAAGGTCAGAGAGGGCACAGGGCTTGGCCAGATGGTGATGGGGACCTAGAAATAACTGAGACTGGAGCTTTCCTCCAGGGCTCCCAGTCTGGTGGGGCCGGCGGGTATAGAAGCAGGAGGAGTGAGTGTGTGCGGCGCGGGGGAGGCGTGCAGGATGCTGAGGGACTGGCTATATGGAACGATGGACCCTTCAGTCTCAAAGACCGTCTCTGGGGAATCTTACTGCCCCCAACCCCAGGGGCAGATGCGGTCGCTCCTTCCTCTCCCTTCCCCTGTGGGCCTCAGGACACGGTCTCATTTTGAAGCACTAGATCACCCTGTCACCCTGCTGGACTGTGTCCCCTTCTGAGGCTGTTCAACACAGTGCCTCTCACAGAGACAAGGATTCTGCCACCCACAGCTGAGGGACCACCAGCGAGGGTGTGCCTCGAGTCGGACTGAGTGGGATGGGCAGAGTTTGGTTAATAAATAAATATGGCCCATTCATTTGTTCATTCATTTATTCAAACAGCATTTATTGAGCACCTAATAGGTGCCAGGTCCCACGCTGGACATTAGGGTGGCCACAGTTAGATTGGGAGGGGAGGGATGGATGCCACTGGGGTGTGATCAGTTGGGATAGGTTAGGTTTTGGAACCAGGTGAAGCTGGGTTTGCGTCTGTGGTGCCCCCAATACTATGTGTGTGACCTTAGTCATACTGGTAACCAGAGGACTTCTCTGAGCTGGAGGTTCCTCTTCTGTCAAATGGTATGGTTTGGAGGGTTAAAAGTGGATGAAGAAGTACTAAGCAAGGGATTGGGTCAGGAGAGGTGGGCGGGGATTAGGGTTGGGTTGGGATGGGATTGGGCATTGGGATAGGAAGTGAGCCGTGGGGGGGGGGGATCCTGGGGGGCGGGGCTGGATTAGGTGGGGCTGGGGTTGGAATGGTTTGGGCGGGATGAGTGCGATTCCTAGAAAGGGGTCCTGGGAGCATTCCCTAGAGCTGGGCCTGACTTACCTACAGGCTGGCAAAGGATCTCATCCCGGGTGAGGGAACACTGATGCAGGGGCCCTGCTGTCCTGTTGGTTCTAGGGCTGGTGACCAGGAGCCTGAGCGGGAGGGTAGACCGCAGAGTTGAGCCGCTTGCTGATACCCTCCCCGTCCCTGCCGGCCCACGCACAGTCTGCCCACCCCAGGCCCACGGGCTCACAGGCTCCGTGTCTGGAAAACCACGGAGCAGGCACAGACCTGGGAAAGGCGGGCAGACTCCCCGCCCAGGATGGCAGACACCACATTCCGTGGAAGCCATGGCTCAACCTCTACCTTTGCACAGCTCCAGGCAGGAAATGGTTAAACACACCCCTCTCTGCCCTCCGGCCCACCCTGGCAGAGAGGGGTGATAGTGGTGGTAAATAAGGACCCTGCTCTTTGGTGGCCGTGGGGGGACCCAGGGAGCCACCAGCATAAGGTGACCAGATTTTAACATTGGTAAAGCGGGACACCACTGACCGGGGGCGGGGGTGTGGGGGTGTCTTTTTTTTTTTTTTTAATATATTTTATTGATATTTTTACAGAGAGGAAGAGAGAGGGATAGAGAGCTAGAAACATCGATCAGCTGCCTCTTGCACACCCCCTACCGGGGATGTGCCCGCAACCAAGGTACATGCCCTTGACCGGAATCGAACCTGGGACCCTTGAGTCCGCAGGCCGACGCTCTAACCACTGAGCCAAACCGGTTTCTGCCCGGGGGGGGGGGGGAGGTTCTTGATTAAAAATTTGGTCTATATTGTAATCGCATTTGGTTTTGTTAATAAAAGGAAATTCACTTCTTAGATCATTGTTGAATTTGCATCCTCTTTTCTTACTCATTATGTTAAAAATCTAAAAAAAATAATTTAAAATTATATTATAAATTATTATATACGTATTGCTTAAAAACACAGTAAGTAGGTACATAATTACATGAACATATTTTATTGTTAGTTTATAAATTAAATTAATTTGATTGTTATAAAGTAACTATATTTTAAAAAAATTGTAATCCTATATTTCTTTCTAAATAATAACAATGCTAACTTGTATTATTTTTCCTCTGAATTTGCCGTAACGTAAGTCGTAAGTGTCACTTTCAAGGCCGGCGCTAGACTTTTTGCCGCCACTATAAAATATAAATAATACGAGTGCTGTCTGCTAAATTCAAGAAAATTTCTGTATTTATGAAATAAATAAATAAATTACTTACCTAAATTATCTGAATAGCTGATTTGTAATGACATCACTTGTTTAACTAGCTTACTAGCACGCAGTACGATGTGTATCGTCTGAGAGACAGTTACAAAATGTTTTCATCGTTGCCAATCCCAAAACATGCCATTGTTCATTAAGTCCAAACAATGGTGATCGAATTCTAACAACTGATCAACAATGCGAACTTTGATAAGCAGTTCTCGATAATCAGTTCTCAACAATTATTTGTTATTATTAAAGTTTAACATTATAAAATTAACAAAAATAATATTAAACTCATATCCTGGCTAAATAGCCACAGGGCCGCCAAAAACCGTATATTCCTTTCCCGTTCTCCCGCCGTTTCCTAGCTTGTCGTGCATTCTTTCCAAAAATCGGGACTTTTTTAAAACGCCGCGGGACGCGGGACAAATTGTTAAAAATCGGGACTGTCCCGCCAAAAGCGGGATGTCTGGTCACCTTACACCAGCAGCACCATTGGTTATACCCGGGGCAGTGCCGGCTTTTCATTGGCTGCCAGGGAGCGAGGGCCGCCCCAGCTGGTGCCCCTATCCTATGAGTCAGTCAGAATTAAAGTTTGGGGGTGGGCACCTCCGCCTGATTAAACCTCAGAAGATGTGATGCCCAACAGCAAACTTTGCCCCCCAACCCACCACCCCATGCTCAGCCTAAACCTTCTCACTACCCATGCTGCCCGGGGAGGGCTGGGCTGCCTGAGGCAGGGAGTGAGCGCCCCATCCTAGGGTGGTGAGGAAGGAGTGCTGGGGCGGGGGCCCTGAGGCTGGGCTCGGTAACAGCGAGCCAAGTTCAAGGTCTCCGTGTGAGGGCAGTGGGAAGCCACAGAGGGCTTTATAAAAGGGAAGAACAAAATTAGTCTATGGCTCGAAAGGTCATGATGAGGCTATGGGTTGGGGGGAGGGCAGGAAGGAGGTATGTCTCCACTTCCCCACCTCCCATCAATCTACATCTTTCAAAATTATAAAATGGCCCTTTTGTCCGACCTCTCATCGAGGCAGCAGTGGTAGCAGCTGCTCTTCCAGTGCCTCTGCGCCGCCCCAGGACGACAAGAAGAAGAAAGCTGCTGGAAAGTCGGCCAAGAAAGACAAAGGCCCCGTGAACACATCTGGGGCAAGGCCCAAAAGAAGGCGTGGTCCAAAGGGAAAGTTCGGGGCAAGCTCAATAGCCGAGTCTTGTCTGACAAAGCAACACGTGACAAACTGAAAGGAAGTTCCCAGCGATAGGCTTATCATGACCCCAGCTGTTGTCTCTGAGAGACGGGAGACCCCCAGTTCCTTGGCCAGGACAGCCCTACGAGCGCCTTAGTAAGGGCTTGCTAAACTAGCTTCAAGGGACAGAGCTCACATCGATTGGTTGCCTTCACACACACTCCAATAGGGACTGGGAATTGAACCCATAACCCTTCGATGGCGCAGGCCCACACTCTAACTACCGAACCACACTGGCCAGGGCTAAAGGTTATTTTTCAATTACAGTTTCCATTCAATGTTATTCTGTATTCGTCTCAGGTGGACAGCATAGGGTTTAGACAGTTATGCACTTTTACCAAGTGATTCCCTGTTGTTTCAAGTACTCACCTGGCACCACACGTAGTTATTACAATATTACTGACCATATCCCTATGCTGTACTTCACATCCCATGACTATTTTGTAACCGTTTTGGAGACTTGGACCTTCGGAGTGGAAAGATAATAAATCTGTATTGTTTTAAGCCACTAAATGTATTATAACTTGTTGCAGTAGCAACAGGAAACTAATACCATAACCAACTTCCCATCCAATCTAATAAAGAGGGAATATGCTAATTGACCATCACTCCGTCACAAAGATGGCTGCACCCACAGCTGAGGCCAAGTTCCCATAAGGAGCCTTAACGAGCAATCAGCAGGGACCTGAGGCTACGCCCTTCCCCGCCCCCGTGGGGCTTGACAGGGGACCTCAAGGTGCGCTTCTGGTCCTGGTGCTGGGCTAGGGGACCTCAGGCTGCTCTCCCCGCCCCAGCGCCAGGCCGGGGGACCTCAGGCCGCGCCCCCTGCCCAGCGGGGCTTGACAGGAAACCTCAGGCTACACCCCCAGCCTCAGCACCGGGCCAGGGGACCTGAGGCTGCATCCCCCTGCCTGGCTGGGCTTGACAGGGGACCTCAGGCCATGCCCCCCACCCGGCGGGGCTTGACAGGGGACTTCAAGGTTCACCCCCAGTGCTGGGTTGGGGGAACTCAAGCCGCACCCCCCACCAGGTGGGGCTTGACAGGGGACCTGAGGCCATGCCCCCCGCCCGGCGGGGCTTGACAGGGGACCTCAAGGTGCACCCCCAGTGCTGGGTCGGGGGAACTCAGGCCGCACCCCCCACCAGGTGGGGCTTGACAGGGGACCTCAGGCCATGCCCCCCTCCCAGCGGGGCTTGACAGGGGACCTCAAGGTGCACCCCCAGTGCTGGGTCGGGGGAACTCAGGCCGCACCCCCCGCCCAGCGGGGCTTGATGGGGTCCTGAGACTGCGCCCCCCTTCCGGTGCTGGGCCGGGAGACCTGAGGCTGTGCTCCCCCCCACCTGGCAAGGCTTGATGGGGGACCACAGGCCATGCCCCCCACCCGGTGGGGCTTGACAAGGGTGAGACTGGCCGGGTCTGGATCTAGCTCAATGGATGGAGGGGACGGCCGGGCCTGGGTCTCACGCGATTTTGAGCGCATGTGGGTGGGCAGGGACTTGACTCTGGGTCCCATGGTGCGCCCCAGACTCTGACAGGAGGAAGGTTTTCATAAACATTTGACTACTTTTCTTTCATCTCTGACACTTCTATTATAGAGAAAGGGCAAATAGCAATATTAAATTATTTCCTCTAATTAATCCCCGTTTAATGTGCATGAATTTTGTGCACCGGGCCACTAGTTGTCTAATAGGCATTGTAAACTGAAAATGTCCAACGCAGAACACACGGTCTTGACCTCCACGCCTGCCCTGCCCGCCTTCCCCAGCAACGAATGGCACCAACAACCACCGCAGTCCACATCCACGAGCCTGGGGCATCCTTGCTTCACCTTTCACTCACCCCACATCAGATCCATGCGTAAGCCCTGTGGTTCTTTCTCCAACCTGTATCTAGAGAGAGTTTCCTTTTTTTTTTTTTAATTTATCAATATTACAAATTTATTTTAACAAACACCAGTCAGAATTTTTTGAAAATGTGACATTTTCCCTGACATTTAGGTGGAAAATTTTAAGTCCAGAAATATTGTACATGTTGAAAACGAACAAAAAGAAAGTGGGAAATACATGACGAGATATTGAGATATATTTTAAGACAAAAACAAATTTAAAATAGTGAGGCTGTTGCAGAAACCAAACAGAACAAGCAACCAACCAGAAATCCATGTTCGGTGGGTCAGAATCCCAGTGTCCAGGAGGGACCGCGGACGTGTTTGGAGACGGGAACCTGGTGAGCGGCAGCAACAGAGCGCATTTCTTCTCTCCCTCCCCTGCCACCATCCTGACCACCATCCTCTCGCCTGATCTGTGGTAATACCATCCTAACTGTTGTTTTTGTTTTTGTTTTAAATCGACTTGTAATTTACACAGTCACTCCCCTGCTTCAGTAGCTTCCCGTTCACTTAGAGTGCAGCCCACAGGGCCCTCCACAATCCCACCCCTCCTGCCTCTGAGACTTCCCTTCTCGCTCCTTCCCTCTCCAAGCCCCACTCCACACTAGCTGGCTGCTGCTCCCCAGGGCCCCCAGCTCCACAGCCTCCCTGCCTTGCTGTGCCCTCTGCCTGATCTCTCGCCTCCCATGCCCCAAGGCTGGCTCATTCTCACAAACGCCTTCTCCAACCAGCCCCACCTCACCGCCAGTCCCTCTGCTTCCAGTCACCCTGTTTTATTTCCTTTGGAGCCTGTCCCCTCTGTAGTATCCTGCTTACATGTTTACATGCTTCTATCTGTCCCTCCCAGCGGCCTGCAAGCTCCCCAAGGATCTCGTCTGTCTCCTTAATCCCAGGCCTGGAACAGTGCCCGGCCCAGAGCAAGCGCTCAGGAAGTATTTGGTGAGTGATGACGAAATGACAGCCCAGGCACAGGTGAGGGGACTAATCTCGGGCAGGGCTGAGGGGTGGAGAGCTGGGTGCAGCTGAACTCTGTAGGCTCTGCAGCTGAGCCCCCAAATTAGGTCACCTGCTCCGCACCCCTGCCTCTCCCTCCCCAGGCTCCTCCCCAGCCTGAGCCTCAGCCTGGGCCCCAGCGGCTCAGAACTGCGCTCTGCGGGCAGGTGCAGGCCTTCCTCCCGCAGCCCTTGCCCAAGCTGCCTGCTCTGCCTGCAGTGCCTTCCCCTCCCTCTTCCTGCTGAGAGTCATCCCATCACCAGCTCCTCAGGAAGCCTTTCCCAAAGAAGGAGCAACGTGACCCTCGGAGCGGGCCAGGTGGCCTGACTACTAGAACCCATCCCACCCCTGGCTTTTGTTCCCACCGAGACCACGAGGGCAGCTGCCAGGCTGTGCCCTGCGGAACCCAAGGTCGCCGTTCCCATCAGTCACGCAAGGCGGCGGCCTGGGGCTCAGTCTGAGCTGCCTCTGCCGCCCACCTCCTCATCGCCCCACCACGGTGGGTGGTCTCGGGGTCTCCAGGTTTGCTGACTGAGTGAGTGATGAACCAACTAAACAATAACTGAACCTGCCATCAGCCGGCAGCCCACCTGATGGAGTCACCCAACTGGAGCCTGTCTCTCTTCTCAGCCTATTCCCCCCGGCCCCCCCCCTCCCCCGGCACCCCCCGGGAAGGCCTTCCTTCTGTCCCACTGCATCCCTGCTGTGGCCGCCACGCCCGCGATGCTGCCAGCCTGGCTGCTCTGTTTTAGGGAGACGCAGCATGAGGGAGAGGGGCCGTGTCCGCACACGTGGGGCACGGAGGCCTGCTCCTGTCTGCGGCCTGGTGAGCACTTCCTGCCCCCACAGCAGGCGCGTGGTCTCTGGCCCCGTCACTGCGGCAGGAACCCAGGAGCGCCGCCCACCACATCCTCCGTGAGCCCCTCCACCTCAGCAGGTGTGCAGGGCCTTCGTGAGCCCAGCCCTGGGTGGGCTCAGAGCTTCTGTTCCGGGCTTCGAGCTCCCCTCCCCCGTGGAGGCCTGTCAGCTGCTGAGGGCGGGAGCCCTCCACCCGCCAGGCCTGGAGCTGGGGAGGGCCCCGCTGTGGCATTGGTGCCGGGGGACTGAGGGGGAGGTGGGCATAAATCACTGACTGAAACCCGGTCAGAAACACTGCGAAGTTGGAGAAACGGAATGCTAGGCCCACGCATTAGCCTGATCCAGCAACTCCAGCGCTGGAGGGAGGGAAGGGCACTGGTCCATGGGAGACAGGGCCCGGCCCTGCTGCTCATCAAGCCCCGGGAGCAGCCCAAATGGCTTCATCAGCACGGGTCACACGCGGCCACCGCTAGCGACGAGAATGAGGCCCAGCCTCAGGCAAGCCCATGGGGGAGAGTCACAGGTTACGTCGAGGGAGAGACGCCTAACATAATAGTGCGCCTACTGTGTGCCTGGTTTATAATACGTTCAACAACAAGCAGAACGGCCCAGCTGGCGTGGCTCAGAGGTTGAGCGCCGACCTGTGAACCAGGAAGTCGGGGTTCCATTCCTTGTCAGGGCACACGCCTGGGTTGCAGGCTGGATCCCCAGTGTGGGCTGTGCAGGAGGCAGCCGATCCATGATTCTCTCTCGTCACTGATGTTTCTCTCTCTCTCTCTCTCTCCCTCTCCCTTCCTCTCTGAAATCAATAAATATATATATATATTTAAGAAAATAAAAAATAACCACTGTGCACACCTCATTCGTCTGACCTGCTGCTAGTACTGATTGTATGGTTCACAGCGGATTTCTTCCATTTTCGGAACAATGAGCATGCCCAGCCTGTCGCCATTCCAAGCAGGGCTACCGGAAACACCCTGCCCTGAGAATCCTCCGGGGCTGGGATCTGGGAGGGGAATCACTGAGCCCAAGGCCACGTGTGTCTTCAGTTTGACCGCACGTGGCAAACTTGTTCTCCAACGTGGTTACACCGATGTGCGTGCTCACAAGTTTCTGCACAGCCACATCCTTACCAACAGAATGCCGTCAGATTGAGCGTTTTGTTTGTCTAATGAGTGGGTACAGATGATATTTTCAAAAGATAAGATATCGGGATGGAGCTTTAATTTGGCCAGAAACTATGCTAACCCCTTTAAAACGTGCGTGAGCTCAGCAGTCTTTGCACCAGCCCGGTGAAGTGGGGAACCCTGCCCCGTTGGAGAGATGAGAGGGAAGCTGCCCTGGACCACGGCCACCAGACCCACAGCTGCCTCTTAGCCACCTCCCCCTCTGCCTCAGAATTTCCATTTCTATTTTATTTTATTTTTTAAATTATGTTTTGATTGGTATTAGAGAGAGAAGAAGGGAGAAGGATAGAGAGATAGAAACATCAATAATGAGAGAGAAACATCGATCGGCTGCCTCCTGCACGCCCCCTACTGGGGATCGAGCCCGCAACCTGGGCATGTGCCCCAACCTGGAATTGAAAGAGTGATCTCTTGGTTCATGGGTTGACGTTCAACCACCGAGCCATACCGGACGGGCCAGAATTTCCATTTTTTTGAAAATATTTTTGTCACTGTCCAAAATTCCTACACTGAGCATGGGGTACTTTTGTAAGAGACAAAAGAGCCTTTAAAAAAGTTATCTAGCTGTAGCCGGTTTGGTTCAGTGGATAGAGCATCGGCCTGTGGACGGAAGGGTCCCAGGTTTGATTCCAGTCAAGGGCACACGCCCAGGTTGCAGGCTCAATCCCCAGTAGGGGGCATGCAGGAGGCAGCCGATCAATGATTCTCCCTCATCATTGATGTTCCCCACTCTCTCTCCCTCTCCCTTCCTCTCTGAAATAAATTTAAAAATATATTTCTTAAAAACGTTATCTATAATAATAAAGGCGTAAAATGCTAATTAGACTGGACGGCCAAACAGCGGAACAACCATCCAGATGACCTTCCGGACGACCTTCCAGAGGAAGCCAGGGCTGCAAGGGCCGAGCCCTTGCATGAACTTCGTGCATCGGGCCTCTAGTTTTAAAACAGTTTTGAAGTCCCCCCCTACCCTCACCTCAGCAATGAAGAAAGACAGGGGCCAGGTGAGGAGCGGGCCCGGTGGACTGGCCTGGGGCTCACAGCCTCTCCCTCCTTCTCTCTCTCCTCCATGCCCAGGGGAAAGTGCAAGGAGGTTCTCCCCAGTCTGTGGGGGTGGGGTGCCAAGGCCTTCTCTGGGGCCCCCTCGGTCCTCAGGCTGCCTGTGCCGGGTCCCACTCACCAGGTCCGGTTGCTGCTGGGGTCTTGGTGCAAAAGGGAGCTGAGCACATAAGGCCCGCGTTCCTCGGGAGTCACCCAGGTCCAGTTCACATCCACGTTGAAGGCCCCCAGGGGAGCCAGGCCTGTGAGGAAAAGAGGGGTATTTGACAAAACACGCACCTGGTGAGGCCATGGCTGGGCCTTTTCGCCCGTTATCCCATCAAGCCCTGCAGTGTCATCATCCCCTCTGTACAGATGAGAAGAGCAGGACTTCCAAGGACATCCCCCCCCCCCCCGGGAACTGGACTGGAACAGGTGTGTCTGACCCAGAGCCCCTGATCCTCCTGCTGAACCCAGCCATGTCAGCTCCCTTCCCCAGGAGGTCTTCCCCGGGCCTCCCCCCAGAAACACTTCCCACCTCCTCCCACATCCCACCACGCACTTCCTGTACCGGTCACCTAGCACACGCTCATCACCGAGTCTTTGTACCGAAGTAAAAATAGACAGTGAGTCCCAGGGTACATTCAGACTATGTACCCCCAAGTGACTCAAGAGAAAACATATGTCCTCAAAAAGACCTGCACAAGAATGTTTATAGCAGCTTTATTTGTAACAGTGCCAAACTGGAAACAACCCAAACGTCCATCCACGAGGGCAGGGGTAAAATAACTGTGGTATGTCCACACAACGGAGTGAAAAGGAATGGACAACCGACACACACAGCAATGTGGGGGGGTCACAAACATCATTATGCGGAGCGACAGAAGCCTTACATGAAAGAAGGTCTCCTGTATGATTCCACTTGTATAATGCTCTAGGACAGTGATGGCGAACCTATATATTACATAAAACATATCTGTGTATGTATATCCACCCATATATGTATCTATATCCATCAGCACTGACACGCGTAGCCATTTCTGATGACACGCGGCCGCTGAGGCGGCCGCATGCCGAGGATGAAACATTTGCGAAATAATGTTTTTTCCTCAAAGTGACACACGACCCGAGTTATGCTCAGTTTTTTGGCGAAGTTTGACACACCAAGCTCAAAAGGTTGCCCATCACTGCCTAGGACCAGCAAAACGAGCCTATAGTAAAAAATATTGCCCAGCGGGTGTGGCCGAGTGGTTAAGTGTCTACCCATGAATCATGGTTCGATCCCGGTCAGGGCACATATCCGGGTTGTGGGCTCAATCCCCAGTAGAGGGTTTGCAGGAGGCAGCTGATCAATAATTCTCTCTCATCACTGATGTTTCTATCTTTCTCTCTCTGAAATCAATAAAAACATATCTTTAAAAAAATAGCCTGTGGGGATTAACAGGGATGGGACAGGAAGGAACTTTCCGGGGTGATGCAAATATCGTATATCTTATTGGAGAGTTTGGATTACAAAGGTGTGTGCATTTGTCAAAAACACTTGGAGTCGTCCACTTAAAATTTGTGTGTTTTACTGTATGTGAATTTTACCTAAAAAAACAACCCTATGTAAATATTGAACTCTAGTTGATATATGTGCTGAAATATAAGATAGTTGATGGATGGATAGATGGATATAGATACATATATGGGTGGATATACATACACAGATATGTTTTATGTAATATATAATATAAATATATGAACATATAAAGATAGCCCTGGCTGGGTAACACACTTGGTTAGAGCGTCATCCTGATACACCAAGGTTGCAGGTTTGATCTCCGGTCAAGGCACATACAGGGCATAATGAATGCATAAATAAGTGGAACTGCAAATCAATATCTCTCTTTCTCCCCCCTCCTCTTTCTCTCTCTCCTCCTTCCTCTTTCTCTCTAAAATCAATTAAAAAATATATGTGGGATGTTCCAAAAAAATGTATAAACACTTTGAATAATTATAAAGTCAGTGTTTATTAATACACAGTTCATTTTCAAAATTTAAAGGAATCTACATAAATGAATAAATTTTTTGTCAATGCCTGTTTTCAAACTGACTGTTCTGGTGCAGGCACTGCTGGTGACGTGAAGCAATGGAATAAAAAACACCAAGAATCATTTCATTTGATATTTGTGTGCCCTCAGTTCATCTACTGTTGCCAGTTTTGTACTGTAAACTTTATCTTAATGAATCCCCATAAAAAAAGTCTAGTGGCACTTTAGGATAAATTTTCTTTGTTCAAAGTTTAGTCTGGCTTCACCCATTATTTCAAATCAGTTAAACCTAAAAAGGAGCAGAAAATTAAGTGAGTTGCCAGCTGTTAAAGTGTGTATATATTTTTTGAAACACCCTACATATACTATATATACTATGTGTGATCATGAAAAAATAAAATGTTGACCATTGTAAAATCTAAGTGTGATATGTGGTTGTTCACTGCACATTTTTTTCAAGTTTTCTGTGTTTGAAATTTGTCATTAAAAATTTGGAGGGAAAAGTGATATATCCAGATTGCCCCCCAAAGAGGCTGTGCTGGTTCAGACTCCAACGACAGAATGGGAGGCCTGCTTCCTCCCAGCACAGCTTCACTGACTGTGTGCAACCTGTCGTTCTTGTTTTGAAGGAGCATCTCATTATTTTGTTTCAACCTTTTTTTAGTATTGATTTCAGAGAGGAAGGGAGAGGGAGAGAGAGATGAAAACATCAATGATGAGAGAGAACCACTGATCGGCTGCCTCCTGCACACCCCACAGCGGGGATCAAGCCTGCAACCCGGGCATGTGCCCTGACCAGGAATTGAACTGTGCCCTCCTGGTTCATAGTTTGATGCTCAACCACTGAGCCAGGCTGGCTGGGCCCCAAACTTTTTTTTTTTTTTTAAATCTTTATTGATTTCAGAGAGGAAGGGAGAGGAAGAGAATGATGGGAGAATCATTGATCAGCTGCCTCCTGCATGCCCCACACTGGGGATTGAGACCACAACCTGGGCATGTGGCATGACCTCCTGTTTCATAGGTCGATGCTCAACCACTGAGCAACGCCGGTGGGGCCAAAAACTATTTTTTAATTGTGAGTGAGGTCAAGCCTCTTATCAGCTCATTTAATGCCTATTCATATACGTTACCTATTTTTATGAGGCATTTATTTGTTTTCGTATTCGTGTGTAAGAGTTTTTTGAGCCCAAAAGAAATGGTCAGTGTCACAGATAGTGTTTCTCACTTAGCCCTTTGACCAGCTGATTATATTTTTCCACGTCTACACTTCTTATGCAGTCAATTTGTTTTTCCCTTTCTGACTCTTGAGTTTTGTGTCATGCTTCCCTACTCAGAGGTTTGTTTTTTTCAATTCACTCAATGTTTTCTTTGATATTTTGTTTGATTTCTTATGCTTGAATCTTTGATACATCTGGATTTTATTTTTGTGTGTAGATTGAAACAGAGATTCAGCTTTACTTTTTCTTCCCCCAAATGAAATGATCTCAGCATAATTCCCACAGATTTGAAATACAACCTCTCTCATTCCCAGAATTCTCGTATGCACTTGGGCCTCTGTCGGGACTCTGCCCCACTGACCACATTGTTTCTTACTTGGACACGTTCATTAGTCCCCTGACCTTTCTCTTCTAAGACTTGTCCCTCTGGCTACATCCTCTCTAAACCAGCTGCCAGAAATATTTATTTTTATTTTTAAATTTCTTGATTTTTTTTTTTTTTTTTTTTTTTTGAGAGAGAGAAGAAGCGGGGCGGGGAGGGGCGGGGAGGAGAGACATGGGTTTGTTGTCCCGTTAATTATGCATTCATTGGTTAGTTCTTACATGTGCCTTGACTGGAGATCGAACCCGCAACCTTGTTGTATGGGACAATGCTCTAACCAACTGAGCCAGGGCTTGCCAGAAAGAATTCTTAAAATCATGGTCTGGCCATGCTACTCCACTGCTCAAAACTGTCCATGCACATAGAAAAAGGCAGGTAAAGTTCAGTCTATAGACTTACCCGTTCAATTAACTTTTTGCCATAATGGCTCTTAAAAACCTGTACCACTATAGTATAATGACTTTTTTCTTCCTTGAGCATACCAAATAAACATGCCGTAACGAATGATATTCTGACATCACACTTTCAGGGGATAAACACACTCACCAATTTACCTGAATATAACAGTGTTAGCCCAATGATGGCCTAGGGGACAAATCTGCCTTGCTTGCCAGGTTTGGGTAAACCCCATATGCCTTGTTTTGCACACGCATGCCAATCCGGAGGGCTGCAGAGGGAGCTTCCACAGTTCTGTGCTCTGCTGAGTACACAAGCTATTTCCATGTGTTTCAAAGTGCTTTCTTGGCCCTCAAGATATTTTTCTGTGCTATAACTTCATTTTTAAGTAAAAATCTGTAAGATAGTCGTAAGTCTCCAGAAGGTTAAAAAACAGTGAAGAAATGGTGTAGAGAGAATTATGTACCTTCTCAATAATGATTCCCTCACAGCCCAGCCATCTTTCACCACCCATGTTAAAAGTCTTCATTACTCCTTTAATGAGCATAATAAACCTTCATTACAGTAAGATTTATATGTAAACTGTATCTTTATATTCATATTACTGGGTTTTTTAAAATATAAACTTGATTTATTGGTCAATTAATAAATTTTTCCATCAGTAAAAATTGTTTGGCTATTGGGTTGGATGGATTGCATTGCAATTTTTCATTGAAATTGAAGGAAGTATTTTTTTTTTTTCAGAGAATGGCTTTTCACTTAGCAGTATAGTTTTAGGCAAAAATAAAAGTAAGTAAGCAAAGTACATGTTTATAGACTATGCTATCTATATATATAAAAGCCTAAGCAACTGAATGACCTAACAACCAGTCTAGCGGTTGCTATGACATGCACTGACCACCAGGGGGCAGATGCTCAATGAAGAAGCTGCCCCCTGGTGGTCAGTGTGCTCCCACAGTGGGAGCACCGCTCAGCTGACTGACGGATGCCAGACACCGGGCTCACTGCTGGCAAGTCCAGCTGCAGTGTGAACCTCTCCCGCCTCTGTGGCAGCGCGCTACTGAGCAATGGCGGCGCAGACACAGCGGGGCCGGGATGAGGGGGAGCGGCACTTTGCGCACTACTTCATCCCCCCAGGGGTCCCAGATTGTGAGAGAGTGCAGGCCAGGCTGAGGGACCCCACCAGTGCACGAATCTGTGCACTGGGCCTCTAGTATTTTATATAAGAGAAGGAAATATACACATATGAACATGTTGTTCTTCATCCATCAAGAAGTTATAACAATTTAAAATATGTATTAACCAATAACATTGCTTTAAAATATACATAGCAAAAATCGACTGAATTAAAAGGAAAATATTAAAATCAACAACTAATGTGGGAGACTTTAATGTTTTGGGTTGTTTTTTCTTTTGATACCCCTCTCCCCGAGACTTTAATGTTTTAACAAGTCTTTCATATTAGCTCTAAAAGCAGACAAAAAATCAGTAAGGACATAAAAGATCTGAACAGTACAATTAACAAGCTTGGGTTAATTGACTAACAGAACACTGTACCCGACAATGGTAAAATAAACAGTTTTTGACATGCACATAAAACACTTACCCAAACTGACCACATGCTAGCCTCAATAAATATCAATAGTTTGAAATAATTTAGAATATATTCTCAGCCTCTACTGGAATTAAACTAGAAATCAATAACACAAAGAAAACTTTAAAAATCTGAGCGTTTTAGAAACTAATGCACTTTAAAATAACCTAAGGTCAAAGATGAAATCACAACAGAAATTCTAAAATATCTTGAACTGAATGGGAATTAAGATACGACAAATCAAAACTTGTGGGAGGCTTCTGGAGTATGGGGGAATGACTCAGCACAGGGGTCCTGGCAGCTGTCCTCTCAGCTCTCTCCCCAGAGCCACTCCCCCACCACCCCCCACTCCCCCAGATAGAGATAGAGAAGAAATCAAACACTGCATTGGAAGTAATGAGGGAACCATCCCCTTATTATGAAAATTGACCATTAAAAGGAAAGTACTAAGCAATTTTCTTGCCTTTCCTATGAACTGCATTTCAGGGTCACCAAATAGTCCTAGTTGATGAGGAAAAGTTCCTTACAGAAGAATTATTACTAATGAATGTGGGAGGCATAATAAAATCACAAAACACAATTTTGCAAGCCATTATATAATTAACTCAGGCCATGATCTCAACGGATGAAGCTACTGAGTTTGGCAGAACACTTGACAATTAGGCCGACATCACCCTCACCCCCCCAGCCCACTAGTAAACCTTAGGGTCCCCAGGTGTGACACCCTAGGAAAGACACAGGGACCAAGACTACATTTCTCACAAGTGCTCAATGACACCGATGCTGCTGGTCATCAGACCACATTTTGAGTAGCCAGCGTGTCAAAGACTTCGGCAAAGGAAACAAAAAGCAGCAGGAAGGATGGCAAAACCCTCCGAGCTGTTAGAGTACGCTTGCCAAAAATGCTCACCCTGAATTTAATTGACGTCATTAGCACCAACTTCCAGGTTTGGGGACGTGTAGGGGATAGAAGAACAAACCACGCCCAGGGGAAGCCGACAGGCAAGTCCGGAAGGAAGTGGCCTACGACAGGTCCCGGGCTCCCCTGGAAAGCCAGGCCTTAGGAAAGGCACACCAGCCACACAGTGCGAGGCGGCCCCCGTGGGCTTCACTCCAACAAACGAACCGTCAAAGGCAGGCAGGAGGCTCTGAGTAAGGATGGGTCAACGATACCACGGAGCGACTGCTCATTCGTTAGGCGATAGAAACTTTGCAGCTCTCTAACAAAACATCCACACGCGACAGAAATGTGTACCGAAACACGCAGGGGTGAGATGACAGGTGCTTGGGATTTGTTTTTAAGTAATGCTTCTCAGACAGTCATGCGCAAACGACTCACCCAAGTCTCCTGCTAACATGCAGCTTCCGCTTCAGTGGGTCAGGGAGCGGCGCTAACCACCTCCTAAGGCAGTGATGGGCAACCTTTTGAGCTTGGTGTGCCAAACTTCGCCAAAAAACTGAGCCTAACTCGGGTAGTGTGTCACTTTGAGGAAAAAACTAACTCCAAGACTCTAGTCGCAAACGTTTCATCCTCAGGAGCAGCAAATGTTTCATCCTCGGCATGCGGCCGCGTGTCATCAGAAATGGCTACGCGTGTCAGTGCTGACACGCGTGTCATAGGTTCGCCATCACTGTCCTAAGTGATGCCATGTGCTGGTCCCCACACCAGGTTTTGAGCAGCAAGGCCTTAGCCTTTTGCACTCGGATGTCGAGTGTGACTCGACACGGTTAGCATCGGTAGCAGCTCGTATGTGGAATTGTATTGAATGTATCAATAATTTGAAATATAAACAAATCCAAATAAATAAGTTTGTGTGAAAAGAAACTCCAGTTTTTTTATTCTACTGCCGCGCTTTGTAAAATCTGGGGTATTTAAAAAATTAAATCCCGAGTAGAATAAAGGAATCGAGAAAAAAGCAAGCGAGTGCAAAGGGTTAAAACGTTTGGCGAGCCGTGGCCTGTGTTGCTCAGTGATTGGGCATCATCCCGTGAACTGCAAGGTCGTCAGTTTGATTCCCGGTGGGGGCACATGTCCAGGCAGCGGGTTTGAGCCCCAATCGGGGCATGTACGGGAGGCCACTGATTGATATTTCTCTCTCACGTCGATGTTTCTCTCTCTCTCTCTCTCTCTCTCTGAAATCAATTTTAAAAAACCTGCTTGGTAAAGGAAACAACAGGAGACATTGAAAAACGTGCAGCAAGTGTAGCAAATGCTTGGTAACAATGACATCTGTGTGATGGGTATCTTGGGCTAATCATTGTTGTTTTCTTTACTTTGGTACATGCTTAAAATTTGTTATTAAAATCCAGCCTTCCAGAGGCTCCGGAAGGAGGCGGAGTGTGAGAAGCCTTGGGGGCAGATCTCTTCCTGAGCCGGCACAAAGTGGGCACCCGGGCCCCATCCTTCCCTTCATACCTCTGCCTTCCCCAGGATGGCTTGTGGTGACTCATCAGAGACACACTACACTAAGGTAAAGCGTGTTTTAAAATAACGGGGCAGGTGGAATTTTAAAAAAAAGACAGAAGGAAAATAATCGATAGAAAAAAGTAAGAGTCCTAACCGGTTTGGCTCAGTGGATAGAGCATCGGCCTGCAGACTGAAAGGTCCCAGGTTCGATTCCGGTCAAGGGCATGTACCTTGGTTGCGGGCACATCCCCAGTGGGGGTTGTGCAGGAGGCAGCTGATCAATGTTTCTCTCTTGTCGATGTTTCTAACTCTCTATCCCTCTCCCTTCCTCTCTGTAAAAAATCAATAAAATATATATTTTAAAAAAAAAAGAAAAAAAGAAGAAGAAGAAGGGGGCTGATCAGAACAGAAGGAAGCTAAGAGCTAACCTGTGTGTCTAAGAGCCGGCACTTTCTATGATGGGCCCACTTTCGCCTCTGCACACTGCATGGCACACGGTAGGCACGTAATACAATTATTTGTTGAATAAATGCATAAATAATTGAACTTTCTCGAAGCCAACATAAGGACTAAAATGATCCATTATGTCATTCACAGCATCCACAAAACTGGGGGGCAGGGGGGACCCAAAAGCTATTCTAGTGTAGCAGAAAATAACAACAACAACAAAAAAACAGAAAAAAATTTCTCTTAGCAAGAATATTGAATGAACTGGGACAGAGGGTGTGTGTGTGTGTGAAAAAAAGACACTGAGTGAACAAACCTGCACCCCAGGTTCCCCGGAACTGTTATTCACGTCCTCCCCACCATGCCCCAAAGTAGAACGCAGACGGTGTAACCAGCATGAGCTCTTCCGTTTGGGGGCCTTGTATCCCTTTGCAGATTTGAGGGGAGCATCAGAACCCTCCCCAGCCCCTCGAGTGCACATGTGCACAAATCTTGGCCTCCCGAGGGCTCTGCTTGGAGGCTGGCCCCTGGCCCCTCCTCATCCTCACCATGCACCTCCTCTCAGAGGCCGCCCTGACCCCCAGGCCCCCGCCTGGCCACTCGGTGCCCCACAAGCCTTTCTCCAGTTGGAAATGACATGTTCTTCTCCTGCTTACCTATTGCCTGAGACTGTCCCCCACCACCAGGAATCCCCGAGGGCCCAGACTGTGTGGCTAGGTGTGGATGGGTGAAGGGGGCTCACAGACCCCCGTGGCCTATCCATGTACCCTCAAGGGCTCCAGAGCAAGACCCCAAGTGGGGAAGGGGGAGCCCTGTCCTCTATGAACAGAGTTTGGACCAAGGAAGTCCACAGGGAGTTGGGACTCAGGGTCCTTGGCCTGTGCCCAGCCCTGTGTCTCCCGGTCGGCCAGGCCGGGTGAGAGTGGACGTCGGCACACGTCTTACAGTCTGTGTAACTTGGACATGACTTAAACCCCCGAGATAGTCCAGGGTCCTCCCTGCCCAGCTCCTCTACACCCCCTCCCTGAACACCATCTCACACTTCCCACCTCTGGGCCTTTGCACAAGCGGTTCCACACCCAGCCACCTTCCAAAGCACCCGCCCACTCTGCCACCCCTGGGGGCCCTGCTCAGGCACCCCGGCGCCAGGAGCCAACCCAGATCCCCAGCCAGGGTAATTCACTGAGGGGGGCTTCCCCTTCCTAGCCCCTCGGGATCCTGTGGTGTCTCCGTCTGGCTCTGACTAAGTCCTGTCTGGGTCAGAGCCATCTGTGATTAAGTCTGCATCCCCGAAACGGTGATCTGCTCTGAGTCACCATGACAACCCCACCCCACCCCACCCGCTCCGCGGCAAAGCCCAGCTCAGCAGTCAGGCCCAGAGTGGTGTCAGGAAATGTCAGCGGGCCGATTCCTGATCCCACCCCACCCCATCCCATTGCACCCGCTTTCACTTTGTTCAACCGAGGGACCTTGCTGCAAGACCCGAGGGGCGGAACGGGGAGCGGACAGTCACAGCTCTCCCAGCGCCTGCTGCCTCCCAGGCCCCAGCACCCGCTGTCTCCCAGGCCCGCTGTCTCCCAGGCCCCAGCACCCGCTGTCTCCCAGGCCCGCTGTCTCCCAGGCCCGCTGCCTCCCAGGCCCGCTGTCTCCCAGGCCCCAGCACCCGCTGTCTCTCAGGCCCGCTGTCTCCCAGGCCCGCTGTCTCCCAGGCCCGCTGTCTCCCAGGCCCACTGTCTCCCAGGCCCCAGCACCCGCTGTCTCCCAGGCCCGCTGTCTCCCAGGCCCGCTGCCTCCCAGGCCCGCTGCCTCCCAGGCCCGCTGTCTCCCAGGCCCGCTGCCTCCCAGGCCCGCTGTCTCCCAGGCCCGCTGCCTCCCAGGCCCGCTGCCTCCCAGGCCCGCTGTCTCCCAGGCCCGCTGCCTCCCAGGCCCACTGCCTCCCAGGCCCGCTGCCTCCCAGGCCCGCTGTCTCCCAGGCCCGCTGCCTCCCAGGCCCGCTGCCTCCCAGGCCCGCTGTCTCCCAGGCTCGCTGTCTCCCAGGCCCGCTGTCTCCCAGGCCCGCTGTCTCCCAGGCCCCAGCACCCGCTGTCTCCCAGGCCCGCTGTCTCCCAGGCCCGCTGTCTCCCAGGCCCGCTGCCTCCCAGGCCCGCTGCCTCCCAGGCCCGCTGTCTCCCAGGCCCGCTGTCTCCCAGGCCCCAGCACCCGCTGCCTCCCAGGCCCGCTGTCTCCCAGGCCCGCTGTCCCCCAGGCCCGCTGTCTCCCAGGCCCGCTGTCTCCCAGGCCCCAGCACCCGCTGCCTCCCAGGCCCGCTGCCTCCCAGGCCCGCTGCCTCCCAGGCCCGCTGCCTCCCAGGCCCGCTGTCTCCCAGGCCCGCTGCCTCCCAGGCCCGCTGCCTCCCTGTCTCCCAGGCCCGCTGTCTCCCAGGCCCGCTGCCTCCCAGGCCCGCTGCCTCCCTGTCTCCCAGGCCCGCTGTCTCCCAGGCCCGCTGTCTCCCAGGCCCGCTGTCTCCCAGGCCCGCTGCCTCCCAGGCCCACTGTCTCCCAGGCCCGCTGTCTCCAGGCCCGCTGTCTCCCAGGCCCGCTGTCTCCCAGGCCCGTTGCCTCCCAGGCCCGCTGTCTCCCAGGCCCGCTGCCTCCCAGGCCCGCTGTCTCCCAGGCCCGCTGTCTCCCAGGCCCGCTGCCTCCCAGGCCCGCTGCCTCCCAGGCCCACTGTCTCCCAGGCCCCAGCACCCGCTGTCTCCCAGGCCCGCTGTCTCCCAGGCCCGCTGTCTCCCAGGCCCTGAGCTGGTGCTGGGCTCGGAGGGCCCAGTGATGTGCTGTGGTCCGTGGGTGAATTAAATATTTGTGTCTGGGCCCAGGTCTGCCTGATTCCAAAGCCTCATTAAAAGCCTGAGGGATGGAACCCAAGAGCAGGTCACAAGGAACCCCGGGCTGGGCACGGCCCCCAGTTATGCCAGCAGCTCACCGAGCCAGGACAGAGCTCTGGTTTACGGGCTGGTAAGTAGGTCAGTGAGAACCTGTGTGTGTGTGTGTGTGTGTGTGTGTGTGTGTGTGTGTGTGTGTGTTGGGGGAGGGGGGATCCCCATGTTTGCTGAGGTCTCCCAGGCACCAGCCGCCAACCCCTCCGTGCCAGGCTCTGCCAGGGGTGAGTCATCTTGCCTGAGTAGATTCCTCCCAAGCCCCTGACTGCCTTTGCTCAGGCTGGCCCCCATCGCCTCTCCCAGGCCCGCTGTCTCCCAGGCCTACTGTCTCCCTTCCCACTTCCCACTGGGGCTCAGGAAACACAGCATCGGTCCCAGAGGGGGACAGTCCTGGGTTCAAATCCTGACTTTGCCATGGAATTGCTGAAGGATCTCAGGCCTGTCACCCCGCCTCAGTTTCCCCATCTGTGACGGGGGGCTGTGCAGACCCAAAGAGGCAACGCCTGGCCCAGCGTCAGACACGGAGCTAGGTGCACGGCATGTGGGTGCTGATGCTCCAGCGCTGTAACCACAGGGCTGCCTGCCATGCGCTCTGACAGCCTTGCCCTCCGCCTAAGCCCCCCACAGGCCGTCAGACGTGAGCCCCGCTGAGCCGGTGTCTGTCACCACACCACCCACAGGCTGCCTCCCCCACGCTGTTCCCAGCCGCAGGGACCTGCTGAGTCAGACTGCGACCCTCCCTCCATCCTGTCAGCCACCACAGCCGGCCCCCTCCGCCCCTGCCTCCCCCGACACTGGGCATTTTATTTTTTTATTTACTTTTTTAAATATACTTTTATTGGTTTCAGAGAGGAAGGGAGAGGGAGAGAGAGATAGAAACATCAATGATGAGAGAGAATCATTGATCGGCTGACTCCTGCACGCCCCCCATTGGGGATTGAGCCTGCAACCCAGGCATGTGCCCTTGACCAGAATTGAACCCAGGACCCTTCACTCTGCAGGCCGACGCTCTAGCCACTGAGCCAAACCAGCCAGGGCCACACTGGGCATTTTAAATATACGTTCTCACAGCCCCATTTCTGCTTTAGCAAACTGAGGTCCAGGGGGCATGGTCTGCCCAAATTTATACAAGGAGCCAGTTGTGGGCCTGGGACTAGACTCAGGTGCCCACCCAGAACACCCCGGTGGGCCGTGGGGAGGTTATGCCTCAGAGGCGCCTGCGGAGCGCCCACCCGGTGCAGCTCACCCCTCGGCCCCCCACCTTGGCCTTCCCCAGGCCTCAGACACCCTCAGTCCACATAACAGCGGCCGTCAGGTCTGGGCGCTCACTGTGCCAGCACTGTGTTCAGTGCTTGGGGATCTTCTGATTTTCCTCCTATTTCTCAGGAGCCCTCCTCCTCCACACCCTCACCTGCCCAGCACCCCGGACCTGCCACGGCAGCATCCAGCATCGTCTCGCCAGCAGCACTGTCCTGCGGCTGGCCTCCCCGCCTGCCCTTTCCCCAGGACTCGCTCACACAGCACGCAGGTCTCACTGTCACTACCCCCAACGCTGCTCCCGGGCCTCCACTGCCCCAGGCCAGGTCCCAGCTCCCTCAGCCTGGCACTGTGGCCACCCACATGCCCCCATACACAGCCTACAAGACAACCCCCCAGAGATGGTGGGAGACTCGGGGTTCCTACAGGGCCTGCGCTCCCCACCTCTCTTGCCCACAGGCATGCACTTCTCTGACATTTTACCTCTGCCTGCAAGGTCCTTCCCCTCCTCCATGTGAGACCTGAAGGCATCCTCAAGGGGCCTTCGCCCTGGGGCTAGAGTGGGGGAAGGGGTGTGTGTGTGTGTGTGTGTGTGTGTGTGTGTGTGTGTGTGTCCTGCTTTCTTTTCACACAGAGGCTCCAGGACAGGGATTGCACCGTGTCCTGGTTGTGGGGAGACAGGCAACGTCAGAGTGGACAGCTTTCTGCTGCCACTCAAACCTCACCCTGCATTTTCCTCAATAGACTCCTCACACCCACCTCTTTGTCCATACCGTTTTTCCTACACAGAAAGCCCCCCCCATCTGTACTTGCTAAAGATCCCCCCCCCTACTCAGGCCACCTTGGACACTATAGACCCCCACCCGCCATGACCAAGGTCTGGGGTTGTGCCCCAGACAGAGCCGGGTCTGCTGCCCTCCTCTCCCCAGAGGGGCCCAGGCCGCAGCCTGAAGGTGCGCCCCACAGAGGAGTGAGGAGCAAGGAGGGAGGAGGGAGGAGCGGGCCCTGGACTCTGGCTCCTCTGCCCCCGAGAAGGCTTTGTAGGCTGACAGCAGAGTTCCCTTCTTGACAGACTCAACCTGAGACCCCAGGAGGAACAGTGAGCGGCTGTGGTCAGTGAGTCAGGGATGAAGTGACCTGGGGACAGCAGGCCATTGGGGAGCAGCGGAGCTGGGGCTAGAAGCGCGGGTATGGGCAGCTGCGGTTTCAGTATGTCTGCGTATCCGCGCCTGACTCGAAACCTCTCAGACAATTAATGCCATCTCATTTGCTCCCACGGATGAGACGTGGACATCCCCACAGTGGGTGGCCTGGGAAGAGTAGAAGGTCAAGGTCAGGCCAGTGGCCTAGGGAGGCCCAGCCAGGCACAGGATTCGGGCCCTGAGCCTGGGGTCGTGGTCTGAGGGGGTTCCTCCCACCCTCCCCAGCACCTCCTTGTCACTTTCTCAGACTTTCCCCAATCCTCCAGACTCAGGGCTAGTTTCACCTCCTCCAGGAAGCTCTCCAGGATTAGTCCATCCTATCTCAGGACATCACAGCTTAAGAGTAGAACTGTCACAATTTCATTTCCCCCACCCAAATTGGAGCTGCTGGGACCCTGCTCCCACATCCTTCCCATAACGTAGCCGAGTTGTGGGCTACGTAACCTCATGGCAAACCCACTCCATCTTGCTCTCTGCTGTCCATCAGCTTGGGGAGTGGCTAGGCCTCAGGAGGGGTTCGATAAATGCCATCTGGATTGACATGTCTGAAAGAGGCCCCAGGCCATGGGGTATTCTAGAGCTGGGAGACAGGACAAGAGGCCTGTGCTGGACCCTCGTTCCCACTACTTGCTTGTAACCCTGGACGGCCACAGCTCCTCTGGGCCTCAGTTACCTCCTCCACCCTGGGGGGCGGGGCGGGGGGTGAACCATAATCTAAGCATCTTCTCCGGACATTCTTGGTGATGGGGGATCAAAGCCATAAGCTATGAGGAGCGAGAGCCCCTCGGCACGCCTGCACACCGTATGTAACTGAAAATAAAAGTGTAAACTGTACTACAAGGAAACGAAAGTCCAGCATCGTTCTGACCTTCCCATGACTTGGATGTTTTTGTAATATTGTGTATTAAAACATGTCCCCAAACACTCGCTTCGCTGGTGCCTTGCACATGCTTGGCCCGCCGCTGGGTGCTCGGCCCGTGGAGGGTGCTCATCCTGAGCCCCTCCCCGCGTGGACTCAGCGCTGACACGGGGCTCACTTGCAGGCCTGGCCGCCCCCTCAGGGAGACCTGCTTCTGCCTGATGTCCATCTCATTCTTGCCAAGCTGCTGCCCGGAGCGGAGACCCCGGGAAGCCGGCCCGATCCCCGGGCAGGACCGCCCCGGCCTCACGCTTGGCCCGCGCAGTCTCCAGGGGCGGACTGTGCTCAGTCCCATCCTGCGGCCTGTGGGCAGGTGCAGGCTCAGGGCTCGGCTTGCCCAGTGGCTTCCCCGGGAGGTTCAGTGGCCAGAACGGGACTTCCAGGGAGTGGGAAGAGGAAGCGTCCCACTGCCCCAGCACACACACACTCTCATCCTGGCCCCAACGTCGTAACAGGAAGGTGGCTCCCCCAACGCATTCACCTGCCACACAGACACGACCCGTCTCTCGTCAGCACATTCTCACAGGGTCCTCCCCTCATCAGCGGAACCCCTGGCCTGTAGACGGGTGCTTTGCTGGGGGAAGGGAGGTCCCTGACGGTGCCTCCACTGTGAGAGCAAACTCAGCACAGACCCGAGGACCTGCCCAGAGTGGGTGCCATAGGGAGAGGGCCTGAGTGGGGACGGAGGCTGGGTGGGGATGGAGGCTGGGTGAGGATAGAGGTTGGGTGGGGAGAGGGCCTGGGTGGGGACGGAGGCTGGGTGGGGATGGAGGCTGGGTGAGGAGAGGTTGGGTGGGGAGAGGGCCTGGGTGAGGAGAGAGGTTGGGTGGAGAGAAAGGCTGGGTGGGGATGGAGGCTGGGTGAGGAGAGGTTGGGTGGGGAGAGGGCCTGGGTGGGGAGAGGGCCTGGGTGAGGAGAGAGGTTGGGTGGGGAGAGGGCCTGGGTGAGGAGAGAGGTTGGGTGGAGAGAAAGGCTGGGTGGGGATGGAGGCTGGGTGGGGAGGGAAGCTGAGTGAGGAGGGAGGCTGGGTGGGGAGAGGGCCTAGGGGAGGAGAGGGACTGGGTGAGGAGGGAGGTTGGGTGGGGAGAGGGCCTGAGTGGGGATGGAGGTTGGGTGAGGAGGGAGGCTGGGTGGGGATGGAGGCTGGGTGAGGAGAGAGGTTGGGTGGGGAGAGGGCCTGAGTGGGGACGGAGGTTGGGTGAGGAGGGAGGCTGGGTGGGGATGGAGGCTGGGTGGGGAGAGAGGTTGGGTGGGGAGAGGGCCTGGGTGAGGAGGGAGGCTGGGTGGGGATGGAGGCTGGGTGAGGAGAGAGGCTGGGTGGGGATGGAGGCTGGGTGAGGAGAGAGGCTGGGTGGGGATGGAGGCTGGGTGGGGATGGAGGCTGGTTGGGGAGGGAGGCTGGGTGAGGAGAGAGGCTGGGTGAGGACGGAGGCTGGGTGGGGAGAGGCCTGGGTGAGGAGGGAGGCTGCGTGGAGAAGGGACGGGGTAGCAGAGCTCTGGAGTCCGAAGCCACAGGCTGTCAGCACTGCTGACAGAGCCCCAACGTCCTCCAGAGGGAGCCGGGGCACCTAACCCTCGGAGGAAGAGCATCTCCCTGGGGACAGTCTCACCCCTTCTCTAAGCCCTGGCCCTGACAGCCCATTAGACAGACGGCAGACGACAGACAAGGCTGCACTGAGGGCGCAGCAGCCCCTCGGGCAGGGGTGAGGCTGACTTACTGGTCACGCAGAGCAGTGTGTGGAAGAGCCACATCCTAGCTGAAGCTGAGGCGCCGAGTGGGCCGGGGCCTGGGCCAGCTCAGCTTCCCCTCCTCAGCGGGGCGCCAGGAGGCGGGGACAGACGCACAGACACAGGCGAGGGCCCACAGGCAGACAGGCGTTCTCAAGCACACCCAGGCGCTCCCTCTGGTCCACGGCTGGTGGCCTGGCGTCCTCGGCTGTTGTGGCGGAGTCCTGGGAGCTGAGACACCTGTCACCCACGTTTCCTGAAACGGTGAGCTGAGCCAAGGCCTGGAGACAGCTCCGGGTGTCCTCAGCCAGGAGCAGTGTTCACCCGGCTGTTATCATCCACGTGAGTCCCAGCCCCTGCCCCAGACACACCACCAGGACACCTCAGCCCGGCACGTCCTCAGGCCCTTGGCGGTGGCTCCCCGGGCAGTGATCACGGCCCCCTGCACCAGGCCCACTCCGGCCCGGGCCACGGAGGGCCAGGTGAGGGGAAGATCCAGCGCCCTGGCTGAAATCACTTCCTCAATTCAGCTGTGGCTGCTCTTTACCAGTAAATCCTGGCCACAGCGCCCGATGCCAGAAGTGGTTTACCAGAGCTCTGGGCTGGCAGAACGGCAGCTGTAAAATCCCATCCATCTCTCAGCACCCGGAGGACACCACAGGCAGCCTGCCGTCGCAGTTTAACGCCAACCCCACCATCTGTCAGATTTTCCGTGCGACATCAGTGGTGGAACAAAGCTTCTCTCGCCCCCCAGCGCCCCAGGCTGTCCCCCGACCCCTGCGGCGTTCGGCGCTGCAGCCCCTGTGGCAGTCACCAGCCACAGGTGGCAACTGAGCCCTGCCCTGTCACCAGTGCCACCAAGGACCGGACTTTAAAATTTCATTTAATTTTAATTAATTTACATTCAAAAAGGCAGGGGACTCAATGTCTCTTCTCACAGGAAAGGCTGTATCTCGAGGGAGAGTACTCTGAAGTGTGGATGTAAGTGTTAAAGCACAGAGGACAATGGTGTTGACTTAATGACGGTAAAAATCAATTTTATTTAGTTTCTCACATTAAAAGCTCGCTTTGCCAAAGTCTTGTAAAGTTTGATGACACTTATAACATTTTTGCATTGTCTGCCTTGGTCTGACCAAATACCTAGTAAGGTAGTTCCCTGATGTTACATGTCTGTTACACAGATGACAATTCACCATCTTCACACCATATGCCATCGAACAGAGACGTTAAACAGCTCAGAAAGCAAAGCTCCAGGTCTGATGATCTCCCTCCCAGACCACGATGAAGTCCAGCCCATCACAGCTCGGACCCCAGTGTGGGGCGTGCAGGAGGCAGCCAATCAATGATTCTCTCTCATCATTGATGATTCTATCTCTTTTTCCCTCTCCCTTCCTCTCTGAAATCAATACAAATATATTTTCAAAAAGAAAAAGGAGGAAAAATGAAAACACAGTGGGAAACCCCATTATTGGAACGGCTGACAAAACTGAAACATGAACTACAGATTAGATACTTCTGTAATGATTAGACAAAATTATACATTTATCAAATTATGGCATAGGGGAGGCCTGGCCGGTGTCCACACCGCAGGGCGCAGTGACTCCCCTCCCACACCCCCTCGGAGGGCCAGGGGCACCTGGCAGAGCCACTTTGGCCCGCTGCACACCGAGCCGGAGCAGACCAGCAGCGGGGCAGGCTGGGCCCAGGACTGCAGCCTGCTCAAGACTTCTGGGAAGCAGGACTTCACATCTGGAGTGTGACCTCTGGGCACCGCGGGAGGCCAGCCGAGGTTGGTGCCTGGAGGCTGGACCACGCACAGGGCCATTTTCTGCATCTTCGGTGACGTCTAGAATGAGGTTTCATCCGAGCTTGCTGATGCCAGCACGGCAGAGCCCTAATCATGGGCACACACAGGGGCCCTTCAAACCCTCTGACAGCAGTCGCTATCCCCACAAAACCAATTTAAGGCCCAAGGACTGTGTACAAACCTGGCTGTTCAGCAAGTACAGACGTATCCAAACGGAATGTGGAAATGACTTTAAACAAATGTTAGAGGGCCAACTCAAGGGATATTCTACAACACAAATGGACTGAACTCTTCAAAAGCATTAATATCATAAAAGGCAAAGAAAGGATAAGAATTGTTCCAGATTAAAGAATAAATGTAGTGTGTGACACTGGATTGGATCCTAGACCAAAAACAAAAACAAAAAAAATTTGCTTTAAAAAACATTATTGATTTAGCAAAATATACTATTTCTAGGAATGGTAACCAGAAAGTCAAGTCTCTGGTTACGGGCAGAAAGATGAGAGGTGAAGGGTATGACTGTGGAGAGTTATGCAAAAGGCATCAACTCCAGCTGAAATTTACTAGTATTTTCATTAAAAGCAGTGGGGCCCCGCGGGCGTGGCTCAGTGGTTGAGCATCCACCTATGAACCAGGAGGTCACAGTTCGACTCTGGTCGAGGGCACATGCCCACGTTGTGGCTCGGTCCCCAGTATGGGGTGTGCAGGAGGCAGCCAATCAATGATTCTCTCTCATCACTGATGATTCTATTTCTTTCTCCCCTCCCTTCCTCTCTGAAATCACTAAAAATATATTTTAAAAAAAAAAATAAAAACACAGTGGGAAACCACATTATTGGAACAGTTGACAAAATTGTAACATGAACTACAGGTTAGATACTACGGTACTGGTTAGATAAAATTATACATTTATCAAATTAAAACTTGATAACTATACTATACTATTCTCTCGTAACTACGAGAGAATGTCTTTGTCCTCAGGAAATGTTCACTAAAATATTTAGGGAGTAAGGGACACAACAATGGAAGTAACCCTCAAATAATTCATGGTTCAGAGGGAAGAAGGGGGAGGGGCAGGGAAACAATAAATGATAAAATGTGGCAAAATGTTCTTTATTCTACCCTTGGAACTATTCTGTAATTTCAAACGAAAAAGTTTTAGGGCTGGAGGGGCCGTGTTCAGCATGACGTAAAAGGACTAGCCGTCTTGAGAGTCCAAGCACCAGGATGAGGGTGTTCCCACAGCCCTGCCTCAGAGCCCCAGCCTCAGGAGATGTTTCCAACTCCCTGCTTGCCTTCTGAGTCCTGGGAGAGCATTTGGAAGAGTGAGGATGTTACAGAGACCAGAGAGGACTGCAGTGGAGGCTAGGGCTGGCAGAGGGGGCTGGGGGCGACTGAAGAGCAGCAGTCACCACCACTCAATGGGAGCCGCAGGCTCAGTGTCCAGGGCCTTCCGTGGAGCCCTCACCGGGTCCTCACAGCCACCCTGCTGGGTCATCCCATTTCACCGAGGGTGTTGGCTCAGAGAAGGTGGTGAAGGAACTTACCCAAGGCAAATGGCTAATAAGTCGCAGAGTTGGGACTCAAACAGGTCTATCTCCTCCAGACCCAGGACTCTGAACCAGTAAAAGCTGGTGCCTTCAGACCCAAGGGTCTATCGTGAGCTATTAAAAAGCAGGGACCTGATTCCACAAACATACTGGGATCCTTGCATCCCTGGGTGCCATGCACTGAACTGTGTCCCCCAGACTCCCCACATTAGTATGTTGAGGCCATAACACCCAATTTGACTATATTTGGGGATAGGGCCTTCAGGAGATATTTAAGGTCATAAAGGTAGGGCCCTAATCCAACAGGCTTAGAAGAGGAAGTGATCCCTCTCCCCAAGTGCAGGCAACAGGGAAAAGCCATGTGAGGACACACGAGAAGGCGGCTCTCTGTAAGCCAGGAAGAGAGGCCTCACCAGAACCCAACCATGCTGGCACCCTGGTCTTGGCCTCCAGATTGTGAGAAAATCAATTTGTTGCCGAAGCCACCATGTCTATGGTAGTTTGCTAGGGCAGCTCCAGCTAATATACTGGGCCCCCTCCTAAAAACCCTCCCTTATAAACAAAACACTGAATGGTGTGTGCTGGGGAAGGGGGCTCAGTGGAGAGGATCCTCTTGGCTTTTCATAACTGAGGGGCTGGGAGAGGAGGGTGGGGGTTGCACTTGAGTCATGGAACCAAGGGTCCAAGGTCTTAGACCTCTTGCTTGCCCCCACCTCCTTCCTGTCCAGCTTACAGTCCTGACGCTCCCTGGGAAAGTACAGCAAAGCGCTCCCAACTCACATTAACACTAAAAGAAAACGGAGATCCCTTCATGTGACAGATGGGGAACCTGAGGTCCCAAGGGGTGAAGGGACTTGCTTAGTCTTTTCCTGTCTGTACCTGGGACAAAGGGAGTGTCCTGGGCTGCAGCCCCAGCCGTAGCCTCCGTACTATTTGACTCTCCCCAAACGACACTCTGCCTGAGCTGAGCGTGCTGCATCCTGCTCACAGGCCCCCCGAGGAACCCTCACCAATGACAAGAAGGACACATCACAGGATTAAACACACAGCAACCCCAGGGAGAGATGGGAAGGCCACGCCTTCTCTCCTGCCAACTGTGGGGGCCTCGTGCCCTCACTAACTGGTCTAGGGCCTCTGGAATTGCTCAGACAAAACCACTACGGGCCCCAGGCAGGGGAAGACTGTGGAAGATTCAACACTACCCGTACTCTGGAGTTTTACTTACACCACAGCAAGACCCCACTCCAATGCCTCACAACTATTTGAAACAGGCTTGGAGTTGGCATTTCCCTAATTGCTCCTGGAACATCAAAAGTCTGTGAAATGTTCCTAAATTTCATTTTTTAAAAATGCTACAGTAGGTTTTCTCCTAAGACTTACTTTATAAACATGTAAGAAAAGTTCTAGGTTATTGAACTCAATAGTAATCTGCCTTGAAGTGTGCTATTCTCAAGATTATAAAAAAAAATTTGGTCTCTTTAGTTCTTGAAAGAAAAAAATGGTTTAACTTCTAATTTACTTCTTATTAGATAAGGTTTAAACGCAAATAATTATACATCAAGCTTATTTGTGCAGCAATTAATGAATCTGTGAAGTCACGAGTTGCTGTTAACTTTAACCCACGTAGTCTGTCGGCATTTCGCCGTAATTTTCAGAACGCTCCGTGTGAGAGCTGGAATGCTGCTTGAGGCAAAGGGCTGCTGCGGAGAGAGCTGCTTCCTTTTGCCCTCTCTGGGCTGCCGTCCCGTTCCTCCCCAACAGGACCAGAGGCTAGGCCGTCCCAGCATGGGGTTCCGTCCACCTGCCCTCCTCCTGTCCCGCTCTCCTGCCTTCTTACCGACGTAATTCTCTAGCAAACTCTTCATAGAGCTGGGTGAGTTTCTGCTCAGCTATGGCCAGATCACCAAAATGGGAATTTTATCGAGGTTTTAATGAGATGTTTTTGTTATACAAGTATGCACTGCTGAGCAACCTTCCTTTTCTGCACCTGGTGGTCTTGACTGAAAGCAGACTGACGTGCAGACAAAGGCACCGGAGCTGGGTTAGGTTACCACAGTCCATTCACCAAACACTCCTTAGGCGCCGCTTACTCTGGCGTGTTGGGAGGACACAGAGGCGACAACAGGAAGACACCTGCTCACTGGGAGCTCACAGGCTGCAGGGACAGGAAAACAAAGACAAAGTGTGGTGGGTACAAGGCAGGAAAACAAGGACGAGCCAGGCCTCAGCGGAGGGAGCTGCTCCTGCAGTGGGGGTTGTGCACACCCAGCACCTGTCCGTGGGGGGCCTGTCAGGTGTCCCTGCTCTCACGGAGCTTACAGTCTAGCAAAAACACAAACCAGGAACAGGGAACTACAATCCAGTGTAGAGGTGGCAGGCTTGGGAGCGGATAGAGATTGGGTATCATACACACACTTCACTTAGGCAAACACTATGGCATTTGTCTGGGGAAAAGAGACAAGGAAAAAGGGAAATAATTTTAAGTCATTTGGCCCATTCGCCTGCCTTCCACTCACCCAGCAGAGGGCAGGAGGGCCGGTGGCGAGCTCAAGCTCTGCTGCTCCTGTGGCCTCTCAGCTCCCAAGCGCCTCTTCTCCCCTGAGTGGGACTATGGCACCTGAAGAAGTCCTTCACAGAGCATGGCCCTAACAATCGCAGACCAGACACTTCACCTGGTGCTCCACCAGAGGAACCGTGACCTGTTTCCACACGGACCTCCTGATGCTGGTCTTCAACACAGCACGTCCTCGGGGTTTCCAAGAGGAACTGTGATTACACGCAATGTTCCCCTAGGTATGAGTTTCTACTCTAACCCTGGAGTGAGCCAAGACTTCCATGTGGCAGTACCGTGGGGCACAAAGCAGGGACCCAGACCCTGGCTCTGGGAGCTGGGGTAGCCTCATGGAGGGGTTGCTAAGTCCTTGAGCATGAGGGAAAGGAGAAGGCCAGGCAGGAGGGGACAGGGCCAGGTCAGTGCGGGAGGCGGCACTGAGCAGAACCTGGAAGGCTGGGAAGATAGCGATGAGCCCAGAGAAGTAGTGAGCAGAGGGCAGGGGAGGGTGGGCCCACAGGCCAGAAACACTGCCAGAGACTAGGTCTTGACCAGCTGTGTGAGTATCGGAGGAGTTTGGGATTTATTCTAAGGGCAATGGTGACGCTTAGGAAAAGGTCTTCAGCAGAGAAATAACAGAAAGTTCATCCTGACGCACATGAAAAGATAGCCGACATCTGTAGTCATCAGGGAAATGCAAATCAAAACCATAAGATACCAATTTATATCAAAAAATAAGTTGCTGTCAAAGATGTAGAAAAACTGGAACCCTTGTATATTGCTGGGGGGGGGGAGGGGGATGAAAAATGATGCAACCACTTGGGGAAACAGCCTGGAAGTTCTCCAAAAGGTTAAAGACAGAGTTATAATATGACCCAGCAATCCCACTTCTAGGTATACAACCCAAGAGTGATGAAAACATATGTCCACATAAAACTTGTACATAAATGTTCATAGGAGCACTATTCAGAGTAGTCTCAAAGCAGAAACAACCCAAATGTCCATTAACAGGTGAATAGATAAATAAAATGTGGTACAGCCATACAATGGAATATTATTCAGCAACAGAAGGAAATAAAGTCCTGATACATACTACAACATGGATGAAATTTGAAAATATGTTTAGTGAAAGAAGCCAGTCACAAATCATACAAAGTGTATGATTCCATTTATATGAAATGTGCAGAATAGGAAAATCCATAGCGACAGAAATAGTGGTTGCCGGTGGGGGGCGGGGACAGGGAATGAGGAGTGACTGTTAATGGTACAAGTATTCTTTCTAGTGATGCAATATTCTAAAATGGAGTATGATGATGGTTACACTTCTCTGGGACTATACAGAAAGACACTGACGTGTACAATACATAAATTATATATCAATAAACTGCTAACAACAAGAGTTCACCCTGGCTATGGCAGAATAGAGAAGAAGAGATGAGGCAGAGACCAGTGAGGAGATGGAGTGGGAGACAGTGGTTGAACTTCGGGGAGGGATTCAAGGAACTGAACTAGACGAGGCCAGATGAGGAGAGTTTACATCTGTGGAGCCTCTGTAAGTTCCCCTGGGTAGCTGGTACCTCTCCCAAGAGGTAGAGTGGGAAACAAATGAGGTATCTAATTATTATCAAGCAGCATAAATGTATTTAAAATCTTGTACGTATAAAGACGAAGAGAAATATGAAAAGTGCGTAGTCCTGCTGCCCACATCCATGAAGAGCGCCACGCGTAAAAGCCCACTGAGCTCCTGCCAGGGGACTGTCCTGACTGTCCATTCTCACTCCCAAGCCCCAAAGGAAGGGGCTGAGCACTCGGGGCACGCCTAACATACTGCACAATCTGAGTATCTGAGTACAGGCTGGAGAGCGAGAGAGGCTGAGGCCAATAACGTTCAGAAATACACTGAAAATCTTTTAAGATCCTTTTCTGGGTTCTGTGTGTTTGTGAGAATTGCCAAGCTGCTAAAGTGGGCACTTTTCTTAGTTAAATCGAAGACCCGGTTTTGACTACAATCCACCACTCACCTGAAAAGTCTTCCCTGGTCTCTACCGGAGACCGGGGAGGACCCAACGGCCCTGGGACAGAGGAGCCTGCTCCACTGCTGGGAAACGCAAAGGAAAACCTGGAGGGGCCTTTTCTGAACACTCCAGAGACCTTGTCAGTTGGGGCCCTGACCACAAAGACTCTGTCCCACCCAGAGACTGGAATGGATGGGGTAAATCCCTGTCCACAACCTCATGCACAACCTCAGTTGACTCCTTGACCCTTCCCCCACCTGCAACAGAAACCAGTGCTGGCCAGCTTACTGCAGCCATAACTGGGGCAAAAAGTCAAATACCACTGAGACACACCAACAAAGCCCGAAGCTCTGGTTCCAGCCCAGTCATTTGCTAAATGGGGAAACCAAGGCCCAGCTCATGGAACACAGCGGGGTGGCGCCCAGGTCCCTGACTCTCAGGGCCTCGTATTTCTCACTCGATCAACTCCCAAACCCTCCAGAACCTGGCTCTCAGTGTGCTTCAAAGAGCAAGAGGAGCTAAGAAGCCTCAGCAACCTCAGGTCTCACCTGGCAGAGAAGCCTAAACTATCTCTTTCCTGGAATCCTATTAGGAAGGTGAAACGTATCATGGGCCTGTTGTTCTAATCTTTCTAGAGAGAAAAAAGCAGGTTAAGCAACAAAATACGGACAATGCAGGCTTTGCTGCAGCCCTCACGTCCCACAGCCCTTTACGTGATTAACAACAGTGCTCTGCACTCGATCAGCTCTCCAGGGAACACTAATGAGCTCAGCCACAAGACGAGGAGGAGCTCTAGAATGCAGGGTTGCACCGGAACTGGGACGCTCCAGGCAGGTGGAGAGCTGTGACATCACAAAAGGGGCAAGGCTCACTATCCCTAACTCCCAAGTGCTGGTGAACTGAAGTGAAACACCCTTTTTAAGCTGCAGAGGAATGCAAGCATTAAATACTTCAAAATAAACATCAGACAGGAAAACAAATTAGTCTACTGCCTTTTAGTTAAAATAATCGAACTAAAACTAGAAATAAATGAACTAAAATTTCTATCACTACGTCATTTGCCAGTTTTGAGATGTCTCCAGGTGCCAGAAAAAAGGTCAATGCATTACTTCTAAAGGGATAATGAACAACAGGACGCCATCTCGGAGGGGTGGGTGTTTTTCCTACAATGGCCAAAGGCAAGCTGAACTCTATGTACAACAGACAATACAATTAGGATCATTTAAAAATAATGAGACTCCTCTCTTTGCCTTCTTCCAAAGTATATAATATATATTTAACAGCACATTAGACACCACTTGAGCTTCCCTGGTAGCCAACAGGAAGTATTTTCACATATAAAAATTAAAAATTTAAACCTTAAATCATTAATATTTTTTAAACATAATACAGACTTAGAAATTGTTCAACATGACCCCGTGACCCCACCCCTAGCACAAAAAAATCCATCCCAAATCCAGAAGTCACAGTTTTTGTTCCTAAAAATCCCCCAGTACTGAACTTGATCTTCACGGCAAGCCGACTGCTAACAAGAGGTCCCTAACAGGTATCTCCAGGAGGAACGGAAGCACGACCGACGCTGTGTCTGTGATCTACCTGGGCGGCACTGGTGCACCTCTGAGTCAGGTCCATGAGATTCGGCCCCACACTAGGGTCCTGGAAGAGTGAGCTGGCAGCTTCCCTCATCTTCCCCCTCGAAGGCTGTCCAATAAGCACCTGGGAATTGACTTTTCTTGGGAAAAGGGTGCTGGTAACAGCTGTCAGGGCCAAGGCAATAGTGAGAAGTTCAGTTCTCTGCTCTTTGGATGAACTGTGTAAAACATTTTTTTTAAAAGACACAATGTTAAAAATATTAAGAAAAACATCTACAAAATCTGGAGGGCTGCCTTTTTCTCAAAGGGTAAAGCTTGTGGGGTGGTAGGAAAAAAAATTGAGGGCCCAGAACTATAACTCTGCAGCAAAAGATAGATAGGTGCCCTTCAAACAGGTCACATTCTTAAGAGGTCTTGCTAAAGTAGCAAGAGCTGAGGGTGACTGTACGAGTAAAAGCGGGAGGGGCACCAACTCCTGCGGGGAGGCTCCTACTGTGCACCCCACCCTGCAAGAATGTCAGGCTTTAGGGCAGCTGCCATCGGCCCCAAGGGCATCAGGACTCTGCCTCTGAACCAGAGCTGCTTTCCCGACTAACTTCAATCTGGAGAGATGGTAAGTTATCTAACCGGCTCTTCTTTTGGCGAGACTGTTCTTTCTCCTTAATCAGAGCCCCCCATGCCCTTTGCAGCTCGGAGTCATCTTCCTCAGTGCCAGGAGCCCTATGATCCACTTTCTTCGTGTTCTTTTCTTTGGTCTTGGATGCAGATCCTAAGCGAGTCCATAAACTACCTGTTTGAATGAGAAGGCATTTTAGTTTTGGTAATCAATGCTGAGAAGCAGGGTAGTACTGAGGAAGCAGGGGTACTGCCTACACCTGATGAGCAGGAAACAGTGGTGGTGGGGGGGAGGGAAGAGGGTCTGTGGCACTTGCAACCACTGTGCAGCCTTGCACAGGAAATCTCATCTCCCTGGCTGCAATCCCCTGCCTGCAAACTGAGGAATCTGGACCCAAGGGGAGATTCTCACAGCCAGGGAACATGTGCCTCCATGCTGAGCATATTAGAATCACCAGGGAGTCTGTGCTACACCTGCCCCCTCCCTGGTGAAACTCACCACCCGGTGCACAGTTGCTTTCTGCCAGGAGTGGGCCATCCCCAGATCATCCCAGCTACAACGTTCTAAAAACTGATGGGCCTGCAACACTGCAAACTTTTAGCGATTCTGCCCATCCTCCATTAATTTTAAAAATATACTTTCTCAATATCTAATAATAAATATGTGTTTAGAATTTCATAGTATAGCCACACTATAAGGCAATTAAGTTTTATTTATAAAGAATATAACCATGTAGAAAAGTGACTATGGTAAAACACTGTATGAAAAGGTAGGATATGTATATGGACAAAGACTGGTATAGCATACATGAAACTAAAACGTATTTGTGCTAAACTGAAAGAACCAGAGATGGGTTTTTTTATCTATTTACTAAAATTTCCATATTACTACCATTATTATTATTGTTGTTATTATTATTACAATTATTATGGAAGAGAAAAAATATTTTTTGCACCTGCTATTTACTGTCTTCTGCTAACAATATATTTCAATGCTTCACCCATTGTCATTGCTCTTCTTACCCAATTCCCATCCCCATCAGTTTTAGGTGTTACCAACCTGATTTCTTCTCCCGAGTATCAGAATAGAGGCCTTTAATGTCTTGCTTGGGAACACCTAGCCTACTATGAACATCAGAAAAGGGTTCTCTCCGAACAACAGGGTTACAAGCCTTTTCTGGAGAATGTGGTCTTTTTCCTAACCGCTGGCGTATATCTAGGAAAAAAAAAGTACTACTGTTACCAAGTGTGTGTGCTTTGCTATCTGTACTGTCAACCTGAGATCCTTACAGGACCTGGTCCAGATCTCCCCGAGTGAGGACAAAGGGCCAACACACTCAAGCTTCTCAACATCTCTCTATGCCAGTGATTTTCTTTCTTTTTCCTTTTAAGTATATTTCTTAATTGATTTCAGAGAGGAAGGAAGAAGGAGAGATAGAAACATCAATGATGAGAGAGAATCATTAATCGGCTGCCTCCTGCACACCCCCCACTGGGGATCAAGCCCACTGGAATCGAACCTGGGACCCTTCAGTCCGAAGGCCGATGCTCTATCCACTGAGCCAAGCTGGCTAGGGCTATGTCAGTGATTTTCAACCTTTTTCATCTCATGGCACATGTAAGCTAATTATTAAAGTTCTGTGGCAGACCAAAAAAAGGTATAATTTTGATTCATCCACATGGGACAACATGTTGGCTGTTATCATTCTTTTATTTGACAATCTAAGAGAAAAGAGGTCAGTGCCCCTGACTAAATAGTCAGGTACTGCATGTTTTAAAAATTCTTGCGGCACACCGGTTGAAAATTGCTGCTGTATGTCATCTAGATTTCCTTAGGAAAATTCAGATGTAAGGGTTCCCAGTGGGCGGGGGGTGGGGGGGTCCTCAGCTGACTGCTCCAGAAAGGAATTTCTGAGGCAGAATCAACTGTCTTTTTTTTTTTTTTTTTTTAAATAGAAACAAGCAGACCAAATGATTTATAAACATTTTAGTTAACAAGCAATATTGCAAAAGCCGAGGGCAGAAGCCACAATCTTTGAACATATAAGTACTCAATAAACTTATTACACTTAACAATATATGTAATGAGAGTGGTGAAAAACAAAGGATTAAGAGAAGATGTCCCATATCAAATTTGTTCTTCCTCTATACCCCCTCTCACCCCCGAAATCTGCCTTTCCCCCTGAGTTCCTTCTAACAGTAACACAATAACAGCAACAACAAAACCACCTCTATTAGCAAGTCACTGTGCTGGGCTCTTCCCCACCTAGCTTATTCTCGGAGAGCAGCACCCATCATCCCAGTCCCTTTGGCCTGGGCCCCTTGGCTTCTCTCCCTTTCCTCCCTCCCATCCCAGTGCTGCACCAGGTTTGACATTCTTGTCCACTCTGTCTCTGTGGTCCCTGACCTAGTTCAGGCCTCTGTGACTTACTTAACTCTATACCCTACCCCACTCTGCTCCTAAGTTATCTTTCTAAAATAGATATAAAATCAGGTTACTTCCTCAAAAAACTATATTTGCCAACTGAGATCCTATTCTCTCCCCACATTCTCTAAGAAGCTTTCCACAATTCTGCCAGAAGATCCAGCTTCCCTCTCTGCTATCATAGTCCACTGCTTACAGGACTATCAGAGCATTTCCTCCACTCTGCTTTTGGGGGAATGATCTGAATGTGTGCACTCGAGTGTCTCCATCAAAGTTCTAGGATGATTTTGCATCCCCTCTGAAGACTGCAAACACTCCCAGCACCTAGCCCAGGGCCTGGCACACAGCAGGCATGGCCAAGTATCCGATACACGAATGTCTAGTTCAAATTCTTAATCATTTCTACAACAATTTCTATTACCCTTACATATAAAAAAATACCAATGATTGTGAGTGTCAACCTATGAACCAGGTCACAGTTCAATTTCCAGTCAGGACACATGCCTAGGTTGCGGGCTTGATCCCCAGTGTGGGGCTTGCAGGAGGCAGACGATCAATGATTCTCTCTCATCATTGATGTTTCTATCTCTCTCTCCCTCTCTCTTCCTCTGAAGTCAATAAAAATATATTTTTAAAAATGCCAATGACATACATAGTAAAATAATTGTTAGGTTCAAAAATACTGAAAGCTAGTATTGAAAAGTTGGATTATTTTTCATGTCCTGAAATCGAATGCCTAACCCAAAATTTAGAAGTAATGAACCAGAACAACTAAATCCATCCACAAATGACATCATTTAATCTAAAAACCTATCCCTGCCCATTTGCCTTCTGGAGCTCAGAATGAAGCCCAGAAACAGAACTGAACAACAATACCTGATTTAGTACTGCTGCCTGATGGCCGTGGACGTGTGTGCTGACGTTTTTCATCTAATAAATGTCGGACGTCTGCAAATTTCTCAGTTGGTAATTTGTTACCGATTCGGTGTTTGATATTGCTTGTTGATATAGTATCTGACCTCATGGAGTTCCTTAAAAAAAAAAAAAAAAAAGACACAGCTAACCAACTTCAACTATGGGACAATGCCCATGCAACAATCTCATATACTTCTCTGGAAACAATTAAAACCCAATCTAATCTAACATTCACTTACAAATACTACACACTGGTAATTATTTATTTCCAAAAATCATGATCAGCCTGATGTAACGAGACCAGCCCGGTGAGCAGGTTCCAAGGTTTCCACACCTGATGTCTGTCAGCCATCACGAGCATGTAACTATGAGTCTCCTTCTCCTGGGACAAACATTGAGAGGCCTCTGCTCACCCAGGCTGTAGACAAGATACAACAGAGTCTGCAATCCCTTTCTTTAAGGGTCAACTTCTCCGTCAAAGACATCTGCTACCATGCTAGGAACCAGCATTATTTTGGCAGCATTTGTCCTTACAAAGTTCTGTGAAAACTAAAAATAAGGATGTGAACAAAGCCATACAAACCAGCTTGGATGGTTCCTTCCTTTCCCCAAATACACCACCAAGAACACTTAGAGAGAGCATCCCTAGATTCCAACCCTTCGAGTTATGCATATGCTATCTGCCCTCAGGAATATGCTCATCCTCATTCCCACTAGTCATCAAAGAAAAGCACATTAAAATAACTGGGTTTTTTTGCCCTGGCTGGTTGCTCAGTGGTTAGAGCATCGGCCTGTGGACCAAAGGGTCCCGGATTCAATTCCCAGTCAAGGGCACGTACCTTGGTTGCAAGTTCACCAGCCCAGGTAGGGGCTTGTAAGGGAGCAACCAATCTATGTGTCTCTCTCATGTTGATGTTTCTCTCCTTCTCCCTTCTCTTCTCACTCTCTTCCACTCTCTAGCAATCTATGGAAAAAATATCCTCGGTGAGGATTAAAAAAAAAACAAAAAAAACTATTTCTTTTGGTCCATAAAATTAGCAAAAATTAGAAAATGATAATACCTAACATTGATGAGTATGTAGGTAACAGGTGGCAATGTGAGTGATAAAACCTTTCTGGAATGAAATTTCGCATACCATATTTTAAAACATATGCAATAATTGTAATTTAAGGAATTTATCTATTAGTGCGATAGTAAGAAAATAGAAACTATGTGTCTATCAATAAGAGATTGGGTTAAATAAACCATGATACTTTCAAACAATGAAAAATTAGTGGATCTCTATAACATGTTAAATGGAAAAAGCATACTGCAAAACAATATAAATAGCATAATTTCACTTTTGTACAACTATGTCTATAATTTCTCCATGTGTTTGTGTATGCATGAAATTAGTGGGAAGGTTATTCACCCAGATGCTAACAGTCCTTGTCTCAGGAGAGGATGACTATACAAGTGATTTTCACCTTTTATGCTGTCTATAACAAGGATCTCTTCTTGTATATTTTGAGGAAAAATCAAACACTTTTATTCAAACTCTACAAAGGACTAAAATTAGAACAAATAAAGTGATTATAAGACTAAGAGAAATTAAAACGAAGTTAGTAATTAGTATTTAAAACCAAATTAAAAGCTAGCACTGACAGAAGAATAATCTTACCTAATATTTTTCAACTGAGATTCCACTTCATCAGCATACATAGTCATTTTCATGCTTTTCTTTGGTGAAGGAGTGGAAATCATTTTCAGTTCTAGATCATAGTCCATCTCATCGGAGTCTGAGCTGCTGGCACTGGACCTCCTGGATGAGCTCCGCTCCCGGGGCTGCTTGAGAGCTGGGAGCTCCTCATGGTACTCTACTACCACCCTGTCGTCGGCATCCATGTCCTGGTCCTCCTCCTCCTCCTCCTCTTCCTCTTCTTCAATGGGTTCCTCAGGAACATTCACTAGTCCTAAGAAATTTTATCAAAAAACATTAGGAAAAACAACGACAAGTCTAATTTTCTATTTACTTCACTGACTTCTTTAAAAGAAAGGGCTCCCATGCCCAAGATTTTATTGACGCATTATCTATAACAGTGCCAAGCTGGTTGCCATTCTGATACCTACAACAGAAGAATGGCTAGGTCAAGTATGATCTAGCAGCCCATGGATTATAAAATTATCTAAAATATAGTCAATTGCCATTATTCACAGATTCTATATTTTTGATTTTGCCAAATTTATATCTAACTCCAAAATCAATGCTCGCAGTGCGTTCATGGTCATTAGTGGACATGTGCAGCGTGGTAGAATATGAGTCGCCACACATGCATCTTCCCAGCAGAGGTCAAACGAGGCAGTGCTCTTTCCTCTTGCTCATCTCACACTTAAGTGTCCTTTTGCAGTCTAGTGAGTGCCAAGTTTTTCACATTTATGTGGTGTTTGTTGGTAATTTCATTATTTAGTAACGCCAAAACCGTCTAGTGTTCCTAAATGTAAGGAGGATGTAATGTGCCTTAAGAGGAGAGAAAAATATGTGTATTATATCAGCTTTGTTCAGGCATGAGTTATAGGGCTGTTGACTGACTGTGAATTCATGCTTATGATTGTATTAAATGTATGTATTGAAATAAAGTGTCTTTAAACAGAAAGACAAGGTTATATATTGATCAGCTGACAAAATGGTATGACCAGATTCTCAATGGTTCAGTATTTGCTCCTTCAAGGATCACGGTGACTTTATAGACCATAATCACCATAAATAATGAAAATCAACTGTAACTTTAAAGTTCATGAAAAAACACATATAAATAGTGGAAGAAGCAGAATATAGAATATATGTTTACAAAAATTCTAATATTTATTATGAAACGAAAAAAACAGGAAAAATGTAAAATGCAGTCAGTATATTATAGTGCTAGAATTAGGGGCAATTCTCTTTTTAATATTTTTAATATAAATATGAAGATTGCATGATGAAAATATCTTAAATATCTTAATGTAACAGAAATTGGAAAAGTGTAACTGCATAAAATGCAAATTTCACATATACAATTTTCTATATACACATTAAATAAAAATGTATAGATGTGACCTCTCCCTGTCCTTGTTACAATGATAAATGTGTATGCATGTTATTCCATGTTTGTATGTTGACATAGCTAGTTCTAGTTCTACCAAGCATGTGGAAGATCCCACAGCTTAGGTTCAAAATAAAAAACAAATCTTTATAAAACATAATGAAAATGGTTCTTTTACAATAAGCAAAGAAAGAAAAAAAGAAAGACGAGAAGAGAAGAAAGGAAAAAAAATCCAAGTCATGTTATCCTATTTTTCTGGAGACATTCATGTGCACAAGCCAATACGCATAAAACACTAGATATAGCAGCCTATTTTCATTTTCAGATAAAGGAACAATAAAATCAGCTCATCTGATAAAGTATTTTTTTTTATTTTTTCATGCAGCTTTTGATATAAATAGGAAAAATTAGATTCCTAAGAATAGTTTTATTTTCATTTTCCCTATGTCACATTTGACCTTTTTTATTAGAACAGCTTTTATAAAATCATTTGACCTCTTTGTATGGGCAATTTAAAATTAATTGTGACTTGACTTACTTTCCTATATGTTGGCAGAGGGTGAGGGCAAGGAAGAGAGGATGATAAAGTTTGGAACCTTAAAAGACTGTATTAAGAATAAAAATATGATTTCGGGAGCCAAACATGTGTCTACCCAAGAGCTGAGCAGGCAACTACCGGAATGTCGATGTTTATAGGACGTCAAGCCAACATCATCCCCAATCATGGCTCTCTTCTTGATCACATCCCGCTGAATGCGACGGGAATGATATCTTCGCTTCCTGCAACATTGCCAAAATAAGCACATAATCAAAGACCAACAGGAAGGACCATGAAACCCACTGATTAATTTCAACTACACAATGACAAATGTCAGGTACTGAGACAGAGACACCTGACATGAAACTGAAACTCAGTATTCTCACACCTTTTACCACAGTTAAGAATCTTGCACTCTTCCCTCTTGTCTTCCTTCGAGTCCACACATGGAGTTGACATTCCACTGCAGAATACCAACTAAAGGAGTAAGCAAAGTTTAACTATTGTGTTTTATACTTTTGGACTCACCAAGAATTACTAAGAATTCCTTTCATGCCTCCGTAATTTGGATTCCCATATTTCATGTAATACTGACTTCTTCTGGCTGCTCCAAGTTCTTTTTTGTCATCTAAAAATTAATTACAACAGTTACCTAGGATTTCCTGTGGGTGTGAAAACAATGTGTTATAGTTAAAAATAAATAAGTAAAAAAGACTGTTTTGCATAGCTGGGATCAGGTCAGCACAATCAGCCAACAGAAGGGAAAGATGCACTGCAAACATTCCCTCTCTGTGTGCCCACTAAGGTAGTGTGTGTGTGGGGGGAAAGGACATGAGAAGGGAGCAAAGCAGAGATGAATGAGGTGAAGCAGCTGTCAAGGAGGAAATACTTCATAGTGGAAATACCACTATTAAACCCCAACAATACAAGACATAAGGTTTAAGCAGCATGACAGAGCTTCAATCATTACAAGTGCTCAGGCATCAAATGGGCTTTTTAGAAAAGGTGGCATTTTCACTGCCCCCTGAAAGGTGATATTCATTTATTTTTTTTTATAAATATATATATTTTTTATTTCAGAGAGGAAGGGAGAGGGAGAGAAAGATAGAAATATCAATGATGAGAGAGAATCATTGATCAGCTGCCTCCTGCACACCCCACACTGGGAATCAAGCCCGCAACCCAGGCATATGACCAGAATTGAACCCGGGACCCTTCAGTCCGCAGGCCAATGCTCTATTCACTGAGCCAAACTGGCTAGAGCTAATATTCATTTCTGAATCATAACATACCAATAACACAGAATCGGGATTAAAGAAGCAGACTATACATAATTCCATATATTTGATAAACCATTTTCTCCAGTTTATCGTGATTTCCTCAAAATGGCTTAAAGTACTATACATATATCTAGAATGCTCTCAACCACTCAAATCAGTAAATGCAGAGAAGATCCCTTTGTCAGGTTAAAAGGTCCATTAATAGGAAAGAAAGGTGGTCAGTGATCACACATACTTTTCATAATATAAAGGACTTGGACAGCTCTTTGGGCACTCACTGACTGCAAAGGACAAACCCCAATGTGAAAGTATCAGTGCCATGGGTAAACTTAGTCACACAAACTAGTATGCCCCCCTACAAAAAAAAACATGCCTGAGGAGAAACAGCTGGTTCCAGATCAGAGGCGGGGAAAATACAAGTTGGGTCTGGAAAAACAAGATGTTTTAGTGTGCCATAAAGAAAGTGGCCCAAGAATCATGGAGACATGTCAAAAGCACACAGCGGGAAGAGGCTCTACTGGCCAAATCCAAGACAATTCGTGAATCAAGATAATCATAACAATGGATGATAACCCAATGAACAAAATAAAACTCCATGAGTCTAAACTGATATAAATAAGTAAATAAATAAATGGGTAAAAGGGAAAGCTCTTCCTTATAGCAGACTGCCAACTAATAAACGATGCAGTTAATAAGTCAATGGATGCTAAAGCTACTGCATGAAAGCTTGATGAGCAATAGGCTACTTACATAATCTCAAAGTATCTTCCCACAAATTTCAAAATCACAAATGGAAAAATAGAAACTTGACGGTTTAGAGAAACCTGGTGATCATTACCTTAACCAAGTGATGAAAGGTACCATCCCCGGGTATGGGACAAGTATCATGTGCCTCCTGATATGAGGCACTGAAAACAACACATTATCACTTCTGTGGTATTCTTGCCTAAAATGCACAACCCAAATCAGAAAGAGACACGAGACAAAACCAAACCAAAGGGTTGTCTATAAAATAATGAGCCTATCTCTTTAAGAAATGGTTCAGTCAAGGAAAACAGAGGAGCAGGTCCAGATCCAGGGAGACTGAGGAGACATGGATTACTTGAACACTCGCTCTGGAGTGGACCCCAGGTTAGGGGGGGGAGTAGTAAAAGGAAAGTTCAAATTTATTTGACAATTATCATCGTCGTCGTCATCAAAAACTGCTACACACAGCACTCACTGTGTGTCAGGCAGTTTAATGTACAGAATGAGGAATTCTTGGAACAACTAATGAAATCTGAATGTGGATTGTGGATTATTGTTTACTAATGCTAAATTTCTCGATTTTGATAAGTGTGCTCCATGTAAGACAAAGTCCTCATCCTTCAGGAATACATATTGAAGTATTCAAAAGTGAAGGGTCATTTCTAATTAACTGTCAAACAATTAAAAAGAAACTGTGTGGGGGTTTAATGTGCACCGAAAATCATTGTGTATAAAAAGCCTTACAAATTATTATAGGCTTGACCTAATTCCTTAGAGAATTAGACCTGAAGGGCACTATGAGCAATGTCCAAGAGGTTATTACTGTGATAAATAAAAATATACAATTTTAAAAGGTTTTCATGGTTCCGATGATAAATTGGCTGAAAAGCACATGGGCAAACCAGCTTTAACAGAAAATAACTTACTTTAGCCAGAAATCACAAAAGAATACAAATAGTTAATATTTACTTTCCAGGTCAGAAATTCCAACTCAGGCAGCAAGCCATCATTTCATAAGCACAAAATATTACAGTTTGAGATTACCTGATCTAACCTCTGATTCAAAAGAGAAGGATGACATTCAATAATAAATCACTTTGATTAATAATAAAAATCAATAGCAAATATCATATTTACCTTTTGTAGCAAATCTCATGAATAACTTATTTCCTTTAGCAAGTTTATTAGCTGGACGAAGATCGTTTCTTAGCAGAGACTCTTCTTCTACCTGAGATAATGTTTCCAACTTAAGAAAAAAGAGCATTTCAATATAAAAAATTAAAGCCATTTTCGCTTTTATTCAGTAGCAGTTACCATTGATTAAGAAAGCATTCTGCCTTTAATAATACTCTCAGTATTACAGCACTAGGTTCTAAGTCAGAGGTCTTCCCTGACCACTTTGTCCAACAATGGTTTCCATCACTCTCTATCCACTTACCCTTCTTAATTTTCCTCATGGCAATTATCACTGCCTGACATTGTATTATACACCTGTGTATCTGTATTATCTGTCTTCCCCACTAGAATGTAGGCTCCAAGAGAGCAAAGACTTTGCTTGGCTTGAAGCTATATAATGTATCTTTTTATATGAATACACTTTAATTTTTCCAACAGTAGTACATAATCTGTTAGGAAATATGCCATTTTTTGCTTTTTCCTAATTTTACTTATTAGATAACACTTCAAAGTATTTCTTAACAAAATCATTTTCTCTTACAGAAGTGTGAGTACTATTCTAAGATCTCAAGATAAATCATGCATTATAATCACACAAACTTAAAAAGCAAGGGTCTGGTGCACCCTCAGGAAGTCTAGTGGTGAGAGCCAGAGGAAGAATGCAACTTAGGTCTTTAAGCTTTAAATAAAAACATAGCAAGCAGTTTTTTACAGTGAAACCTTACATATATATTTTCCCTATTACTAACCTCTACATCACTTGAGTTTTCATCTTCAACTTCTCCTTCTTCAGCCTCATCATCTGAACTGTCTTCCTGCTTGTCTAAAATGGAATGTGAGGGACAAGATAATCTTTAAAATAACTCCACCTCATATCATTTAAAAGTCCACCTCATATCATTTAAAAGTAAATAGATTATTTTCTCCATCTATTTACTAATGATCCAAAACATCAAAGCCTTTTTCAGAAACAACTAGTGATGAGATACTATATAACACTTTGCACAGAAACCCAAACCAACTGAGTAAATAATAGGACTTTCAGCCCAAAAGTTCCTTCTTTGTGTTCAGTTACCTTTTTTGCTTTTCTCAGATGACTTGTCCTCATTGGCATCCCTGCTTTTTATCTTATCCAGGTCTGGCAGAGAGCTCATATTGATAAGAGCTCGTGTGGCTGTCATTTCATCCAGCCAAACCACATTACCTAAAACAAAATGTAAAATAAAACATTATATCACATCCAAATGGTTAAGTTTCCTGAGAGCAGAAACTGCATCATATTCATTGTTAAACCTCATCTAGGTACAGATTGAGAGCAATAAATATACAAACCAACGAATGAAAAGAATAGGAAGTAGTAGTAAAACCTCTTTGATGAAACTGGCCTTAAGCTGAATTCCCCAACTGAGTTCCACAAAGTAATGGTCAAAGACTCCATGCAAAAGTGTTTACATAATAAAACTGCCTGGCACTTAGTGCTATGTGTTAGTTCTTAATGAGGATGATGATGATAATCTATAGTAATAAAAGGGTAATATGCTAATTAGAGTGGACGTCTTCCAGACGTCCCTCTGGACGTCCATCCGGTCAAAGCCACAACAGCTGCGAGGCCTGGGGCTCAGGCAGCCGTGGGCTCAGGCAGCCGCCGCGGCCAGCAGTGGCAGCAGCAGTGGGGTGATGGGGGCGGCACCTTCCCCTGATCAGCCCAGTCGCCTCCTGCAGAGGGAGGCCAGACTGCGGCTTAGGCCCGCTCCCCATGTGGAGCGGGCCTAAGCCATCAGTAGGACATCCCCTGAGGGCTCCCAGACTGTGAGAGGGGGCAGGCCAGGCTGAGAGGGACCCCCACCCCAATGCACGAATTTTTGTGCACCGGGCCTCTAGATATCAAATAAATGTGGATTGTCCTCTATACCACTGCCTCTCCAGGGAAGCCCTATGATATTCCTTATCATCCAGACATGCTTTTAAATGATGCTCCCCCAATGATGATGGTACCATCATGGGATATATACAATGGAGACATAACAGACACTTGGCTTTGTAGCAACTAACTGAATTTGCTTCTTTAAGGAAAAGAATTTAGCCAAAAAGAAAAAAGGTTTTGAGAATTCTTATAAAAAAGAAACCTGTTTAACTATTGAAAATAGCATTTATATCTCAGTTTTGAGGTCTAAGAGTCTCACCTTTGTTACCGACACGCCATGTGGCCTTGGACAATTTACCTTCTCTGTTTCTCAGTTTCTTGGTTTCTGATGCACAATATGAGGTAGCTGAACTGGATAATTCTAAGGGTCTCTCCAACTGCAATATCACTTATCTAGTGTTAATGACTTAAACCAGTGGTTAGCAAACTAAAACCTGCAGGTCAAATCCAGCCCATCATCTGTCATTTATTTGTTTATATGTGTACCAGATTTATTTAGGTATAATTAATGTACAATAAACTACACATCCACTGCCTGTTTTTGTAAAATAAAGTTCTATAGAAAACAGCCAGGCTCATTCAAGTACATACTGTCGATGGCTGCTCTCATGCTATTATGGCAGAGCTGAATAAATGACAGAGACTATATGACCTGCAAAGCCTAAAATATTTACAACCCAGTCCTTTATTAAACAAACAAAAAAAAAGGGTTGGCAACCCTGATTTGGATAATGTAAGTTAAGGAAAAAGAAAACAGGACAAAAATATTTTACTCAGTCATGTTTCTTATTTCAATGAAAACATTGAATCAACATCTTTTAAAGAAAGCAGCCAGAAAAACCAGGCTGCTATATAGGGCACAACCTGGTAGGCCAGCAAGCTAGCAGTAAGTGAAGCCAGACTAGAAATGAGTCAAGACAAAAAGCCAGTAGCGTGATCACCAGTCAGAACAGACTTGGAGTGGGGAGGCAAGTTAAAAATTACAGTTGGCTCACAAGTTAAACAGCTCACAGGCCTGGTAAAGTGGCAGAGTTTCTGATATAGTTCTAATTAGAGACACTGAGGCAGAGCCAGCCCTGGATAATCAACTGTATGGCAAGTTGCAATGACAAAGTCTAAAGCCCTGAAAACAAAGCCCTCAGCCCAAGTCTACACAGCTGGATCCACCCCTTTGTTGGGAAATTGTGGGAGTTCAAGAGGCCTTACTCGTGTACACTGGGCTCAGATGCCAGCAACCAGCTTCCTAAGCCCTGGTCACCACTCTGAGCTGACTTACCATACTCATGGGGTATAATCTGGTAGACTAGTTAATGTATCTGGTTCTCATCAATGGGGATTTTTTTTCTCTTCTACACTAAGGGCAGAGGTTAGGCACAGACAAGTAGTCTGGGCCATAGTCATTCACCATCTGAGGTGGCAAGAACAATTTCAAAATCATAAGCAAAAACATATTTAACAGAAAACTTGGGTATACTTACAGGAGGTATCATCCAACCATTCAATGTGAGCCGGAGGATATTCTTTAAAATAGGAAAAGATATCCTGGGTACTCATCTCATCTACTCCGCAAATGTAGATTGTCTCCAGTCTCACTTTGGGGATTGCTAAAAACACAGGACACAGAAAAGATGATAGAATTTTCCCGCCCACTATTGCACATTCAGGTAACATGTGTTTAGAAAAGAAATATGCTGAAAGAGATGACATTTATTTTAAAAGAAAAGGAGAGATGACAGCAAGGTACACTATTTTGCTTTTTATCACAGACCAAACAGCATTAAATCAATTATTTAAGTCAGAAAAGGCTTTTTGGCTAAGAAAGATTGAACAATTAATGTTGATAAAATACACAATACCTCTCCCCAAATTAACCTGCAGTTAAAGCAATACCAAATTCAATAGGCTTTTTCATTAAACTAGGCACGCTGATTCTAAAATCTATATATATAAACAAGCCTAAGCAGCCAACCAACCAGCCGACCATCTGGTCGCTATTACACGTACTGACCACCAGGGGGCAGACACTCAAACCAGGAGCTGCCGAGCTGCAGTGACTTGGCAGCGGTGGTCCTCGGCTGACACACCCGGAAACCAGAGAGGAGGGAGCCCGATTCCTCGTGGTGCTGCGCGATTCCACCGTCAGCAGTGGGTTATGTTGTTGCTGGGGCACTATAGGCCCCAAATCTGGTTTACTGCACACTTGTGTTTGTGTTCCACACCCTGCATGACAGCAACTTTGCAGAGTGCCCTCTCACACCCCAGGACCCCTCAGGGGATGTCAGAGAGCCGGTTTCGGCCCAATCCCCACAGGCCAGGCCGAGGGACCCTGCTCACTCCACAGACACCAGGGAGGGACACGGGAGGCTGGCTCCAGGGTGTGTCCAGCCCATCTCACCCAGTCCTGCCCCGCCGGCCACCTTCTAATTAATTTCCTTTCAATGTGCACAAATCCGTGCACAGGGTCACCAGTTTTTAAATATTTATCAAAGAAAAATATGGAACAGTTCAGGCCATTTCTGAAAAAGAAGAGATGCTGCCCCTGGATATAAAGCAAAGAAGGAAACTAGAGTAATGAAATCCTACAAATACTGATAAAATGACAGCTCAAAATAAAAACAGGCAAAGAACATGAGTAGACAATTCACACAACAGGAAACCTCACAATCAGAAAAACACATACTAAAACAAGATAGCACTTTTCAATTACTAGAATTTTTTTTAATTTATGTATTTTATTATCAATTGTTGGTAGGGTGGAGAAAAGAGCCCCTCCCTCTGCTGGTGGGATTGAGAAGTGGCACAGCCACTCTGAAGGACAAATTGAAGTGTCTGTTATAAATGTAATTTAGCACGTGACCTTTAAGCATAGTTACTTACTCCTCATGTGGGTTCATACAGTAGCTCACACAAAGATGTTTGTTTTGTCATTTTGAAGAGTAAAAGGTTTAAGGGGAGCCCACGTAGGTGTGGCCAGACTACCTGGTAAATCAGGTGATACCTTCCTGCCTGCCACCCAGATTATGAAGATGGAGATACTAGTAAGACCTTTGAATCTCAGCAAGTCCTTACTAGTGACCAGCGGTGCAACAGTGAACAAAGGCCCAAATGAGACAGGTGTTCACAATGGACATCCAGGTTGGGAAACTGCAGGAGTCAGACCAGGGAGCCTTTTCAGTTCTTGGAGCTAAAAGCCATGAGAATGGATGAAAAAGGTCCCATGGGCAGTAGAGAGGGAACAAACAACAGGAAGAGCTCCTGGAGATGCAGAGAAAACAGACCAGGGGAAAATGTCTGAGGAAGACTTGTTGACCTGATAATGGGGTTTAATCATAAATAAGACAAGCAATAAATAAATACCTAAATAAATAAATACCAAAAGAAACGACAAAAATAAATACCAAGAGCATCATTGCGCTGTTCTAACATTATAATGCTTTTATTACAAAAACAACACAACCCTGCAGAAATAGCTTAAAAGCAAAAGACAGTAAGGAATAAAACTTCTGGCCTCAGATGTCTTTATTTAAAATTTTTTAAAAATTGATATTTAGAGAGAGGAAGGGAAAGGGAGATAGAAACATCAATGATGAGAGAGAATCATTGATGGGCTGCCTCCTGCACGCCCCCCACTAGGAATCGAGCCTGCAACCTGGGCATGTGCCCTGACTGAGAATCGAACTGTGACCTCCTGGTTCATAGGGTGATGCTCAACCACTGAGCCACGCCGGCTGGGCTTTATTTTAATGTACAGAGAATGGTATACACATCTAGAAATGGGCAATGAACAGTCTTGTTCAAAAGAAGCAGGTATAGATACAAAAGCCATTATCACTACAAAGATAAACGTTTCAATGAGCTGGGAGAAAAGTTCATTCTCAAAAGAGAACCAAACCAACTGTGGCAAGATGCACTAGAGATGGAAACCTTGCTAAGCTCAAAATGTGATGGAAGACTGCCAAAGGAGAATGCTCAATACTTCCTCACCTTGCTGACAATGTCACTGCTTAAAATAAAACAAAGCAGGAGCCTAGATTGGTGCCCAATCAATGAGGAAGGGCTAACTGCTGAGAAGGCAGTGAACAGATGGATGAGGGAATGAGAACTGGCCATTTACTGAGTGCTGACTACCAGCAAGGCGGTGAGGGCATCATCTTGCTTTTTTTAACAGGAAAGAAAACAATGAATGACAGGGAGTAGGAAAGTAGATTTCTGAAAATCCAGAGAAAAAGAAGCCAATCCCACGGCCTCACACTAGAATGCTGAAAAAATTTCTGAGACATTAAATATAGTTACTCAGAATATGAGAGGCGATTCCCAAGGAAAGAACAGGCAGCAAAGCTTGGGTGAGAACAATCTGCCAAATAACACATATGGGAGACAGACAAAGGGTAAGTGACTAATGACAAAGGTAACAGAACAAATATAAGAATCTAAAAGTCTAACATCAGAAAAAAAACAACACAAAAAAAAAATAAATAAAAAAATAAATAAAAGTCTAACATCAGGCTATATAATGACATGGAAAATGCAGATGGCAAATTGTCAAGTGAAAAGAAAAGGGAGAAACAAAAATTAAATCTGCGTGCAGAAAAGATTAGAAGGAAATACACAAAATGTTGACAATGACTGGGTTTGATGATAGACTGTGGGCAACTTTTCTTCTTATTCTCCTTCCCAAGTTTTCTTTGGTGAACGTGAGATGTTTGTGAAACATCTAATGAAAAAAAGGGTACAGTTCAGAGTATAGAGGCTCATCAAAAATGCCGATGGCTTTTTTTTCCGTACACCAAAAAGTTACAGGTTTGATCCCCAGTCAGGGCACATACCTACGCTGTAGGTTTGCAGGTTTGCTTCCCAGATGGGGCACATACAAGAGGCAGCTGATCGATGTGATCTCTCTCTTTCTTTCTCTCCCCCACCCCTTCCTTTCTCTCTAAATCAATAAAACATATCCCCAGGTAAAAATTAAATATATATATATATATATATATATATATGTGTGTGTGTGTGTGTGTGTATATATATATATACATATATATATATATATAAATATATTTATATATATATATAAAATTTAATGTCATTCTCTGGAATTTTTAAAAAGGAGCTGATCAAACAGAATCTACAATCCCTTAAGAAACCAAGTCTCGCCCTAGCCGGTTTGACTCAGTGGACAGAGTGTTGGCCTGTGGACTGAAGGGATGCGGGTTCGATTCTGGTCAAAGACATGTGCCTTGGTTGCAGGCGCGATCCCTGTCCTTGGTCAAGGTGTGTACGGGAGGCAACCAATCGATGTGTGTCTCTCACAGCAATGTTTCTCTCTGTCTCTCCCCCTCCCTTTCACTCTCTCTTTAAAAAAATCACTGGAGCCGAAACTGGTTTGGCTCAGTGGATAGAGCGTCGGCCTGCGGACTCAAAGGTCCCAGGTTCGGTTCCGGTTAGGGGCATGTACCTTGGTTGCGGGCACATCCCCTGTAGGGGGTGTGCAAGAGGCAGCTCATCAATGTTTCTCTCTCATCGATGTTTCTAACTCTCTGTCCCTCTCTCTTCCTCTCTGTAAAAAAATCAATAAAATATATTTTTTTAAAAAAATCACTGGAAAATATCCTCGGGGGAAGAGTAACAAAACAAACAAAAAATAAAACCAAGTCTCTCCCATTGGAAATGAGGTGAGTTCTCTAAGAAGCAAGCCACACAAACCTCTTTTCTTTTTTTGGCAGCATTACCCCACACCAAGAAATTCAAGTTCTATCTCGAGACCATGAAGGCATGTAATCTAGTTCCTCAGGACAATAAAATGAAATGTGGACCTGATAATAAACTAAGACTTATAATTCATGGATCTGTGTTTCATGGCATGATATGGGATTATCCTGATCAACATTTACCAACAGCTGGATAAAGATGCAGAAGCCTGGCATACCAAAGTGAGGAATATAGCTAAAATGCTAAAAGATACAGTTAAGATGAAAATGAACTCGACAGACTGAAATGGAGTCTTGAAATTAATAAGATATAATTTGGTAAAGATAAATAAGAAAGTAATTCTTAAACAGCGCCTCAAGTACAAGACAAGACTGCTCTGATGGGGAGAATTCCCAGGGAAAAGACCTGCGTGCTTCGGTTGACTGAAGGTGAGTACACTATGAAATGGCTAAGACAGAAATCGTGGTGTAGCCCTGCCATTCTCTCCATGCATCCAACAATATCTGGAATCTACACCTCACCTTATGAAGGACATTTAGAAATTGAAAAGAGTTTAGAGGAGGCTAGAAAGTCAAGTCACATAAACAAAGTGTAGGAAATGGGCTTACTGCTCATTCACCTGAAGGATTATTATGTGAATGAGGAAAGAACATAATGTTGTTCTAAGGGTCACACAATAACTAACTAATAGACAGAAATTATTAGAAAGCAATTTCTGTTCAACATGAGGAACATGTATTAACATGTATCCAGAACCAAAATTAACTGCTTCATAGATAGTCCTTCTGCCATCACTAGGAAATGTTCAAGCAGAAGCCAAAAGACCACTGGGAACTTTGCCAAAAGGCCTGCAGCACAGGGCAGGAGGTGACTTTTGATGACCTCTGAGGTTCCTTCCAACCATGAAAGCTTTGATCTTGGGGATAAGGAAACGAAAGCTGCTCGGCCCTGAGTCGCTAAGAGTAAGCAGCAGGTCACTCCTGATGCAGAATGATCAGTGCAGCACATCCCACACTCTCCCTGAAAGCTGGCAGAGAGGTGAGGAGCACAGGCTTCAGCCAAACCAGCCTGCAAATCCCAGCTTTGCTACTTACCTAGCTACTTGCTACTGGGACCTCAGGCAAGGTTCTCAACCTCTCAGCACCTTAGTTTCCCCATCAGTAAAACAGAAATGGTAATTACCTTCCCTTCACAGGGCTGAGTGGCATAAAGTAAGCATTTACCAAACGGTATCTTTATTATTGCCATTGGTATTAAGAAGCAATAATTTGACACCTAATGTGGCTGCAGGAGTCAAGATGTTTATTCCAATGTTCCCATTCTCCCAAGAGGCTAGGCCACTTAGAAGACTGCTTAGAAGATGAAAAATGCCAGATAATGAAAATAACAACTAACATTTATTGGATACTTACTATGTACCAGACATAAGAACTGTAACATTATGCTAGAGCCTCCCAACAACCCTATTAAAACTACTGTTATCTGCCCCTCCATATGAAGAAACTGAGTTTCTTAGAGCCTAAGTAACTTCCCCAAGTCACAGAGCTAGAAAGGAACAGGTCAGGATTTGAATATAGACAGCCAGGCTTCAGAACCCACTCTTTTGTTTTTTAAAAAACTGATTTTAGAAAGAGGAAGGAAGGGGGAGGGGGAGGGTGGGGAAGGGGGGAGGGGAGGGGAAGGGGGAGATAGACATGAAAGAGACACGTTATCAATTGGTCACCTCCTGCATGAGTCCCCACCAGGGCCAGGGGACCGGCAACCGAGGTACATCCCCTTGACCAGGATGGGCCCAACTCTGGTCCACGGGCCAATGTTGTAACCATGGAACAAACAGGCCAGGGCCAGAACCCACACTCTTAGTCACCATACCAATGGTTCTCAATCTTGACTGTACATTAGAATTACCTAGGGAGATACAAAAACAACTATCGCTGGGACCTATTCAAACCCCTCGCCTACCTCCCATCCTAATTTAAACTGATCTGGGATAGGCAGCAGGGTTCTCCAGAGTTCAGGAATACTACCCTAGACCATGCTGCCTCTGGATGAAAAACAGATTATAATGAGCAACGTGTCCCAGCTCATCCAGGCAGATCTATTGCTTTTTAGGAATATCTTAAGAACCATAAGATTAAAATTGCTTTCCAAAAAAAAAAAAAAAAAAAATTTGTAAAATTTAACCCCAAAAGTGACCCTATTCAGGGAGGTATCATATTCTCACGTTATAAACAAGGAGATTGAGACCTAACAAGGTTCAATAACTTATCCACATTCACAAAGGAACTGGGAAGAAGATTCCAGGAGGGCACCAGCACATTAAAGAGCTGCCACAGAGGTAAGAAATGTGAGTGGGTGATTAGGGCTTCATGGAGAAAATGACATCTGAACAAGACAAAGCATGGGACAAGGAAGGGCAAAATCAGCAGAATGAAAAGGCACGAATTGCCACAGGGAACGTTCACAAGCTAGAAGTGAGCAAGCTGCAGTTATGAGAGAGGCTCCAGAGCTCTGCTTGGGCCCAGACTGAGCAGGCACATGAATGCCAAGCTGCACAGCTATCTTTGGCCTTCATAGGACTTTTCCTGAAACAGAAGTCCACTCAGGTAGATGCCTGGAAACCCAGCCTGCAAGGGAAGCAAGGTCATATTTCCAACTTGAACTCATGAGGCAGAAAAAAGTGTAAAGCAGGATTCAGAGTTGAGCTCTATATCCAAGCTACTCTACCCACTGGGACAGACTGAGGAGATTTGGGTCTGTGCTATCATATCACATACATCAGGCAAGTGGTCGCCTCCTGCATGAGTCCCCACCAGGGCCAGGAAACCTGCAAGCAAGGTACATCCCCTTGACCAGGAATTGAACCCCTGAAATCCTGACTCCACTTTTACTAGCTGCATACCCTCAGGCATTTATTAAACTTCTTTGAGCCTATTTCTACTTCTTTGTAAAACAGGAATAAAACATATATTCCTCATAGGGTTGTTGTGAGAAATGAGTAAGAAACGAATATGCAATATGCCAACTAACATAGTGCCAGGTAGGACATCAAGTTCCCCCAAAATAGTAGTTATTCTTTTGTTCATTCAACATGCTTTTATCAATCAAGCAAGCCTAGAGAAACTCATAGAGCAGAGCACAGACATTTAACATGCAGAGCTCTGCCTATTAAGTCCTTCAGAAATACCCACATTTGCAAATACAACAGAGGGAGACCTTTTGTACTCATGGATTTATTTTATATTAGCATGGAATAATAAGTTTGGCTATGAACTCAGTAAAAATTTTCCCTTTATTTTGTAAATTGCTTCAGAAGACTGGGGCAGATTACTCTTTATAATTCAGGGTGAGTTCCAAGAAGCAAAACACTTATCCTAATAAAATTGAAAAATAAGATAAAATCAGCCGAAACCGGTTTGGCTCAGTGGATAGAGCGTCGGTCTGCGGACTGAAAGGTCCCAGGTTCGATTCCGGTCAAGGGCATGTACCTTAGTTGCGGGCACATCCCCGGTGGGGGGTGTGCAGGAGGCAGCTGGTCAATGTTTCTCTCTCATCAATGTTTCTAGCTCTCTGTCCCTCTCCTTTCCTCTCTGTAAAAAATCAATAAAATCATAAGCCTGCATCTAAAGAAGTACTGACAACTTTCGCCTACCAATCCAATACTGCTCTGACTCCCCTTAATGAGGTCTCACTGTGATATACTTCTAATACATTTATTTTATTTTTTTATCCTCACGCAAGGATATTTTTTCCATTAATTTTTAGAGAGAGTAGAAGGAAGAGGGAGAGAGAGAGAGAGAAAAACACCAATGTGAGAGAGGCACATCGACTGGTTGCCTCCTGCATGCCCCCGACCAGGGCCAGGACCCTGCAACCGAGGTACGTGCCCTTGACCAGAATGGAACCCGGCACCCTTCTGTCTGCAGGCCGACGCTCTAGCCACTGAGCCAAACTGGCTCTGGCTACTTCCAATACATTTAAAGACAAAGAAAAGTTAAGCTTTCTATGATAAGAGCAGAAATGGGTAGGAGTCCGTAGAAGCAGAGGTTCCAATCTCAGCTCTGCCACTAACTGGGTGACTTTCTTTGGGCCTCCTCTGACAAGACAATCTTTTTTTCCAGCTCTAACATCTGAGACACAGCTAACACAACTTGAAACAGACCACCTCAAAAATGGAGACTTCACATGTCTCTTTCCTTTGGGAGTATTTGAATGAGGACTGCACATGCAAGGCAAGGCCAGAAGCACCAGCCACGGCAGGAAATGTTACTATCTGGGGAAACATGGAAAAATTCCCCCCAAACACCCAGTACCTTTCTTCATCATGTCTCGGTCCAAGGCGATATTTCTTTGGGCAAGATTTACTTCTGATCGTAAATGGAAGCGCTTGGCTCGTTGTTCTTTCTTTTCAATTGCTTCCTAGAAGGTACGGTAAAAGCCACGTTTCAATGAACGAGAAAAGTTAGATCGCACACACAATCACAAATACAACATAAGGCATCAGTGATAACCCTAAAATAAATCAGAAGAAATAAGCAACAATGTACCTTTAATAATTTTTGCAGAGAACCGGATATTCAAAGTCAATGACTGGGAGGGTGTACACTAATGCTGCTATAATTTGTAATAATCTCCATGATGATTCAATGCCTATCACTGTGTCTAAGGCAGAGTAGGAATTCAATGAATATTAGTTGATCCAATGAGTAATAAGTAATGCTTAATTCTCTGACATTTCATTTATTAGCAGTCATGATTCAAACAAATTACAACTAAACAATCTCAAATCTCAATTTTCCAGGTGCAGAAACTGAAGCACAAAAAAGTTAAAAGGTTTGCTCGAGGTACTTCAGCAGTAAGTGGGGCAGAACTTCTGATCTCAGTGCTATTTCTAGGAGCCCCCCCCCGCCCCCCATCCCCATTTCACTGTCTGTGTGCATGGTAATCACACCTATCACGCTCTTCCACATTATGTCTGCATGAGCAGTCCACTCCCTAAGGCTTTTTCCTGGTTTAAAAATAGCTTTGAGGCAAAGAAACTCTCTCTCTTCTAGGCTTGTATCCATGGAATTGCCAGTTTTCAAATTAAGTGACAAGAAGCATTGACGCTTCATTGAAAAACAAAATAATCAGCTTCATAAGTTTTTTTTTTTTTTTTCCAAGACCTAAAATAAATCCAGATCCAACTGTGGGTTTCTGATGGCTCTTGGGAACCCTTCGCTAATTACATATTGACTTTGCCACACTAATTGAAGGTCTGACTATACAGAAAGCTTGTGGGGATTGGTAAAGCAGCAACACTTCTGTTATTTCCCAACAGTTATGCTAATTTTCTTCCCTGAAATCTTCCCAGTGCAAATAGCTAATCTACCTTTCTTTAGTAACAATTTAAGTACCAATTCTGGGACTACCACTCTTTCCCCCATTATATTTATTTAATATAATGGCAAACTGTGTAGGATTAAGAACAGTACAGTCTACTTCTGGTTCAATTACAGTAAGAAAACATCTTCACTTTATTTTCTTGTTTGTCTAAAAGATCATTTCTTTCTTTGGCCTTTAAGCCATCTACGACCAGGGGTCCTCAAACTACGGCCCGTGGGCCACATGTGGCCCGCCGAGGACATTTACCCGGCCCGCCGGGTGTTTTTGCTGCCGCTGCCTGTCCTGCTGAGCAGCCGACTTAGCAGTGTGCATAGGAATTTGTTCATAGTTGTTTTTTTAAAACTATAGTCCGGCCTTCCAACGGTCTGAGGGACAGTGAACTGGCCCCGTTTAAAAAGTTTGAGGACCCCTGATCTACGACAGATTGAGTCCCAAATAAGATATAAAAATGTAAGCCTGACATTTTTATTTTATACATCCAATATAGCATCATAGTACTATTATTCAGAATTCAAGATTCTATTCCAAACTCAATTGCACACATTAAAGCAGAAAGAATGTCTAAACTGGATATCACCAATTAAAGCAACAAATATGCACTATTTATAGTAAGGAAAATATTTGGTTTGGCTCTGTGAGGAATTACAGTGAAGTTGGTAATCTAGTAACAGCAATCACTAGATAAAAGATAATATTCCCAGATACTGAGAATAATTCAGCTGACTTGGTCTTCAAAGTTTAGATAGCCACACAGTAAGGAAATCCTATTTTTCCGGGGGGGTTTCTTTGTGTGTTGTTTTTTGTTTTTGTTTTTAGGAAGGGAGAGAGAGAAAAAGTAACATCGATGTGAGCGAGATACATCAATTGGTTGCCTCCCGCAAGCACCCCAATCAGGGATCAAACCCCACAACCTAAGTATGTGCCCTGACCGGGAACTGAAGCTGCGACCTTGTTGCACAGGATGACGCTCCAACCAACTGAGCCACACCAGCCAGGGCAGGAAATCCTATTTTCCTGAGCCTGCAGCCAGTGAGGAATAAAAGACATTTACTAAAAGCCTACTATGTGCCAGGCACTTTTCATGTTTTGTTTCATTTAAAGTAAAAAACAGTATATCACTTTTAAAGAATGTATACAGCATAAAAAAGCATTTGCAGTGCAGAACTTTTTCTTGATTATGATTAAACACAGGTATAGTGATTTTATCTTATCGTGAACATGAGACTACACAAATACTGCCTGGATGTTTCCAGAATGCACGAAAGCATCATTGTGTAATATAAAATTTTAAGTTAAATAAATTTTAATCCAGCAACTAAAGAAAATAGGTGGTAGAGAATAATTGCAGTTCCGCCAATCCTAGGAACCAAGTTCACCCGGTTGTCAAAATGAATAAATAAATCATGGTCTGTCTTACCTTGGAGGTGACATCAATTCCAGTGATGAAACTGCCAGCCTTGTTTTCATATCTTCTGCTTGTGTCCTAACACGAGGGGGAAGAGTGAGAAATGCTGACAGCAACTGACGAAAAACTCATGATAAAAAGAGCTGATGGTCTGGGGATAGTCCTTCTCTTGAGCAATCCTTCCCCCACTCTGACAACCCCTTATTCTGAGGGAGCCCATCACAGTGACTGGCGTAGCAATCACTACGCTAAGGAGAAGTCACTTCTAGCTTAGAGCCTGTCCAAACCTTAAACAATTCCATCTCCTGAAGGTGTCATGTAAATGGAAATCTACAAGCTTTTGTGAAAAGCATCCAAGATGAGGCGCAGTCACCTATCTCCCCAACCCAGACCGGCCCAATTCATCATGCCAGGCCACGAGGTAAATAAAGCACAAGTCTTCATCAACATGCAGAAATTCCAGACTCGCCCAGACCTACGGAAAACACAGCACAGTGCAATGAAAAGAGGGTGGGATTGGGAAACCCAGGTCTGAAAAGGCAGCTCTGACGTTCACAGGCTACAGGACACGTCACAATTCCTTTGGCCTCTCTGGGCCTTGCTTTCCTCCATGGTATCTGCCCACCTTCCTGACCTCTCACAGCTCTCATATTTGTTCCCCCAAAAAACAATCTTGTGCCCGTCTCAGAGCCTTCTGCTTACTGTTGCCCCTACTGGAGACACTTTCTTCCAAATCTGCACAAGGTTGGGTCCTTCGTGTCAGAGGGTTTGGCTTAAATGTCACTCTCTCAGAGGACTTCCCTGACCATCCTATCCCCATGCAGCTTCCCGCTCTGCACACCCTCCCTGCCCTCTGCACTCTCTCTGCCATTAACATGCTTTATTCTTGTCATAGCATCGACCACTATCCGGAATTATTTGTTTACTTGTGTCCCCCAACTGGAACATAAACTTCGGGAGGGAGTTTAATCTTGATCAAGTGCCTAGGACTGTGCCTGGCACACAGTGGGGGATGCCATCGGTGTTAAAATGAATGAGTACAGGGGATGACACACGTACTTCACAACTACGGTGATACTGAAATGGCATCATGTAGTAAATGGTAAAAAGACACTGTTAATTATTGTGACCGGAGTCATTATCATGTCCTGTCTAGAGTGATCCACTTTCACCTTTCCCCATAATTTCAGTTGAACACCAAGGCTTGCTGACGTGGTAAAAAGTCGTTCCTTCGTGTTAGGTGAGCCATTAAGGGCCGGAGAAGGGCCATGCAGGCCTGAGACCGGCCCCAAGAAGCGGGCAAAGGACCACCAAAACACAAGCAAGACACCGCTCCCCATCCCCGCGGAGACGAAAGGCGGACCAAGAACCACTGCGCACTGGCGGATGTTTTGGTTTCATGAAAGGTCAGGTGTCGGGGCCGGCGTGTGGGGGCTACAGGGCCGTGGGGCTGCGCGGGGGCAAGATGACCCTCAAGTCACCACAGAAGCACGGGGCTCCTATTGCTGCCAAGTCCAGCCCTCCCAGGAGAAACCAGGAGAGCCCCGTTGACCAGCCACCAGCCACCCCGCAGCAGGACCCGCAAGGAGCCCCGTGTGCCGGCGCCGCTGACAGCGCCGTCTGGGCCGCTCTCGGTTCGGTTCCCGCCCAGACAACCCAGCCCGTCCTCACTCACCCCCCGGCACAGACTGGCTCAGAGGGGCGGGAAGGGGACGTCCTTAACCACCCTTCAGCTCTCCCACCGCCTGCAGCCCCTCAGCACCCGTTTCCGGGCGCCCTGCGTCCTTCCTCTCGCTCCCGGTCTCTCCAGCCAGGCGCCCCCGCCCCCCGGGCGCTCGCTCCCCTCTCTCCTTCCCCCGACTTTCCCCGGCCGGGCAGCCGGCCGCCTCCCCTTCCGGCCCGTCCAGGCGCGGGACACTCGCTCGCCCGGCGACCTCCCCCTCGCCTCCCGTACCGGGATCAGTTCTTTCAGCGAGCGCCGCACCGGCACAATCTCCAGCTCGCCCTCCTCCACCTCCATGGGCTCCGGCTCGCCACGCTCCAAACCGGACTCCGCCTCAGGCGACGGGAGCCCCAAGGCCAGCCCCGCCGAGGCCTCAGCCTTCACCGACACTCGCAGGCCCCGTACGGCCGCCATCGCCGCCCGCCGGCCGCACCACTGAGAGCCCGCCCCGCACACCCGAAGGCTAGAGCGCCGTCGCTATGCCACCGAGCAGCCGCCTCCGCTGCCTAGAGCGTCGCCCGCTTCGCTAGAAGGCCCCCTGCAGCGCCGCGCCCCCTAGTGTCGGGAGGAACCCGGCAGGCTGCAGTAGGACCTGGGAAGGAGGAGGCCGGACCGAATGGGGACGAGGGTGGGGCCTGTTGGAGGGGGCGGGGCATGGAAAAAAAAAGGTGTAGTCTGGATTTAGAAAACGCTTTAAACCTGTAATAAAAGCTAGCTTTACTGTGGTCATTATGTGCCAGTGACTATTCCAAGCACTTCACTCCTACAACAGCCCTATTAAGTAGGTACTGTTATTCCCATTTCACATGGAAAGAAACTGAGGCATACAAATTTACCCAAGGTGACAGGCTATCCAATATAATAAAAGGGTAATATGCAAATTGTCCCCTCCACTGGGAGACCAGGGGGCGGGGCTGGCCTGCCAACCACCCGGGGCTCCTCCCCACCCCCCAGATCATCCCCCATCAGGGCGGGCCTGCTGGACCCCACCTGTGCATGAATTTGTGCACCAGGCCTCTAGTGTAAGGGATAAAACCTGAACCTGAGCCTAGGCAATGAGGCTCCAGAGCCCAGAATGAGCTTTGGTCTATGACCTCTGAGCAGTCTGTAGGTTTACAGTGTACTTGCCTTGCCAACTTATGTCTCTTTCAAGTCTCCCAATAATTGACCCATTTTACATACACAAAAATGGAGGCTCCAAGAGCATAGTGAGCTGCCCAAAGGCCAGAGCTTTCCTGACTCCTGAGGGCCAAAAACCACTGTCTGAAAAGTTCTGAACATGGTTTCTGGCATGTTCTAACAAGAGCTTGGTGGGGAGCAAGGGGGTGTCTGTAGGCTCCCAGAGGGCTCCACTGGTCAGTTTTTCCTTTGAGCCCTGACTTTGCACCTTACACCCTATGTTACCTTGGGCTAGTCTGGCCCCTTTCTGGGCCTGTCTTCCCATCTCAGGAGGGTGTAGATGGGGTCCTAGGGTCTCAGAGGCCCTACGAGCTCTGACCATGGAGGAACAGTCAATTATAAAGGGAGAACATGACCAGCATCAGACACACCTGGGTTTCAAGGGGGCAGAGCCTGCCCCTTATACCACGTGTGATCTTGGGCAAGCTGCTTAACCATCAGAACCTCAGTGCCCTCAGCAGTCATATGGGACAATGTTACCCACCCCCAAAGGAGGCTGTGGAGGTTAAATGAGGCAAGTGTAGCCACCAGTTCACAGTGGGACTTGAGCTTTCCTGACTCCTGAGGGCCAAAAACCACTGTCTGTAAAGTTGGTTGGCCATCGGGGACTTTGACGAGACCAACGTGCACGAAGGGGAAGGTAGCTTAGAGATGGAATTGGAGGAAGTGTGGACAACTCTCTTAGAAATTTGTGAAGATGGGGGCTAGGGGACAAAGAGGGTATTGAGGGTCTTCTAAAAGTTTGGCTGAAATTGACCAGTCCCTCTCCTTTCTCTCACCCTCTCCCTTCCAGGGAGGAGGGGAATACATAATGGAATCCTACCTCTCCTGGGATAACACAGGGAAAAGTCACTAAAAGGTAATATAAGCTCCTATGGTGAAATCAAATGCTGGCGGAGGACTGGTAACACGGTCCACTGGCCTGAGGCAGTGTCCTGCTGACTCACGCAGAAGTGCTCTTCGATGCGATTTTAAATTGGACACCCACAAACCCACACCCCCAGTTCATGTCCTTGGCCTATTTGCAGGTCGGTAGTTAAGGAAACATTTCTCTAGTTAAAGAAAAGGCCGCTGACCCTGGCGCAGGAGGCTATCTGTGCTCTGCGCAGCCCCACGCAGTAAATTATTGAAAGGCCTGCCTTCCCTCACTTTCTCCGTGTGACTTGACCACTCAGCATCACTGACACTGATGGCCACTCCCCAGTTCCTGAAACCACACACACTCCTTATATGGTCACGCTGGGTTTCCCTTTCACCTCCCAGGCGGCCCCTGCTCCCCTGCTCCGGTGCATTTTCAGGTTCTTCCTCTTTCCCCAGCATTAACAGTCCCCTAGGGCTCACTCCTGGATCCTCTTTCTTCTCATCCCAGGCACACTCCCGAGGCCATCTCATCACACACACGGCTTCCAGTTCCACTGCCATCCCTACCCTGAGGACCTCCAGGTTTCCGTCGCCAGTTCTCCCCTCTCCTCTGAGCTCCAGTCCATCTGTCTAAATGCCTCCCGCACATCTTCCCTGGAATGTCTCAAGGCACCTCAGACTCAACTTACCTGAGACTCAGAATCCCCCTTCCAAGCCAAGTCCTTTCCTATGTTCCCAGCTTCCCTGATCAGCACCAGAGTCAGTCCAGGTGTGCAAGCCTGGAAAGCTAGGAGCCACCCTGGACCCCTTCTTCCCCCACCCCCATAGCCAGGCCACTCAGAATTCTTGTCTGGCCTCCCACATCTCTCTCCTGTCCACCTGTTCCTTTCCATCCTCTCAGCTGCCACCCCTCAGCTTCTTTCCGTCCCAGCCACCATCATGTCACCTCTTGTCTGGACACTGCAGTGGCCTCCTCACTGGTCTCTCTGTTTCTCCCGTTCCTCCGCCCCCATCCCTCCTCGACACACTGCAGCCAAAGTGATCTCTTCAGCACATTATGCAGCCCTGCCACCCGCTCCAGCTTCATTTTGCGCTACTCTCCTCCTCACTCTCAGCACCACCACTTCAGTTCTTGGAAAGCACTATGTCCCTGCTAACCACAGGGCCCTTGCACAAGCTGGTCTCTCTACTTGGAGTTTTCTTTCCTCCCCTTTGGCCTAGCTAGTTCTTCCTCCGCCTCAGATCTCAGCTGGAGCTTCCCTTTAGCTGGAAAGCCCCCCTAACTATTCTCAGAGAGCCACCACCATGGGCTTTTGCTTTAGAGTTGCCCATACCGGTTCCAAATCATCCACACATGTGCATGGCGATTTGGTTAATGTCTGACTCCTGTGATGGACTGTGAGCACCATGAGAGCAGGAACAGTGTCGATTTGGTTTAGTGTCTAACTCAGTGCCTGGTTATAGAAGGCCGTGGGCAAATATTGAAAGGATGGATGGATGGATGGATGGGTGGGTGGGTAGATGGATGGAGTACATATCAAAAGGAAATGAGACCTTTTCCCACATTTGATTTAGAAACATGCACCAGATTTCCCTTCACCACCACCACCACCCTTACCACATTCTAGACCAGAGCTAATCATGTCAACTCTCACGGCTCATTAAAATCACCAACCTAGTGCACATACTCGCAGCTGGTAGATAAATAAGTCCTGGAGATCTAATAGACAGTACAGTGATTATAAACAACGAAACTATTAAAAACATTGAACTAGATATTTTTTTATTGATTTCAGAGAAGAAGGGAGAGGGAGAGAGAGATAGAAACATCAATGATGAGAGAAAATCACTGATTGGCTGCCTCCTGCACACCCCTTTCTGGGGATGTGCCCTTGACAGGAATAGAACCTGGGACCCTTCATTCCGCAGGCTGATGCTCTATCCACTGAGCCAAACCTGCTAGAGCATGAGCCTAGATGTTAATTGTTTCTACCACTAGAAGAAATTATCATTATATAACAAGACAGAGGTGCTGGGTGTTAGCTAATGGGACAGTGGCATTCACATTGCAATATATAAATGTATCAAATCATACACCTTAAATTTATACAATGTTATATGTTAATTATATCTCCATTGTAAAAATTTAAAAAATCACCTAGGAAGCTGAGAGGATTACCTGCTGTATAATTCTAACTATATGACATTCTGGAAGAGGCAAAACTACAGAGACAGTAAAAAGATCAGAGATTGCCAGAGGATGGGGGTGGGGTGGGGAGGGAGGGTGTGGGAGGGAGGGAGGGAAGAACAGGTAGAGCACAGAGGATTCTTTGGGCAGTGAAACAATTCTTATGATACTGTAATGGTAGATACACAACATTACACACTTGTCACATCTAGAATATACAACACAAAGAGTGAACCCTACAGTAAACGGTGGCTTTAGTTAATAAGAATGTATCAGTATCCGTTCATCAGTTATAACAAAGTACCACACTAACGGGAAGCAGGAGAGAAGGTTGAGGGATTATATGGTAAGCATCTGTACTTTCCACTCATTTTTTCTATAAACCTAAAGCTGTTTCAAAAAATAAAGCCTATTAATTTTTTTTTTTTAAAAATCCAGACACCCAGACTACCTCTCAGACCAATTAAATCAGGGTGGGGCCCATTTTGAAAAAAAGTACTTTTATTGATTTGAGAGAGAGAGGAAGGGAAAACGAAGAGAGAGAAATATTGATCCCTATGCACCCAGACGGGGGACCCAACCCGCTACCCGGACATGTGCCCTGACTGGGAGTTAAACCAGCAACCTCTCGGTGCACAGGACCAGCCCAACCAACTGAGCCACACCGGCCAGGGCAGCATCAGGGCTTTTAAAAAGCGCCCTAGGGCCTAGGGCCTAGGTGATGCTAGCAGGTAGCCAGGTTGGTAACTTACTGTCGAGACTGAATTGGGAGGGGCAGACCACAGCCAGGAGCCCTCTCTCAGCTCGGGGTGGGCTTCCCGAGGAGGAGGGTGGGAGTTGGCGCAGATTGCCTGAAAGCAGGAGAGGAGCACGCCTGAGGGCAAGGGGGTCCCCTCCCAGGACAGCTTGGCACCTTGAGGCTGGTGCCCTGGACGCTGGGAGGCCAAGCCTGGAGTCTAACCAGCCCCTTCCTGTGTTTCGGTCCCGTGTTGTTCTGGTTCCATTTCTTCAGCATAGACCTGTGCCTAGGTCATGAGGGGAAGGGCTTGGGGAGACCAAAGGACTGCTGGGGTCAAAGGGCACGCAATGCAGAGAGCATCAGCCAGTCGCATGAGCTGCGGCTAGAAGAAACAGTGACCAGTCCTGCTGGAGGTGGCACAGAGTGAGCCGGGCAGTAACAGGGGACACAGAGCCAGTGCCGAGAGCATCTGAGAGCGAAGGCGGGAGGGGCTGCCTCCTGCGTGCCCAGGAGTGTGGGGCAGTGGTCGTTGGAAAACGGAGGCGGTGGAAATCTGGGCCTCAGCTAGGTTGTAGGCGGAGGAGCAGGAACAGAGGACCGGAAAAGGCCAGAGCTAGGCAGGCCTGAGAAGGAGCTCACAAGGGATCTGGTGGAGAGAATGGGGTTCCCAGAGGGAAGGCCCCATTCTTGTGATTCCCCTGAGAGATGCTCTTCAGATGGCCTTCATTGCCATGGCGCCGTGAGTGGGCAGACAGACGTTGTGAAAGTTCTAATTCCTGGTCCCCGATTCCAGTCTTGGAGGAGGTGGACCAGACTCCGGACCACATGCCCAGGGTGCCTCTGGGGCTGTGGACCAGGGAAGACTACCTGGAGGAGGTGACTTGGAGAGAGTGGGGGCCTGGGCAGGGAGAATGACTACAAAGCCAGATGGGCTAATGACAAATGGGTCAGTCCTACCGGCATGGGGACTGGCAGCTGCCCTGGAGGGTGAGCCGGGACCCAGACTGTACTTCCCGGGTCATCCTCGCTGGAGAAACAGAGGTGGCTGAGACCCCGAGGGCAGAGCCAGGTCTATATGTGTATGGGGGAGGGGACCAGGAGCAGGAGAGGGTCGTGTACGCTGTGGATGCCCAGGCCAGCAGGAGGCTGGAGCGGTGCAGGGAGTCCTTGCAGGCCAGGGACTGCCCTGCCGATGAGACCAAAGGCAGCCCCTCACTGGCTCTCCTGGGCCTCAGTTGGCCCCTCAAGCCCAGGCCTGCTTATGTGCCCGAGGAGAGGCTGTGTAGGTGCGCCAGCCTGTGTGTGTGGAGGAAGGGAGGGCGGGGAGTGTGGGAGGGGAGGGGTGCCCTGTGGGTGTTTATATGGGTCCCGGTATGTGTCAGAGTGTCCCCTTGGGAAAATTGGAACCCTCAGTGGCTCTGACCGTCCCTCCCACCTCTCCCCCAGGCTGAGCCCTTATAGGGTGATAGTGTAGGGGGAGCAGAGAGCAGGCAACGTGCCTGTGGGATCTTCCAGAGAGAGCAGCAGGGCTGCTGGCAGGGGCCTCGGATGCCAGGCTGAGCACTGTCGGGAGCACAGGGTTCTGAGAGGGCTGGGTATGCTCAGGAGAGCACCAGGATCACGTGGCAGCTGGTGAGAGGGTGGGCTGGAGAGCTGAGGACCAAGGCCAGGAGACCGGTGAGGCAGTGAGAGGTGGTGGGGTCCCAAGTTGAGGGGCTGCAGCGGTGGGGAGCAAGTGGGTACAAGAACCCACTCATCGGTTCTGGCGATGGGGAATTTCTGCCTCGCCTCCAGCACCCCTTCTGGAGAGACCTTCCCGGGATGACCAGGGAGCGGGCAGAAGCAGCTCTGGCCTCCATCTCTCAGATGGAAAAGCCGGTCACCACGCCAGGCAGCCTCTGGCATGGTCTCCTTCTGCTTGGAGCTCCACAGATGGGCAAACACGCGGCCTGTGCCGAACCCGCGGCCCCTGAGGCTGGTTCCGGGCAGCCCCGGGGCAGGACGTCCTGATTTCCTTTGCAGGGTCTCCCTCGCCGAGTGCCCACGCTGTGCCAAGCACTGTGTCAGACGCTTGGCACAGGACTTCGTTTAACCTCAAAGGACCCTGAGGAGGTGCTATTATCCGCATTCGATCGATAAGGAAACTGAGACTCCTCCAATGACTTGCCGAGGTCACAGGACGATTAAATGGCAAAGCTGGATCCAAGTTCAAGGCTGTCTGACCTCAACGATGACTCTTTTCATCGTGGCCGTGAGGGCCCTGGGATCAGCAGGAAGCGGCGGGGTCCAAAAACCCCAGGCCAGTGCCCAAGGCTAAGGGGGCAGAGGGAGGACATGGGGCCCGCATCACAGGGCTCCTGTAAGGCTCCACTGGGACTCCGGCCACACGAGGAGTAGACAGCCCCCGAGGACCAGACCCCGGCGCCCCTGGGCCCCTGCGAAACAGGCCGGGTGCCTCATGGGCAGCCCACTGGCTCCCAAACACCCTGTTGTTCCCAGCAGGAGCCACAGGACTTGCTCAGCAGCCTGAGCCAACCCTCCTCCCTCCCTCTCTCCCTCTCATTCCCCCCAGAGCCCCTCCCACCACGGTCCTGCTCAGACCTTCCCAGAAATGCAAGCACAGCCAGCTGGCGAGAAAACACACCCAGATGCACAGAATATACACGCAAAGTGCTGTTGTTTTAACTCAAGAAAGGGCTTTTATTGTTTTTAACTCACTTCCTGAGAAGTTAATTTTTAAAACACTCTTAATGGAGTTTACTCATCACTTGTGCTACATTCAAAAACGAGGCCAACCCAAACCCACGGCGGTGGGGTCAGCCCGCCATCCAGGCTGTGACCTGGCCAACGAAGCCAGGCTCACCTTGGAGCTCTGCGAGGGCAAGTCCGATGGACGTCGCCCCCTTGAGACCCCCACCCGCCAGGCCCCAGCGCAGAGATGCTCAAAAAGAGCGTGCGGGTCGGTGACCGGCCTCCCATGAACTCTATGAAAGCGTTCTCAAAAACAGTCCCGAACCGTTTCCTTAAGCCCTGGTTACAATGCCTGGTGGAGAGGAGCCAGGGAGGAACGTGGACCCAGTGACAACGGGCCACATGCTGCTCAGAGTCTTAAACAGACATAGAAACTATATTACAGATGCATGTGCCAGTGCAAGACATGCGAGTGTGCTGTGCAGCAGATGGGCACGCACATGCGTGTGCGGAGGCGCGACAGACACCCACAGGCACGGAGATGCGCAGGGGACCCTCCTCCGGCCCAGCCTCCCTTTCCTTCTCGGCACAAGTCCTCTTGTGAGATGAAACCCACGCCGGCCACGGTCACCCCTTGTTCGGCCCACGTTTTCAGGGGAGGTATCTGAGTCCTGCTTTGCTTTCCTTTGGAGGTCAATCTCTTGAGCATTTGGCCAGCGCACACCAAGCCATCGAGTAGTCCCACGGATACCAGTACGTCTGCCCCGGCCTGGCCGAGGCAACACACACACACTCCAGCCTCCAGCTCGGGGCAGGCTGGACGGCGACTGTCCCGGGGTGAGGCAGTGGCGGGAGGCCTGCCTCTCCGTGGCCGCCTGCCCGCGTGCACGCCCCACCAAGGCCCCACTCTAGGGCGGCCTTCACCGTGGGCAGTTGGTCCTTCATCGTAGGAATGTGAGGACAGCTTCTGGGCCCAGATGGGGAAGCCGGTTCCGGGATTGGAGATTGGGTTCCAGTTACTTCAGCATCTGCAAGGCCACGGCCCTGTGAGTCCAGGGCTCTCTCGCCATGTTGGCCCCTGGTGTCTCTTCTGCAGCCATGGCTCTGAGGAGCCACAGAGGGAGTGATGCGGGCAGGGAAGACGTGTTCCTGGCTCAGGTCTCAGCTCAGAGTTGAATTCAGCCCTTTCTCTGGCTGGCGCTGGGTGTGAAACACAACCCAGCAAGGTCAGTTCAGCTCACCTGGCTGCACATAAGGGTGGGGTGCACGAGGAACCGCCCAAAGCTTTGGAGAGGTCATTTGCTGTTCCCAAGCAGGTCTTTGTAGCCCCTTGCCCCCATGTTAAAAACAAAAGCAAAAGACAACAAAACGAGAATCTGAATTCTCCAATACTGGCCCCTGCCCCAGAGAGGCCCCGGAACACCCATCAAGGATTCAGAGACTCCACACCAGTGTTCTCAGCAGACTCCAGCTCTGGCAGCGCCCCCCCGCCCCGCCGAGGTGGCAGGGTACACCCCTCCATGTGTGTGGAATCTGAGCCCGGCCTGCCCAGCCCCAGCAGGATGTCTCTGCAGCGGTGGTAAGCCAAGCCTCCTCCTGCCATCTTGGTTTCTTGCCTTCTGCCTCTGGGCCTTGCCGATGAGCCATGGGTTCCATGGGGAGAGCCAAGACTAGGAGAAAGGCTCGAGGGAGCCCTGCCCTCCAAACCCCAGATGACACACATTCCAATCCTGTCTTGGACACGCGCAGAGGTCATGCAGCATGACGGGGGGAGGGGAGCCAGGAGAGGGTCCACAGTCCCCAGCCCCCTGCCCGCAGGGGCGGCTGTCGGCATGAGTGCAGGGGCCTTTGGAGGCGCAGGATGAGCGTGCTGCTGGGTGGCCCTGGGCGCATGCAGGGGCTCAGGACGCAGCCTCATCTTCTTGGACACCAGGGAGCTCCGGGCTCTTGATGCCTTCACCACACCCGTTTTTCCTGTTCAGGGGATCCAAGGGGCAGAGGGACCTCAGGGGTCAGAACGTACACTCAGAAAGGACACTCTCCCGCACACTCACAGGCATCCCAAGCTCACCTTCCTGCATCGTGGCCCCTTGCTGGTCTCCCTACCCCAAATCTTGGCTTACAACACTCCATGGCTCCCTATTGCCAAGAGATGAAGTCTGGAGCATCACACGATCTGATTTGGCTGACCTTCATGCGCCCTCACAGGCCTTCCATGTTGGCCTAGATCAGCCCCCACAGTCCTGAGTAGAGGGGCTTTGGTTTTACATTTTCTTTGTCTTATGCACAGGTAGAGTAACCCGTCAATCTTGGGATGATGTCACACGTTCAACAGATTCCAGTATCTGATTTCCCCCCTAAGACCTCTCTTTTTAAAATGACCAATGAACGGATTTTGATATCTTAAAGAAGAATCAATCCCATTTAACTTGACGGTAGAGCTTCAACAATTATCCCAAAGCATGCAAAACAGAGTCAATCAAGGACAAATTTGGGACTCTATTCTGATGTAAAACCTGCTTTTAAAAATTAAACTTGAGTCACAGAATTATAGAATTTTATAGCTGGAAAGTATTAGGCCCAATACTTAATAAAGGGAACTGGCCTGGAACTGACCCGTCTCCCCATTAACATGTCTATAAAAGGACAATGATTCCCTTCCTCACTTGCAGTCCAGCCCTGTGACAGGCATAGACTAGGTGGGTACAGGATGTCTTTAGCCTGTGACTGGCCTGTCCCACCACTAGGGGGCGCTGAGTCACAGGCACTGAGCTAGGGTGACCAGATGTCCAGGTTTGCTGGCATGGCTTTGACTATGCATGTAGTCCTGGCATAGTTAGTAATAGCTTCCTTTCTCACTCTCAGAAGTGGCTGCACTGGATGCTAAGTATGTGATCCCCTGCACTAAGCCCAATTCCATCACCGAGGCCTGCAGACCTAGAGGAGCCAGGGAAGCCCCTTCCCAGCCCCGGCCAACTTACTGAAGAGACAAGGGAACGGGAAGTTCAATGACATCGAGGCCTCTCCCAGACTCTACCCCTCACCCCTCACTGGCCAGAAAGTTTGTCAAGAGGAGGAAAAGAGGTTGGTATATGGACATCCTTGAGGGTAAGCAACCTCTGGCAGGGAGCAGACACCAGCTTGTCCATGATGAGGGGACCCGGCACTTCTAAAGGGCCCACTCATGAGAGGGCGGCCTCACACAGTGTCCTTGTCCGGGCCCCTGGACAGCACAAGTGAACAGACTCCTTCCTGAGAGGCCGAGGTACCTGGACTGTGTCTGGCTCCCTCTCTGGGGAGCACGCCTTCCCCACACAGCAGGCTGGAGACACTGCTCCTCCTCCCTGCAGCTCCCTTCCCAGGCCAGAGGAAGGCACCCGCGTCCCAGGGCCAAATGCGGGCCCAGGACCCTCGCCTGGCTTTCTGTCTGCAGGTCTGCGCGCAAACTCCAGCAGACCTTGTTGGCATCCCCAACTGACTTTTATTTCATTTTAGTGGGAGAAGATGGACAAGCTGAAGACCAGGCTCTCGGAGGTTTGAGGGACTGCTTTTCTGACTTCTAGCAGGTGGTGACCGCACATGCCTGGTTCACAGTAGGGAGCCTTCAGCAAAGGAGGGTTCCTCTTCCCTGGCCCGGGCAGCTGGCCTGTCCATGCTCACTTGCTGAACAAGCGTTTCCAGAGCGCTGACCAGGCACAGGGCCTCAGCAATGGCTGGAGGGAGCATGGGCCACTCAGGAAAGCAGCCAGCACTGCCCCACGCCGGGAAGTCGGCAGAAGCGCCCTCCCTCCCCAGCCGAGCCACCCTTCTGTGAGGAGCAGACATGAGGCCTTGCTGCAAACTCTACCACGGGCTGAGGAAAGAGGTGCAAACAGGGCGCCCCCGGGGCCCAGCTGAGTCTCCCTCTGAGGAGACAGAGGGAGGCTAGGTAGACAGGGACCGGGACCAGGACCAGGGAGGGGGAAGCAGAACCGGAGAACCCAGCCAGGCGGAGTTCCTAAAACAGCCCAGCTGGGCGGGACAGAAGGGCACACGCGGGAGACAGGTATAGATATTACCAAGACAGGCAGCTTGCAAATAACCAATCACAAGGCAGCAAGGCGTGCAACTAATCCCAGGAAGATTACGAAGGCAGAAGTCTTTGAAAGAGCCGATCAGAAGCTAGCAAGCATTGTACAAAAGAGCGTGCACCCCTCTCTCTCGTTCTCCAGCCTGCTAGGTTCCTGGCTCCTGGGCCATAAGCCACCTGGGACTCTACTCATGGGACTAAGAGACTTTAATCCGCGTGGATGCTGAACTACACCCCACTGCTACATGGAGCGGAAGCTCTGGACCTGGCCTGCTTTTGGAACCCCAGCTGTACCTTTTGCAGGCCTGGCTTCTCTCAATAAACTTTGCTTCCACTGATCACTTCTGTCTGCGAATCCATTCTTCAGTTTTGTGAGACAACAAACTCGGACTCAAACCCCACATTTTGGTTTCAGCTCGGCCTGCACAGCCCAGTGACAGTGAGAGTGGGAGGATGTGCCCCGCCCCCCCCCCGCCCCACCCCAGGGGGTGCCCTGCAGGTCTCAGCCCACCGGTACTTACAACAGTAAGTTTCCTGGAACAGACATGGATCGCTCTTCCTTCCGTGCTTGGGGCTCAAACGGGTTCCCAAAGGAACGCTTCCTCAGCATAGACTTAACCAGGATCTAGGGAGGGCACGCCAGTCAGCATGAGGAACACAGGCCCCCAAGCGCCAGACCCACCGGCAGCCTCTGCGCGGACTCCCTGGGGGGCAGCTGCTGGGTGGGCCGTGCTGAGGCTCCCTTTCAGTGGGCAGAGAAAGGAAGAGGGAAGGATAAGGGCACGGAGGATGATGGTTGAGGGTGAATTCCGGGACTTGGCAGGGACCCGGTGCAACTGGTGCCTGGGGGACTCAGAGGCCAGAAGGAGACCTTGAGGGGCCTGGGATGCCAAGCTGAAAGTGGGGCTTTATCCCGAGGGCATGGGAAACGCCTTCGAGCTGAGGCGGGAAGGATGGAGTGAGGAGTGCTAGTGCCGGACAGCGCAGAGGAAGCTGTGCAGCGGCCTGAGGGACATGCCGGGAGAGACTGCTGCACCCTGGCTCTCCGACTCTCCCTCCTCCTGCAACAAGGACAGTTCCAGGAAAGCCAGCAGAACAGTGGCCTCTGGCCTAGCATCGGGCTGGCCCACCAGGCGGCCTTCGAAACCCCCACGGGGCCCAGCAGAGAGCTGGTCTCAGGCGATGGCCACGCCCTCCTCCCAGGACAAGGAGCCTTCTGCCCCTCACCCTCTTACCACTGTGGTCCAGCTGGGGATGAGCTTGACTGAGTTCTTCACCTCCTCCTCGGTCACCTCCACCACGCTGCAGTGCTCCTCCTCTGAGGGAAGGGGCTCCTCCCCATTCTTGGTCACCCACGGGTGCAACTGCGAAGTCGGGAGGGCAGGGAGGGTCAGGGACACACGCACAGACACCCAGTGAGCAAAGGCCCGTGGGCATGCCACCAACAACAGCCTTGAGGGAGCCCAGTGCCCACCAACCCACAAGGCCTGGGGTAGGGCTCTCCACAGGAGAAACTGAGGCCTATGGCTCCCCCACCTTGATGTCTGGCACCCCAATTCTCCTTTCGGGATTCTTGTCTAGCATCTTCAGGATCAGGTCCTTGAGCTCCTCGCTGACCTTTGGCCTAAAGAGAGGAAGGAAGGAGATGAGGGGGAGATGGTTGATGAGGATCCTTTCCTTCCCACCTCTCCCTCCCCATCCTGCTTCAGGGGTTCCCTGATTAGTACCCCAGGGCGGAGACACACCCAACCCTCATTGCTCAGACAGCAGGGGAGCATCCCCAGGGATGCCCCCTGGAATAAAGTGAAAAGAGTCACTTTATAGGACACCAGGACACCTTTACTGCCACTCACCGTCTTAGCCCCTCCTCGACCTGGGAGGTGGCAGGAAAGATTCTCACATGATAGAGGAGACCGAGGCCCAGAGAGGTGAGCAGGTTCGAATATGGCTGCGCAGCAGAGTGAGGGCAGGGAGGAGGGACTCGGGGGACGGGGGACCAGGACTGTCTCTGCCCAAACTCTGTGCTTCTTTGCTACCATTCTTGGGGAGCCCATCCCTACAAGCCTGCAGAAGGAACCCACTCTTGGGACTGCTGGCCCTGGTGCCCTCTGCTGTCCTAGGTCCTGAATCCTGGCTGGGAGAACGCTGGCCTGGCAGGGGTGCTGCAGGAGCAGAGGCCCAGGAGACAGGCAATGGCAGGGAAGGGTGGGACTCCAGTTGCCGGGTGCTGCAGGACAAGGAGGCTGTGTGGTGGCAGGACCCAGACATCCCGGAATGCCAAGGCCAGGGCGTGGCCTCTTCCTGTGGGCTTTGGGAAGCCATGCAAAAAGCTGAAGACACGGTGAGATTTATTGTGTTTTATCAGGGTCAACCTGGCCTGACTGTGGTGGCTGGACTGGATAGAGGCTGACAGCAGAGAGACCTAGGCAGGCGCCCAGGTGGCAATGCAGCCAACAGATGATAAGAGGTGGACTTTTGAGGACTTGGGGGCCAGACAGGCAGTGGGCACGGGAGAGCAGAGGTCACTGAGGAAAACCCTAGGTTGGCTTGTGACCTGCCTTGGGCACTTTGGGCAGATGGCAGAAGGGCCCTGAAGACTGAGGAGCCTTGGTAGCCAACGCCATTATCAGAAGAACCGTGGATGAGCGGGGCGGCCTCTCTATACAGCCCCTCTGGGCTCAGAGACCTCAGTCACAAAGGGAGGGAGAGAGGAGGGACTGGCTTCAAACCCCAGGCCCACTGATAGCTTTCTCCCAGGACTCCACTTTTCCATCTGTGAAACGGGGCAGCACGTTGGCATCTGGAAACCCCTGCCCACCTGTGGGGGGCGGTGGAGGTTCCCCATGGGTCCAGGGTCTGCGTGGGGGTGGTGCCCTGCCCCCCACCTCCGGAGGCCTTCTGTGAAGGAGCAGTGTGAATGTGTGACACGGTCACCCAGCCTCAGAGCTCCATCTGCACAGAGACCCATCCAACTAGATGCCTCAGAGGCCCTGAGCCAGTCCCTCCTCTATCTGCTCAGGGCCCTCCCAGGAACAGCACCCCCACCTCCAGATCTACAGGCGGGGGTGGGGCCTTCGAAGGGCAAAAGCTCTGCTAAAGACCCCCCTCCCTCGGGGTGGGCAGGAGCCCCTGTGGCGGACTACTCACTCCTCAGGAAACACCACGTCCTCGTTCTTGATCTTCCTGTGCAGGGCCAGGATGTAGTCATCGATGAACGGGCACTGCGGGTGAAGAAGCAGACGAAGGCTGTAGGCCCAGAGCCTTAACTCGTGCTGGAGACCGGCCCCATCCCTCTAGGACCCCATTAGTCGGGAGGAGCCTTGTCTAACTTGTCCAGGGCCTGGCACACAGCAGGTGCTCAACAAACACTGACTGACCAAGTCAGTCACTGAGGAGACCCTGAGGCAGGGTGTACCCACCGGCGTTACAGCTGCCTGCAGGGCGGCCTCCACTCCCAGGCCTGGGATCTGGGAACATGCTCACTGAGGTCCCCTCCTGCCCCTCAGTGTGGTCACTAGAGGGGGAGCACCTGGGGACAGGGATCTCGGCCAAGTCAGTGTCGGGTGTCCCCAAGGCCCAGCCTGGCCCAGAGCAGGAGTCAAAACCGATTGGTTGAATGACTGACTGAGTGAATGTGTGTAAATGAACGGCATCAAGGGACAGGACACGGAGCACTCGGCTGGAGCGGTGGCGACTCCACCATCCGTACCTGCCTTCGGGGTGTCTGCTGTCCCAGGACGCCTCCACATGAATCCCCTCCCAAGGGAATAAGAGAAAAACAGAAAAAGCCTCTTTTCCCTCGGTCTTCTCTGAGACAAGTGGCCTCTTTCAAATGTCACGTCACTTTAGCACACAGAGGAAGGGCCAGCTCCTGTCAGCCATCCCGGTCCGGCTGGGCCCAGCCCATGGCGCCGGCCCACCCAGCACTCACCTTCCCATAGACAAAGCAGTACAGCGTGACCCCAGTGGCCCACACATCCAAGGCCTAGAAAGAAAACAGCTCCCATCAGTCCCCCCAAAATGAACCAACACCCCTTGCCTACCAGTTCCAGTGGGCTGTGGGAGAGGGCGTGCAGGGAACCTCTTTCCTCAGTCATGTAGTCACTCAGCACACACGCCCAGGCCCTGGCTCCATGCCTGTCTCTGTGCCGAGCACTGGGACACGGGGGTGACCAAAACAGGGCCCCTGCCCTTCACGGATTCCAAGTTTCTTTGGAACAGGCCCAAGCTAGATACATTTTCAACTCAACAGGTGCAAACCTCTTTTACCCATAGGTCACATTTGCTGTACCCATCACACAGATGCGGCCGGAAACGATGGTGTACTGAACTTGCACGTGCTAAACCAGCTCATCATCCCTGGTTCTAGTGATCCACTGGAGAAGCCACCATATACCTTCTTTCGGACCCCAGAAACAGCCCTGCCCACGCCGAGGCCTAGTCCGTACCTCCCCCCAGATCCCCCACGCTCTGGTTCTAGCATGTGCTCTCTCTCTGTTTCCCCTTCTGGAACCCCACCTCCTCTCCTGGTATCTGCTTTATCTCGTATGGGAGTATATTCTCAAATCTCTACCTACATATTCTCGCTACAGATGCCTCATCTGAATCCAATCCAGGAACACAAACAAACGCAAACTGACATCATTCTACAAAGTAACAGGCCTGTTCTCTTCAAAATGTCAAGGTCAGGGAAGAGAGAGAAGCCAAGCTCTTCCAGATGAAAGGACACCAGAGATGTGACAAGTGGATTACGCGATGGCCTCTGGATCCGGTCCTGAACCAGAATAAGACAGGGCTTCGAGGACAGTATCGGGATAAGTGGAGAAATCTGAACAAGGCTGATTAGATAACAGTCTTTCATCAGTGATACATTTCCTAATTTGATCACTGTACTGAGGTTATATAAGAGAATGTCCTTGTTCTTAAAAAAAATATTTGCTGAGGTATTTAATGATACAGGAGGAGGAGGTCTCCAACTTAACTCTCCAATGGTTCAGAAGAATGTCACACGCTTACACATAACTATAGGGAGAGTGGTGAAAAGGCATATAGGGCAAAATGTCAGTAACTGGTGAATCTGGGTAAAAATTACATATATATACAAGGTATATGGTGGCTTCTCCAGTGGATCACTAGGACGAAGGATGATGAGCTGGTTTAGCACGTGCAAGTTACATACACACACACACACACACACACACACACACACACGCACATATATATATATATATTTGGTATTATTCTTGTAACTTTTTCCAGTAAATTTGGAATTATATCAAAATTGAAAATTAGCCCAGCTGGCATGGCTCAGTGGATTGAGCGTCATCCCATGCCAAGAGGTTGCTGGTTTGATTCCCGGTCAGGGCACATGCCCGGGTTGTGGGCTCGGTCCGCAGTGGGGGGCATGCAGGAGGCAGCTGATTGATGTTCCTATCTCCTCTCCCTCTTCCTTTCTCTCTCTCTAAAACAAATAAATAAAAACATATTTTTAAGAAATTAAAAATTAAAGAAGAATCTCTATCTACACCCCTGACCTCTCTCTTGAGCTCCACACCCACACCCCACACAGGCACTCAAATGCCTCCTTGGCAGGATGGGGGTGGGGGGCAGCCAGCATTCCACAGTGAGAATGGGCATGTGCATGGACACATGGAACTGCAGCCCCCGCTCAGAAAGCTTTGCCCACTGCCTCTCACTCAGGAGAAAACCTGAACTTCCAGGACCTAGCACTGCCCAAGCCCCACCGTGCCCCAAGCCTGTGCCCCCATGTTCTCTGGGCCTCACCTCCTCCTCAAATCCTCCCCATTCTTCAAAGCCTAGTTCAAACCCTGCCACCTCCAGAAGGGCAGAGAGCTGGGCTGTCTGGGCTCTGTCTGCTCCACAGCCCCGTCCAGAACTCAGCACAGAGCAGCTGGCAGGGGCGCCTTGGGGACATTTTGCTGGAACACGAGAGGAGGCCAAAGTTGGGGAGTTTGTCGGACTCTAGGAAGAGGTAATTATGAAGGAAGGGACTGCGTTCGGTGTTCACCCCCGAGATACAGGACCCTGGGATCCTCAGCTTGGAAATGAGGCCTCGCTGCAAGCTACCCCACCCCTTCACCTGAACCCCAACCCAGCCCAGGCCCTGGGAGCCACCTTCCCACTGAAGCTCTGGCCGGTATCGGAGATGGCCTCGGGGGCCATGAACGCCGGGGTGCCGGCCGTGCTGGACAGCTGGGCGTCGTTCCCCTCAAACTGGTTGCTGACGCCGAAGTCGGCGATCTTCACGTGCCCGTCGTCCCCCAGGAGCAGGTTGGATGGCTTGATGTCCCTGTGCACGATCTTCTGGCAGTGCACTGCGGAGAGAGGCAGCTGGAGCGCTGGCCGGGCCCGCGGCCCAGGCCCGCGGCCCACAACCCACCGCCCGGCCAGGGAAGCCTGTCTCAGGCCAGCTGAGAAGGCGCCCACACACACTCCTCTCAGGAGGACCCCAGAAGAGGACTCCGGGGCCCTCTGCTCTGCTCTGAAGGGAAGGCACTGAGGCCAAGCCAGGCGGTCCAGACCCAGGACTGGACTCTTAGGGGCCTTGGGACTCCAAGTCCAGTGCTCTCTCCATGGCACTTAAGGCACCTGTTACTGGGGGCAGGTCAGAGGAAACTGGGGGAGGGGAGTTCACAGGCCATCTCTGGCTCTCCCAGAGATGACGTGGGTCCTGTCTGCAGGCCCAAAGCCCATCAGTCTTTCCCAGTCCCATCCTCCCCCGCCCCCCAGATGGTCAGAGATGCTCCCTCCTTGGACTCGGGGTGGGATTGCAGGGCATCCTGCAGAGGCGCTGCCTGAGCCCTATGGACTCTGGGCTGAAGGAGATCCAGGGAAGGGGGCATCCCAGGCCTTGGGCCTGCAGGGGTGCACGTGGCTGGGTAAGAGTCAGCCTTCGCTAGTGGGCTGGGAACTCATCCTGCTTCTTGGGCTCGGCACTGCTGGGAAGAGACAGGCAGCTGAGGCTGGGAGAAGGCACTGACACCACCCCACTGCCATGCACTGTAGGCTCCCTCCTCAGCAAACACCTTCCCCTGGACAGACAGACCCCAGGATGGAGGAGGAAAGATGGGAAGGGAAACAGGAGAGGGGAGTGGAGGAGGGGAGGAAGGCTGGAGTTGTTGGGACTGAGTGAAAGGGTGTTCTATAACAACACCACCAACGGTCCTACAGTGATGGTACCAGATGAGCACAGGGATGTGACGCATTCCTATCCGTCTCAAGAGGCTGTGTATTTGACCATGGAAAGTGTCTCAAATTCTCCTCTCAAACCCTGGCCTCCCCCCGGAGCGCCAGGCTCTCTGTCCACATGGATATCCAGTAGACATCTCAATCTTCCTCAAGAAGACGTCTAATCCAGAACTCCATTTCTCTGTCGGGAATCCCCACCAAACAAACAAAACAGGAAACCCCTGCTCCTCCTCTAGTCTTTTCCTTCCCGGTTAACAGCGTATTACCCGTTGCTCAGGTCGCTCTCTCAGACCCCACAGCCAACTCCTCAGCAAGTCCCATGGACCCAACTCTAAGATCTATTCCAGATGCAGCTGCTCTCACAGCTGCATCACCGAACGTGCTCCATCTACAAGCACCAGGCTGGACGCTCCCGCCAGAGCCTTCCTGGGCTGCCTCAAGTCTGCCTTCGAGGAACCAGAATCACGAGGCGGTCCTCAGCACCCCGAGGCTCCGTTCACCTGCCTGTGCAGCCCCTGGTGCTCACCCGTCCACCCAGGAAGCCCTTCACCTTGATTAGCTGGGCATTGATGAGGCTTTGCCCAAAAGTCAGATGAGATTAGCTTGTTTTTTTGCTTGTTTGTTTGTTTGTTTTGGGTGGGTTGTTGGGGGGAAAAAAGAGGGTGGGTGATAGATCCTCAACTGAGAAGGAAGTCCCAGGATAGGAAAGGGGTGGAGGCCAAGCTGGTGCACCCACCAATGACCACCCCCAGAGTAAAAATGCCCCCTGCCTATACCACAAGGCCCTTGCTAGGGACTTTCTGCAAAGCCTTCCTCTCTCGGTGCCTCAGTTTCCCCACATGTACGAAGAGAATATTAATCTGGGGGCATCAGAGTGGCCCAAATGCAAAGAAGACAGTCCTGGTTCCTGTCACCTCGGCTGGGCCCTTATCCTGTCCCCCCAGGGCAAGAATATGCTCCTGACAAACCAAGCTAAGATCTTAGAGAGACGGGCCCCACTCCTGCTCCCCAAACCAGGCCAGAGGCCCAGGTGTCTGGGGGCCCTCCCCAGGACTGGTGCTGGCCACCCCACCTCCTGCGTGTCTCCTCCCCACTGCCACTGCCCTAATCCAGGACTCACCATCTGTCACTTGGCTGTGAAAACAGCCTCGTCCCTGACCAGCTGGCCGCCTCTCGCCCTTTAGCCAGCCACCACACAGCTGCTGGACAGAGCTTTCTGAGGTGTAACCCTATCACGCCTCTCTGCTGCTCAAAGCCTCCGAGTTCACAGCACGACAGGATGCAGTCATGAACGTCCTCTGTGGAGGCATTCCCGGCCCTCATGCCTCAACCAGACTGAACTTCTTACCATTCTCAGAGTCCACGCCCACCCCCTCTGTGCCTCTGCCCACCCGGTTCTCTTTGCCTGCTGTATTTCTCCCACCCATCCCACAAGCCTGGCCAACGAACTCCTACTCATCTTCAGGGCCCTGGTCCCAAGTGGCATCCTTCAGGAAGCCTCCCTGGGCCCTCCGTGCTCTGACAGCCCCCATGCCCCCCCAGCTTTGGCAAGCACTGCACTCTATCAGCTGCCAGCTTAGATTCCTGTCCCTCCTACCAGGCCATGAGATCCTTGAGTTCACATCTAGGTCCTTGTCAACTCCCTGCCCCCAGCTATCACTCAGTAGGTACAGTACTCATAAGTGAGTGAATAAATAGGAATAAAGGGACTTGGAGATAGAGGCTAAGATAACATCCTCCCTCCTGAGCTCTTGTCCCTTAGGGCCCCTCACAGTAAACCCACACTGCCACCGCCCCCAGGCTCCATGACAGACAGGCTCAGAGCGGCTGGACGTACATCTCTTCCTTCCCACACCTCTTGAGGCCCTGCAGAGAGGCTGAGCGTGGCTAAGAACTCAGCAGGGGAGAGATGCAGACAGAACACCCACAGCGCAGAATGACTTGATGATCAGGCATCAGGAAGGACCTGGCGCAAGCCACAGGATGTCTGGCGCCACCCCATTCCCCCTAGCCTTTAAGGAGGTGTAGGCCCCGCCCCCAGGCCCACAACCCCGCCCCTAACTGAAGCTGATTGGCAGATCAGCACTGACTGACAACACCTGCTCAGAGCCTTCTCAGCCTGGGCTCCGCCCCCTCCGGTGTCTCCCATCCCCGTCCCCTGTCCCCTGTCCCCTGTCCCCAGTCCCCAGTCCTAGGCGGCAGGCAGGCTGCCCCTCACTCACAGTACTCAAGGCCCAGGATGATGTCCCTCAGGTAGAGGCGAGCCTGTTCCTCCGGGAAGGGCTTGTCGCAGGGCACCTCCATGACCGGCCTGTGGAGGGCGGGGCGAGGGGTGTTGAGCGGAATCAGGCTGAGTAGAGGCAGGTGAAGGGGAACAGGGGCGGGCACCTTCTGGCCACTTGAGACCTCCCCAGAGCCCTCTATCCTCAAATGGGTCCCCAGAACCTAAGATATTAGCTTTTTCCTCCCATATGTGATAAAAATTTAAAAATACACAGACACAAATATCCCTTCACGATCACTGTAATTTCAAATTAGCTTTATCTTAATTTCTGATTGGCGATATTCCTTCTTCTAAGTACTGTATTACCTATAATCAAACAGTTGTAAAGATGCCATATAGAGCAATCTTTTCCAAACTGTAGGTCCAGACCCAATACAGAGTCATGAAATCAATTTAGTGGGTGACTACCCCAAGCTGAGCCCTGACACTGCCTTTTTCCTAATGAAGTAGAACATATCCGAGTATATCATGTGTAATAAGGATAGGCGCTGTTTTGTAAAACTTTGGTTTCAGTTACAGATATAAATGGCAATGTGAAACACATTTCTCCCTGTGAATGGAGGTCAAAAACATTTGAAAGGCTCTGGGCGAGCAGCTCAGTTGGTTAGAATGGCGTCCCGATACACCAAGGTGGCAGGTTTGATCCCCAGGCAGGGCACATACGAGAATCAACCAATGAATGCATAAATAAGTGGAACGACAAATCGATGTCTCTCTCTCAAATCAATAAATTACAAAAACACACACATTTGAAAGCCCCCGAGTCTTAAAGGGATACCACTGCCTGTCTCCTCTCCAAACGGGTCTTTAGGAGTCCCCCAGCAGAGCGAAAAGTTATAGCCTGGATTCAAGGCCTCAGGAATTAGGGCTTCCAGTCCACCCAGGCCCATGGCCACTATTCCATGGCTGCTGCTTTGCAAATATCCTGAGGCCAAATAAGGCAGACATGAGTTAGATCCCTGGGTTTCATCAGTGACTTGCTGTGTGATGCTGGGCAAGCCACTTACCCGCTCTGAACCTCAGCTTCCCCTCTTGTAAATGGGAGTGAATGGAGTCCCACCCACCCAACTCACACACTTATCAAGCCGAAGGAACTGTTTGCAATTTGAATACAGGTAAGAGAGGTAAGAGTTGAGTCCCTTCTCTACACTTTTGCTTGAGAAACGCTCCATTCTACTCCTCTTCCATCAAAATCGTCTTTCCAGTTCTTCCAGGCCTGGTTCAAAACCCACCCCTCTTCCAGAGGCCTCCCTGACTATTTCAGCCTCCCTGACCTCTTGGTCTCTCATCCTGCCCCCCCCCCCCCCGCACCCTCTCCCCATCCCCCCGAGCCCAGGGCTTCCCAAAGCAGGGCCTAGGCCTCTGCCTTCTCCCAGAGCAGCTGACCCTTGGACTAGGGACACAGGAAGGGAAAGGAAGGCCTGGGTGAGACTTGACCTGCCTGATCGGAATGGGGAACTCACCCCTTTCTCAGGAGGTCAAACACTGAAAGAAAAGAGAAGAGAAGAAGGTGAGCTGCAGCCAGGCCGGCAGAGCAGGTGATGCCAAGGCCCCTCCCTGCTCTGGAGGGTGGGAGAGGGGGCAGGCGACCAGGCAACCTTGAGGGAGGGACAGGACAGGGGTTCCAGGGTATCAGAGGAGGTAAACGGGTAAGCGCGGGGTCTACTATGGACCTGCCTCATCTGATACAGTACGGACCCCTTTTACGGGGCAAGGGTGGGGTAACTGAGGCTCAGAAGGGGCAGAAACGTTCGTAAAGGTCCTAACAGATAGGCAGGTAGGAGAGGGAGTGGAGACTAAAGCCTGGGCCTCCCGTTTGTAAGCCAGTGTTCGTTCCTTCTGCCCCTTTTCCCGGGGCCTCTAGAGCCCGGCCATGAACCAGGCACCAGGAACTTAATTCAACAGCAACATTAGCATTAATGCGAGTATGTCTTCTTGCATGTAATGACTCATTCACTCCTCACATCAACCCTATGAGGTAGGTACCATTATTACCCCCATTTTACAGGTGAGGAAACTGAGGCACAGAGCTATTAGACAGGGTCTGGGAACCCACATCAGGGAGCCTGCTTCTTGTGTCTACTTGGCCCACTGTCTCTCTGACCAGCAGAGTGGGGACTTGGAAATGTCTGTTGGACTCTAACTGGATATCCTGAGCCTGGCTCAGCAGGGCTGGGCAAGGGGGTCCAGGGCCGGAGAGTGTGTATTTCCTCCCTGGCCCCCTGAAAGCCATTTTCTCCCCGAGGAGCCCTTGGACCGACCCCAGGTAAGCTGCTTGGGGAATGAGCTGGGTCACTCACCCAAATAGAGATTGTCCTCAGCTGGGTCATCCAGGACCTGGTCAGAGGGAGCAGACATGGGGGTGGGGCTTGAGGAGGCATGGGGTAGAAGTGCCAAGCCTCCTTGTCCTCCCCAGCCCCAGGGCCCCCAGTATACTTTGCAGCTATCCACCGACAGACGCGGCCTCAGGAATCACGGACGCTCATCCTCGGTGAGGCCTCGAGACCATCCCAGTCCAGCCTGGACTGACCCCTGAAGCCTCCCTGCAGTCCCTGTCCCAAGTCTGGCTGTGTCCTTGGAGGCCCCAGCCACACCTGTCTCTCGGCAGGATCCCTGCTGTACAGGACTCGGCACAGGTACCCACCCGCTCACCACCACCTCCTACCTCGATCAGCTTCACCACATTCACGTGGTCCAGCTTCTTCAGGATGGCGATCTCCTGGTACACCCGTTCCAGGGGCAGCAGCTGCTTGGCGGGTCCTCCCTGGGCAGCCTGGGACCCTCTCGGGGGAGGGCGACCTGTGGCCAGGAAGAGGAGGCAAGCCCTGCTGCAGGAGTCTGGGCCGCACTGTCGCCCCGCAACCAGCCTCAAGCAAAAACTTGCAAGACCATGGTCTTGTCGCCAACCCACCAAGCACATGCCCGCCACCGGGCCTTTGCTCATGCTGTCCCCCCTCCACTCCCAGTCCTACCAAAAACTAGCCAGGATCTGAGGTCTCCTCCTCCTCTGTCACCCCCCGCCTCGCCGCCCCGGCTAGGGGCCCCCAAGCACAGGACCCAATAGATACGTACGTGGAAAGCCATACTGCTTCAGTAACTTCTTTTTGGAAAGAACTTTCATGGCCTAAGGAGGGAGGGGCAGGCATGTCACTTGTGTGCAGCCACCAGGGTGGTCACATGTGGCACCCGCCATGCCACTGAGGGTGCGGCTGGGAGTGGTTAAGCCGGGAGAGGAGGTGGCCACATCTGAGTCTAGGCCTCACCCCTCCTCTCCAAAATGCCTTTCTGGAGCTCTCCCCACAGAGGCATCAGCCTCTGACTGCATATTACCAGGGTCAAGAAGGTCACTTCCTTTGCATGCCCCTAGGGACAGGGAGTTCACTCCCTTCAGAGACAGTGTCGTCCTCTGTCTTCCCAGCACAGCTTCTGCCCACCCCCCAGGTTCCTAGGTCGGGGCTGGGGCAACACCTCCCTCCTGTCCCTTTACTCACGTAGTGCCTGTCTTCACTTTCGTTATAGGCCAGCCTCACCACGCCGTAGGCACCCTGCGAATAGGCACAGGTCAGCCCCGCCTGGGCGGACACCCTCCCCCAGGGCCAGTTCAGGCTAAGGGCAGCCTGAACCGCGCTGGTCCCCTCCTCCCGCATCCCATCTCCACTCCCGCCACCAATGGGCTTAAATTGCAGGCAGACAGAGAGGGGGCTCCTATGCCTTGGTAACTGCCCCTGCCTGGCTCAGTGCCACTCCATGCCTCCCCCAGTCCCTCTAGTCTTCCATCAAAACTCTGGGGAGCCCTGGCCAGTGTGGCTCAGTTGGTTGAGCATCATCTCATGTACCGAGAGGTCGCCAGTTTGATTCCTGGTCAGGGCATATGCCCAGGTAACGGGCTCAATCCCTGGTAGGGGGGCATGCAGGAGGCAGCCAATCGATGTTTTTTTTCTCCCTCTCCCTCTCTTTCTAAAAAATCAATAAAAACATATTAAAAAACAAAACAAAAAACAAACACAACTCTGGGGAGTCAGGAATCAGGACTCATCTCCCATCTGCCCCACCCACAACAGTCATTTCCTACAAGAGACAACATTTTCCTCACTCCCAGGCCTGGGCCTTCCTGTCTCTGCCTCACATTCCCAGAGGAGAAGGGACTGCAGCGAGCAGAGCATCCTGACAGCCGCCTTCGCAAAATCCCGAACTAAACTCCCGCTGCTCCTGGCCAGCCCCAGTCCTACCTTGCCAATCTCACTCTGCAGCTTGTACTGGTTCAACTGCACACAGTCCTGGTGGGGGGGCGCGGAGAGAAGAAAGCATCAGGTAAAGCTTGATCCAGAGGCAGCACTGTTCTCACCTCGGGATACTGTTCAGGGATCAATCCGGGCCCCAGGCCCCTTACTCCCAGACCCCAGCGGGTTTCAGCAACCTTTCCAGTTGGGATGGAGGGAACATTGGTGGTGACAAGAAGCCTCATGAACGGGGAGCCACGGCTAAGGAAAAATGCACCGATTCCTGCCTGGAAGCCGAGGTCTGGGAGACCCAAGTCTGTAAGAACGCCATGAGCAAGCATTTCCAGGGGCGCTGAATGTGAGGTCTAGATTGCACGAACAAGGATGAGAAGAGGGACACGAGACTGGAGCCCTCGCTCAGGCATAAAAGGCTCAGCCTCTGAAGGGTATAGATTGCTCCGTACTCAGGTTCACGTTCAGACCTAAGTGGCAAGGACAGAGCCAGGGGGAGCCCCGAGGCTGGCAGCTTCTGAGTCAGAGTAGACTCGAGGAGGCAGGATTCGAGGTGGGGTTCAAGCTGGGGAAGTCTTGGGGTGGGAGGACACTGTGTCTGTCCTCAAATCTCTAAGAGGACTTCTTGGGGGACAGGGGCGGGTTTACTTCCAAAGCCTGGACTGGGTGGGGTTGGGGATGGTGGGATGTATAGGATGCAGAGGTTGGGTCATTTGGAGCTTCCCTGGGTGGGAAGAGGCCTTATTGTGAGGCAGTGAGCTCCTCAACGCTGGGGGTATGCAAACCAAAAGCTACCCCAGGGAGAGGAATAGAAAGGGTCTTCACGGAGGACTGCCGAAAAGCTCATGAGCACCCCCTAGCTCTGCCCCACCGACCTCTGCATCCGAGATGGCCACGCGGTGGGACTCGATGGTGGGCCTCCGCCAGGCCCGTGGGGAGATGTGGCTGGCAGGCCCCGTGGTGTAAGGCCCAGCCTGGGCCTCCAGGCAGCTTCCTGCTGGCCGCTCCTGCAGGGACAGCTTCCTGGTGGAGAGGCTGGGTCGGGGCAGGGGGAGTCCTGAGGCACTGCCGGGGATCATGGAGGCAGCTCTGGCCCGTGGTGGGGGTTCCACGCCGTTCCTGGCAGGCCCGGGGCCACCATCTGCCTCCTCCAAGCGGGCCACATCGATGGCTGCCACTCGCTCCACCAACTCTGCCCGAGGATCCTGGCAGCAGACCGCTGGGCCCCCCTCCATTGCCACGGTCAAGGGGGTCCTCCGTGCAGCCTTATTGGGAACCTGAGAAATGAGGGCAGAAAAGGCTTCAGTTCTGGCCACGGAGCAAGGAGGTCAGATTTCTAGGCCCTTCTCCCATTGCAGCCACAACCCTATGAGTCCCACCTCCATGCTTTTGCCCTGCCTATTCCCTCTGCCTGGGTTGCCAGTAGCCAAACTTGGATCCGTCCCTACTAACTGGAGGATTTCCAGGAACTCATCTGGCTCTGCTGCACACCAGCCCTCTAGACCTCAGTATTCCCATCCGCAAAACAGGCACATTCATGTCTGCCATGCTGGCTTCACAGGGCAGCAGGGAGAATCTGATGATCTGGAGTCAGGACAGACAGACACGGGCAGAACCCTGGAGGCCCAGCAGCCTTGGGAGAAACAGAGTACAGGGTCAGCTGAGGCCGGCAACCAGCAGACAGCCCAGTGACTCACTCACCAGCCTCACCCCTCGACAGTAGACAGCAGAGCATTCCAAGGCTGCTGCCTGGAAGCTGAGCTGGGCGCTGGTAATGCAGAGGCCTCCCTGATGCTCCAGGCCCACTCACCTCCTCCAGGGAGGCCTCTTTGATATTCGAGCCCCTTACCCCCACCCCTCTCACTGCTTCCAGGAAGGTTTCCCTGGAGCTCCAGCCTCTCTTTCCTGCAGGGAGGCCTCTCCAAGGCCACAGGGCAAGTCTCCCATCACTCCCTTCTCTGGCCCAGCAGAGCCTGCAGCCCAGGACAGGGTCCATCAGGGGAAGGGCTGCTGCTCTGGTGGCTGTCAAGAAACTTCACTGTACTACAATGACATTCCTTATCCTTCCAGTTTATTAGTGTGGCCACAATGTATGCCACATCTGTTCAGGCTGAGATGCTCCCCCGCTGGCCTGGCCTTACACCCTCCCTGGCCCTCCTGCAGTCTGAGCCCCAAACCAGGCCAGAGGCCAAGAACCTGAACCCCGAATCAACCTCCAACCTCCAGCCCTAGCCCTTACCCTTGACCACAGTCCTGGGCTGAAGCTGGACCCCAAGCTGAACGCTGACACTCAGGCTGGGGCTCCATTTCCTCCTCAGGCCAAGCACCGGCCCCACCCCAGCTCGATGCCCCACCCCCTTCCTGGGCCAAACAAGGCATCTTCTCAAGAATAGGAAGTGAGTGACCCCTGACCCTCTGCCCTTCCTCTCTGGTGGTAACTTCCTCTGACCCAGTATAGCAACTTGGAGAACACGGGTCTGTTTCACCCCCTCATTGCCCCGTCACCTTGCTTGGACAGCTGCCAAGGAGGCAGAGCTCACGGGAGTCCACTGGCCACAGAGGAGCCCGGGCTGCCTTCCAGTCCCACTTGCCAAGCTCCTGTGGGGCCGTGGGCAGGCTCTTTCCTGACTCAGAGCCTCAGTCTCCCCATCTGTACCAGGGATGCAGACCTTCCCTTCCCAGACTCCCTAGGGACACAGCAAGGCTTGGGAAAGGATCGTGGGTAAGGGGGCATCCCAGACCCCTGTGCCTGGCACACAGTGTGGGATGAGGGAAGCCTGGAAGTGACGGAGCTGCTGTTGACATGCAGAAAGGAAGGGGGAAGGGAATCAGACTGGTAACAGGCAGAGAGGAGGCTGCACCTGGAGGAGTGAGCGTGCGTGTGTGTGTGTGTGTGTGTGTGTGTGTGGGAGGGGGGGCGGGGGGGTGTTGGTGAGGCTAGAGGCCCAGGTTTCCCTGGAGGAGATGAGAAAGGAGAAGAGCTGGAGCACCAGAGAGGCTCGCTGGAAGAGCTGAGAGGGAATGAGTGAGTAGTCGGAACATGAGAGGCCTCCCTGGAGGAAGCGAAGGGGGGCAGTGAATGGGGTTAACGTATCAGGGAGGCTTTGGGAACCAAGCCCCTTACAGGAAGGAAGAAGCCAAAGTTGAAGGGAGCCCTCCAAGCCTGGCCCACCCGTCCCCCTCCTCCGGGTTGGGGGCCACCCTGGGACCTTCTGCCTGTCCCCCTCACTCTGCAGGCCCCTTTCCTCCCACCAGAATACAAACTCCTTACGTTAAGGCTCTTGTCTGCCTTGTCTCCATAAAATCATGGGTGTCTGCGGCAGTGCCTGGCACAGAGTAGGAGCTTGGTAAGAATTTGTTGAATGAATGAATGGTTGCCATAGTGATCATGACAGCCCTATCCCCATTAGATGGGGAGACAGCCTCAGAGAAGGGACCCCAACAAGCCTAAGGCCCCAGCCCACAGTAGGGAATGAATCAGTGTCAGGAGCTCCTGCCCTCTGGACCAGGGCAGGCACCATGGGACAGAGCCCCCACCCACAGAGGGTAAAGGTGGCCCTCGCCCATACAATGTGCATGATTTTCCTGAGGGAGGCTGTTACCCCAGCCAGAGGCCATCCTGCGTTATCTCCCTTTCCCTTTTCTCGGAGGGGGAAAGAGGCCCAGCAAGGGGCAGGGCAGGGCCTTCTTGCTTCAGCCTGGGGCCTGTACCCGGTTCAGGCTCTGCACCTTCCTGGCTGCAAGCCCAGGGGCAGGTGGCTGCACCAGGCGCCTGGGTTTTCCTCCTCTGCAGAATGGGGGGACTCGCAGTCTCAGCTCCCTGAGCCGGTGGCTGTGGGGAGTAAGGAGTGAACGCCCATGCCGGGCTCAGAGCGGGGCCTGCCACGAAGGAAGCCCCGTAAAAGTGAGTTGTTGTGCTGCGGCTGTTGTGATTGCCTGGCACACGCTGTCGCCCAGATGGATGCGCGGGCGGCACCAGGCGGCTGTGAGGGCTGACGTCAGGCCCTCCACCCTCCCTCCCGCCTGGATCAAATTCAGGTGACTAAGCACGTCTGTGCAGGAGGAGGCCCGGGAGGCCCCAGGTTCCTGCCTCGTGTCCAGGCGACAGGGCCTGGCGCCCCAGACTGTGCATGTGAGGGCATGTGTCCACACGTGAGACAATGTGTACAAGCAGGGCTGTGGGCCTGGGGTGACAGCATGTGTCTGTGTGTATGGGGGTTGGGGACCCACACGCAGGCACACATTTGCGTGGAGACAGAAATCTATCAGTGCGGTCTATATGGGTGTGTGCGTGTGATCACGTGCACTGTGGGGGCCATGGGAACCTGAACACAGGTCAAGTTTGAACTTCCCACACCGTCACCAGTTCACCATCCTGAGGCTGCCTGCTGGGCTGGGCTGTGTGTCTTGGGCAGGCCCCAGGTCTCTCTGGGGGCTCCCCTAAGGGGTCTCTCCAGGCCTGCCCCAACCTTAGTCCCTGATAGATGCTTTGTAGCAACTGATTCGGCAGATAACTAGGAACCACATGGGCAAAGAGACAAACAAGAGTGGCTGGGACCCAGGCCCAGGTCAGAGCAAGGACTCCTCTGGGCATGCGGAGCCTCACCGGGTCCAGCCTAGGCCTGCAGCTGAGAATGGTCAGGCTCAGGCCTTCACGCACTGGGAAAAGCTACCCCAATCCTGTCCTCACAGGCTGGGGCTGTGCTGTCTTAAACAAGTCACTGAGTGTGTTAGAGCCTCAGTTTCCTCATATGTGGATCAGATGGACGGCTACCATCCTGCCGACTCCCACAGCTATAAAAGGACGTGGATAAGACTGTGGAAAATGAAGCAGTTTGTGCCCGGGCAATGCGGGACTGGGATGTGTTGTTGTCAGGAAGCCACCAAGCAAGAGCCTCTTATCTGTCCCCTGGCTCTGGGAAGGCCTGGCCCATTGCCCCCATCTGGAAATGCCCCCCAGCCCCCCAGGTGTCTGGCTATGCCCAAGGGATGCAGACTCTGGCTCCAGATCCTGCTTGGCCAAACCTTCTCCTTAGGATGAGTCCCATCCGCCCGGGCCCCTGAGGGAAGGCCCAGAGCAGGACAGAGCAGGCAGCTCCTGCCCTCATCACAGCTGGGTAAGCAGCGCTGGCTGGGACGACCTCAGGAACAGTTAGGCCTCAGTCTGAGTCCTGGAAGGCCGCTGTGAACGCCAGGGCCAGGATGAGCAGGGGACCAGCTACGATCCAGACAGAGAGCACAGGGCCTTGACTGGCAGAGGACTAGCCAGACGGGAAAGATGTGAGGAGGCGGTCTAGCCACCCGGGCCAGACACAGAAGGTGGCCCCGACATCGTCCGTCCGAGCTGTGTTTATGCTCCTGACAAGTGTTTGGATGGCCCAAGAACGGGTGCCCTTGGCGGCTCCCGTTCCCCGCCTCTGCCTGGGATGACTCATTCCCCTCGAGGGAGGCCCGGGCGTCATCTGCTGCCAAGTCATGCTTGAGGATGCCTGCTGCGAGGACACCCCCTTCCACCATCCCCGGGGAGGCCCCAAGCACCAAGGTGGGCTCTGCCCGATTCTGCACAGCAACCCTCAGCGCAGCCTCAGTGCACTTGGCTGATGGTGTCCAGACCTCACCCTTTACCAGTGCACCTCGTCCAGTCCAGCTCTTCCCAACCAACTGTCTCCTCCCCTCCATGTTCCTGGGCGGCTCAGACTCAATGGGGCCCCGATTTAACTCAGCATGTTCCCCAAGTCTGCCCTTTCTCCTCTGTTCCCATCGCAGGGATGGCACCGCCACCCTCCCAGTTCTCCCAGGCCAGGAACCCAGGAGCCCTCCCCATTACCCATCTTCTTCCTTTCCCCCAGCCTTGCTCCCCCCACCCCCACTCACTCTCCACTCTGGCCGCACCACACTACTCCCAGCTTCCTGAACGGCAGACGGGGCTCTGCTGCCAGGCCTTTGAACAAGCTGTGCCTTCTGCCAGGAGCACACCTCCCCTCCCTTGTTGCCGGAGGACAACTCGGACATCTCCTCTGGGAGTCCTCCCTCCCGGATCTCCCCACTGCTGGGGGCGGTCACCAAGGTGATTCTCTCTAAAAGCCCAGAGCCAGCCTCCACTTTCTTTTCCAACTGCTTCGGCCACACAGGTCTCCCCACTCTAGGTTCACATCCTGACCGAACCCCATCCCATCCTCCACACCAATTACTAGAGGGAACATCTCTATTATGCAAATACTAGTGGCCCAGTGCACTAATTCGTGCACATTGAAAGGAAATTAATTGAAGAAATATTTTAATATCGCTATTCGCCCTTTCTCTATGTGTCAACCAAATTCACGATCGACAATGACAGATGGAAACACATGCATGCAATTGGTGCCAGCAAGAGTTTTATATATGTCACACATGCGCGAGTCAACTTAACCTTTTATAGATATAGAACTTGCTTAATTATACCTGCTTTCTGACTTAGCTAAATTTTTTCCAGCCCAGTGAAGCACCCCAACTTCTCTTTCAGGTAATTGTCTGCAACACAGCAGTAAATATCAGCACAAAACAGATTATTATTGTAGCTCACGCAGGGAGAACAAAGGGTAAAATATTTAACTGCAGCAGTGTTTGACTATATTCTGCGCAGTGAGAAAACCTGAAGTCATTTTCAAGGTCCACCATTTCTTACTTCTTTTCAGTCGGGTCAAGTTTCTAAGCTTTCTAAATCTCCATTTCCCGGCTAATGAAAAGAAAATAGGACTCCACCGAGTCTCCTATCTACCTACTCCAGGACTTCTGTGAGGATCAAATGAGATGAGGCACTGGGAAAACACTTCACAGACATATGGTTCAAGGGTAAAGTGTTTGCACCTGGTTATAAAGCAAGTCATGTTCCTGGGCTGAAGAGCTGCAAGGAGGCTAGTCGTCGCTAGGGAGAGGAAGCTGGGCGTTGCTATGTGATGTCATTACCCGTACAGAGGGAAGGACCCTTAGCATATTAGCCTTTTATATAGATAGATGGTCACCGTTCTCCCAGACCAGGAACTTGGAATCTGGAGGACAGAAGGGCAGGAGACCTTACCCTCAGACTGGGGGCTCAGAGGCTGGGGAGCAGCCAGGGACACAGACTCCTGGATGCAAATCCAGAGCCATTCATTCATGCAACCAATACTCACTGAGCACGTGCTACACGTGCTGGGAAATCAAGCAGTGAACCAAAAAGATCAAGGCCCTGCTTCCATGCAGTTTCACTTCTACTGGGGGCAAGAAGAAACAAACAAGAAAGCCTGTAATTAGCAGATGACACGTCAAGTGGTCCCTGCTATGGAGAAGTTGTATGGAGAAGTACACCCGCGCAAGGGAAATCGAGTGAGGGGCTGGGGGTGTATTTACGCAGCGTGGTCAGGAAAGGCCTTTCTGATGCACTATTTGAGCAGGATCTGAAGTGAGGGAACAAGCAGTGTGGGCCTCTTGGAAGGGCATTTCAGGCAGAGGAACAGCAACTACACAGGCTGTGAAGTGGGCCAGAGCTCACTGTCTGAGGAACAGCAAGGAGGCCAATGTGGCTGCAGGGGGGTGTTCCACATGTGAGAGGGGCCTGACAGCGATGAGAGTTACACCTGGGTGAGAAAGCCCCGTCATTCACGGTGCCTGGCCTCAGGGTGGCTTCCTGGAAGAGGTGGCACTTGAGCTCTTTCATGAACACTGAGTAAGGATTTCAGAGGGGGAGAGGATGGAAGTTCACACTGTCCATGACAGAGAGCCATTTCCTGGCTGGGATTCAGGGACTGGCTTGCAGGAGGGGGAGAGGGGAGGAAGACAGAAACCAGAAGGGCCTCAAAGGCCAGAGGAGGATTCTGAGCAGGGGGATGACTCAGTCCAATGAGCTTCAAAACGATACCTCTGCCTGCTGTGGGACTGAGGGTGAGAGATCAAGGAGGAGGGAGGTGTCACCAGAGTCTGTGGGCCTAGGACTCGGTCTGGCACACAGTGGGTGCACAATCTTATGTGCTGAATGAAGGAGTGACGGCTGTGGGGGAAGCCGGTGCATTTTCCCTGGGATCCTCAAGGACACGAGCTGTGTGCTCCTCCTGCACTCCTCGGCCCACTGGGCAGATAGACAACCCCCTCTGCACCCACCGAGGGGACCTGGGACCTGGGACCTAACTTTCTCTACACACCCCTGTACCCTCAAGACACACACCCCCTCTCCGGGAGAGGGGGATGCCAACGTCCCTGTAACCAGCCTTCACACACCACTTACCCCTGTAATGCACCCCCCCCCCAACACACACACACAGAGGCACACTCGTGTCCACGTGACACCCGCACACCCGCCTCCAAACACCACACACAGGTCCCCGCGCACGTGTACGCCCTCCGAGCCACCGGTCTGTGCCCGTCTGGCCCCCAGAAGCCGCAGCGCCCACCGGCACCGCCCTGCTCCATCCCCTTCCACCCCGCCCTAGCCCGGGGCGGACTGCGCAGCTAAGGCCACACTCCCCACCCGCCCCATTCAGCCCCCGTCCCCCCACTCCCCAGCTCTTGAACGAAGAGTCAGGGGAGGGCCGTGTGGGAGGAGCGCTCCGCGCAGATCCACACGTGGGTGCACCCGTCCGGGCCCACCCCGCATAGACACGGCCTCCCACCAGGAACTGGGGCGGCGGTGGGCGGTGCGCCGGGTGTGCACGCAGTCCCGCAGACCTGAGCTGGGGAGAGGACGCAGATGGCGGGGCGCCCGCGTAGATGCGGTCCCGCTGCCGGCGCAACAGAAGCAGGTTCTGGGAGACACCGCGTAGACCCGACCGGCCCCCGCAGATATAAGGGGGAGGATCCCGCATGGAAGAGGTCCCGGCTGACCTCGTAGACTCGGCCTCGCAGACCCCCCTCTCCCGTGCAAGCTCTCAGCAGACGTTCGGGCGTTCGTCCCCTCCCGCTCCCCGATCCAGGTCCCCTCCCGGCAGACCCTTACCTCGGCGCCGGGCGACAGTCTCCGCGGCCCGGGGGGAGGCCAGGCTCGCTCCCGCGGCGCGCGCCCCACCCTGCCCGCCACGCCGGGGCCGGGATCGCCCAGCTCAGACCGCCGGCGCCGCGGCTCCAGGCTGCGTTCGCTGCCCCGCCCACCGCCGCACCGGACCCACGCTCATTGGTCAGACCGCGCGGTCTCCCCGGCGCCGCCCAATCAGAGCCCGGGATTCCCGCCCTGCTCTTGAAGGGGCGGGGCCGCGACGGGCCAGCGGCTCCCGAGGGGCCTTTCCCCCTGCAGCGGGGCCGCGCCTTCGACGCCCCCGGCGCCCCGAAGCAGTCTAGCTGGAGTACCCCAAATTCTTCCAGCCTGGGCTTCCTATAGGGGACCGGTGCTTCTCCCAGAAAACCCTTTGTCCCCTGCAGTTTCGACCTGGCCTGGGCGCGAGCGCCCCTCCCGGGGGCGCGGGGTTGAAGCGAGATGCGCACAAGGGGAAGGGACAAGGCGAGGTTGGCGAGGAGGAATGGGGTCGAGGTTGAGAGCCAGGGAGAAAGGCCTTGAATGGCAGTCAAGGGGTTAGCCATCTGCTGGGTGCGTAAGGGACACGGAAGCAGTTTCGTATTTGGGGAAGGGCTCTGAGCAGGCGGCAGGACTGGCTTAGCTGGGCCAGAAGGGAACGGAGGGGACTCTCCAGGACGGCCTGAGCCTCAAGGCAGCTATTTCTGGGGACTCTCCCCTGGCGAACTCACCAACTCTTGGTTCAGTTATGCTGTTCTCCAAATGTGAATCCTCTGGCACCTCACATTACCACTTGTCCAAGACACAGCCCCGTATCTCCCCCAGTCCTGGCTTCTTGAGTTTCTGTTTCAATCTGGAGCCAGAAACTTGGGAGTCAGCTACCCCTTTCCCCGCCCAACCAGTCCATCACCAAGCCCTGCCCATGCTGCCTCTTAAGTGACCCTGGAATCCAGCCACTTCTCTCCACCTCTCTGCCCCTCCCTTAGCTCAGGCCCCCATCGTTTTGCACCTGGATTGCTGCAGCAGCCTCCTCATTGGCCTCCCACCCCTGTCCAGTCTTACCACCCCACCCCAATAGCCTTTCTCCACCTGGCAGCCAGAGACCTCTCTCAGAAACACAAATCCAGCTAGTCAGCTCCCGCTTAGGAATTGTCCATGGCTCACCAATATCCCAAGAATAGGTCCAGTCAAGTGCTTCATGACCTCAGTCCTAACCATCTGCCTAGCTCATTTCAATACCCCTCTGTCAGGAACCCTTCCCTCTGACCTCCTCACCGCCCAGTGCCCAGTGTGGGTTACCAGCCCCTGCTAGGGACTTCCTTGTATGAGCTTCTGTTTATCTGCCTGTTCCCCATTTGGACTGGGAGCTTGATGAGGGCAGGGGCTGTGCCTGCTTCGGGCAGCACTCAAAAGATGTTTGTCAAATGAATAACTAATTAGGTATGGTAATTAGGGGGAGGGATGTGTGGGGTTGGAGTTCAGGAAAGAGGGCTGGGCCAGCAGACAGTTTTGGAAGTTGTCCGAAAGGATCTATAGTTGTAAGTAGAGCAATGGGAAAAGGTGAGATAACTCAGAGCAAATAAAGCAGGGTCCAAGGACAGAATATTCACTTTTTAAAATATATATATATTTTTTATTTATTTCAGAGAGGAAGGGAGAGGGAGGGAGAGATAGAAACATCAGCGATGAGAATCACTGATCAGCTGCCTCGTGCATGCCCCCTACCGGGGATCAAGCCCGCAACCCAGGCATGTGCCCTTGACTGGAATCAAACCCGGGACCCATCAGTCCGCAGGCTGACTTTCTATCCACTGAGCCAAACCAGCCAGGGACAGAACATTCACTTTTAAGGAGGGAAGATTTCTGTACCAGTTTTGACTTAGGTAACAGAAATCCCACATAAGAACCTCAGGGAAGACAGTCCTGGGCTGGTATGTCAGATGTGCTCCACAGACTTCCAGATGTGGCTCTTTCCACTCACTGCTCCAGCAACCTCTGGGTATGACACTTGTCTTCATGGCTCAGGATGGTGGCTAGAGCTCCAGCCATCACATGTACATTCCAGGCAGTGGGATAAAGACAAGGATGAAGAAGAGGGTAAAGGATTTGCACCAGCTGGCTTTTCAGAAAAGTTCCCAGAAGGTGTCACCTGACACTTTCACTTATATTTCATTAGCTGAAACTTAGTCACATGACCAGACCCGGCTGCAAGAGGAGGTTGGGAAATGCAACTTTCATTCTAGGCAGCCACATATCCTGCCAGGAACCAAGGGCTGTATCACTATAGAGAGAATAGATATCTGGGGACAACTGGGTGATTCCACTATTGACAGAGAAGATGGGGCATTACTGTGTGCCAGGCTCTGTGCTAGTCACATTCATATCTTATCTTATCCCAACCTGAGTAGGGGCTATTATTATCCTTGACACACACACAGAGGAGGCTTGGAGTGTTAAGCAACTTGCCCAAGGACACACAGTGACCCATGCCAGAGCTGCAGTTGAAACCTGTATTTTCCCTGCACACCAAGCTAACTGGAAAATCAGGAGAGGGTGGGTCCTAGAAGCTGCTGGAAGGAAATCTTGCGATAAAGGAGGACTTGGTCAACAGTATCAGAGGCAGACAGGCCAAGCAGGATACAGCTAAGTGTCTGCTTGGATTTGGCAACAAAGATGCTGCTGGTAACTTGGCAAGGGCATCTTGGAGAAGTGGGGGCGGGGACTGGAGGCCAACTGCTGAGGGTGGGACAAGGGAAACTGGTCTTTCTGGAAAGGTAGCAGTGAAGGGGCAGGCAGAGCTAGCTGCAGGGGAACATGGGCCGTGGGCGGGAGCGGGCAGGAGAGGGGAGCAAGTGCAGGAGTGAGAGAGGAGAGGGGGCCTCTGCTGGGAGGCCTCTGGATTGGGTTGGATACAAAGTTGGAATCCTGTACTCTGGGAGGGAAGCGGGCAGGAGGTGCAAAAGCAGGTAGGGCTGGAGAAGGAAGAGAGGAGAGAAGGGGGAGTTCCTGATATAAAATCTGAAGTAGGGTCCCTGGCTGGGGCAGAGGGCAGAGGGCCAAGGGCCTGCTAGCCTGTCCGATGTGGTAGCCACTAGCCATGTATGGTGATTCCAATTCATTAAAAGTGGATAAAATAAAATATTCCATTCCTTGGTTGCACTGGCCACATTTTAAGTCCTCAATGGCCACATGGGGTTGGTGACCACTATATCGGCCTGTTGGACGGCACGGATCTAGACAAAGCATGGTGATGGGGGTGCCCAGAGACCCTGCGTGGTTCTAAGTTCAGACTAGTGGCCATGCCCACAGCAGGGCCCTGGAGAACCCTTCCACACTGTCTTCACTCATGACCTTCCTCCCCTCTTTGGGCTTCCCTCAGCCCTTCCTCCTGGGGCAGCCAGCCCCCTCCTCACCTCTGCTTTCATGAGGCCCCTCATGAGCCTGGTTCTCTGCTGTCCCAGTGCCAGGCCTCCTATGCATGGGAGGGGCTTGTGGGGGGGGGGTTGGGAAGAGCTCCGATGTTCAGGGCTGTGCCAGGACGGTGGCCCGTGGATAGAGGTGAGCTAACCCCCCAGCACTGACCCTGCTGGTCTCAGGGCAAAGCGTCAGCTCACCACCACCCACCGACAGATCCAGAAGGACCTCAGAGATCACTCAGCTCAACCCACAGAGCACAGATGGGTTTCAGAGAGGGCTGAGAAGAAAGTCCAGAGGCAGAGGTTTGTCCTCATTCCTTTTATTGTACTCACCCCTCGCTTTCCCCAGACCTTGTGTTCAGACAGAGCCGGGCAGGCCTTGGGAGCTGGGGCTGGGCCACAGGCAGGGAGCCCAGAGCTTGGCCAAGGCTCCCACCTGGCCAGAGGTAGCTGAGTAAGGATTCATGGCTGAAGGGCTGTCCTGGCCTGACACACGTGGGAGAAGCATGTCCCACGGAGGTGACATGGTATGGACCAGGTGTGTGGGTGTGATCAGATGGTTGTGTTTGCAAAGCCCAAGCTATTCAAATACACAGTGTGGGTAGAAGGGGGTGTGCATTCAGGTGAGTGTGCACATGAAGGCGTGTGCACGGCACACTGTGGGGCTTGTGAGCACACCACACACCTGCTCACTACCGGCACCTGCCAGGCGATGCAGGCCCAGGCTAAGTCTGATACCTGATCAGGAACCTTTTAAACGAAGGTCCTTACAATGGCCGGGGGAGTTTGCTCGCCTTGGAGATCCTGGTGCAGGGGGTCTGGGGTGGGCCCAGGGGCCTGCACGGTGGATAAGCTCCCCATCCCCACGGAATTCTGAGCCAGTGAGAACTGGCTGTCCCAGAGAACTCTCTGTGGTGCTGAAATGTCCGCACTGTCTCATACGGCAGCCACCGCCCCGTGCCTCCTTGGTGGTTATAATGTGGCTGGTCTGAGGAACTGCTTTTTATTTTATTCCATTTTAATTAATTTAAATTTAAATAGTCACGGTGGCTAGTGGGTGTCGTACGGGAGAGCACAGGCCAGAGAGTGGGATGTGAACCCCGAGAGAGAAGCACGAAGCTCCCGCTGAGGAGTGTGCAAGGGCCACCAGCACCCGCACCTCCTCCGCCCGGAGAGGCTGGGGCTGAGGCTGGGTGAGGGGCGCTTGGCGGGGTGCAGAGGTGGAGCCAGAGCTCAGAGTTGCACAGGTCTCTCCCAGTGTCCACCCTGAGCTGCCGGCACACTGGTGTCTTTCTGGCTGGGAGGGCAGGTGAGCCCCAGGGGAGACCCCGCTACCCTGGCTGGGACCCCACCAGGGCCCCCCTGAAGCCTCAGGCTGCGTCCAGTCAGGAGTGGGGGCCGAGGTCAGGACGTCTTCATGTTCTCCTGCAGGCCCAGGGTGGAGCTGGTGGCCGCGGGGTCCCGCTCCCGCTGTGTGAGCATGGGGGGGATGAAAGTCAGCCTCAGGGGAGCGGCTGACTCCCCACCGCAGGCTGAGGGGCCGAGGCCTCTGAAGGGCCTGACTCGGGGCGTCTCTTACCGCCTCTGGCCCCATGTCCTCCGCATACTTGAACTTCTTCTGCTTGTAGTAGTGCCTCTTGGGCAGGATGTGGAGCAGCAGCAGGTCACAGAGCACCGTGGCCTGGGGGCAGGAAGGTGGTGGCTAGAGCACGGGAATCCCTACTATCCGTGAGGCCCTGACCGCATCCTGCCCTATCCAGACCTGGGGTCCTGGAGGGGGGTGAGGCCCTGACCGAATCCTGCCCTATCCAGACCTGGGGTCCTGGAGGGGGGTGAGGCCCTGACCGAATCCTGCCCTATCCAGACCTGGGGTCCTGGAGGGGGGTGAGGCCCTGACCGAATCCTGCCCTATCCAGACCTGGGGTCCTGGAGGGGGGTGAGGCCCTGACCGAATCCTGCCCTATCCAGACCTGGGGTCCTGCAGGGGGGTGAGGCCCTGACCGAATCCTGCCCTATCCAGACCTGGGGTCCTGGAGGAGGGTGAGGCCCTGAAGCCCCTCGGGGAGCCGAGACTGCCCATCCGCCCTGGGTCCTGCCCCACTGTGGGCCTCAGTTTCTTCAGACATACTGTGTGTCTAGGGTGGGGGTGGGCTCAGTAAGGATGGACAATTACAGTCAAGTTCTGGGGTGAGAGACTTGTTGCTGCCTCTGAGATGTGGAAGAGGGGGACTGACCCCAGCACAGTGACCCCATGTCCCCAGCACTTACCACCCCGAAGATGCCAATCCCAGAGCCGATGGTAGTCATTGTGGGGATGATGTCAAACTTCCCAGCCTGGTGGGGGGCCCGGGGTGGGCGGGGGGAGGGTTAGCAGTCAGCAGGGGCCCAGTTGGAAAGGTCTTCCTCAGAAGCCCTAAGGCCAGGCCTGGGGTCAGGCAGTGTCCCTTCCACTGTCAGCTGGCCCACTGCCCGCTGCCCAGGGTCTGCCTCTACATGGCGACTCAGGGGCTGGCCAGGAGCCTGGGTTTTGACCTTGGCTCTGCCCACCTGGACCCAGGGAGATAGTGCGGGAGGTGTGGTCACAGCTGGAAGGCCACCCTCACCCGTGCCCACGCCCATATGCTATTAGGAGAACTGCCGAATGCAGCCCACCCACCTTCAGTCGCCTGGAACCAGAGGCCCAACAGGCCCTCACAGGGCCCAGAGCGTGTCTCTGGCTGCCCCCCACACTGTCAGTCCCTCACCTTGCCGTCCACGAGGATGTCGAAGCGAATCCCAAACACCTTGAAGAGATGCCGGTGGTTGGTCCCATTCTCCACGAAGTACCTGGCAAACCTTGGGGAAGAAGTGAGGTTGCGGGGGGATGACGGACAAGCATCCTAGGTGGGGAGTTCCCAGAGCATCAGGGATGCAGGGGCCCTTCGAGGCCCATGAGAATAGTGCCCCCAACATTATAGAGAGGGGGAGCCGCAGGCAGGACCCCAGGCCTCATGCCAGGAATGCTGTACTCCACCCGCACCCTGACTCCGCGGGCAGCCATTTCCCCAGCCAGTCCTGCCCAGGTGGGCCTCCAGGGGACCAAGAGCAGGGCAGGGGCTCGGGCCTCCAAGGTCTTGCTCCCTGCTGGCTCCCTGCGTGGTCAACCCCCGGACGACAGGAGCTCCCCGGGCTCCTGGGCTCCCCTGCCGGGGACACTTGCTTGGCCCCGAGGGTTCTGGGAACAGAAAAGCCCTCAGGACCCCGAGGGAAGGTGCCGGGGGCCTGGCAGGCACCTGAAGTTGAAGCCTTGAGACAGGTTCTTCTCCTCATAGAGCCCGTGGAACTCGTAGACGGGTTTGCAGTGCCGCACATGCCAGTCCAGGTCGCAGTTCCAGTCGATGGTGATGCCTATCACCCCGCCCTGCAGGGACGCAGGCGCTCAGCTCTGGGGTTTCGGGGCAGGCAGCTGCCTGGCAGCTGTGCCGCAGCCTCTCGAAGAGGGAACGTGCTTGGGCTTGACAGGAGATGCTGAGAAACTGCTTCCGTGTCAAGGCTGTCACCCTGTCTGGCCCCGCCTCCCGCCCGCCACACTCCAGCTTTCTGCGTTTCTAGAACACACCGAGTTCTCCCCACTGCGGGGCCTTTGCACGGCAGTTCCCCCCGTTTCCCACAAGACTGGCTCTTTCTCATGCTTCTCTCCGAACCCAGGGACCACGTGGAGCTGGCCCTCTGGAATTCCCACGGGCCGTGGGATTTGAGCTGCTTTTATCTGCTATTTTAAAAACAGTGGGACCTCAGCAGACACCCCGATGACCACATCTGCCCATGCCCATTCATTCTGGGCGCCTCCTCCGTGCCATCCCACTCCGGGCCCTGCTGAGGAGACAGGCCCGACCCTGCCTCCCCAACATTAGAGGATAAACCCATTATACTCAACCCACACAGGGAGGCTGGCGGCGGATTAACTGGGCCTGAAAAGCCTGGATTGGCTTGACGATCCCGGGCCCAGCCCTCCCCACTCCGTCTGGCATCATACCTTCTCGGCCAGGGTGCTGAAGCTCTGTCCCGATTCCCGCGCCACATAGCCGAGATGGAAGACAGGGCACAGCGGGTGTGAGACCTTGTGGTAGAGGCACCTCTTCAGGTAGGTGGCATTCACCTCGTCCACCAGGTTGCGCCTATGCGGCAGAGGGCGTTGGCAGCAGCAGTGTGCCAGCTGGGAGCTGCCCACCGTGCCCCGAAGCTCTGCGGATCCCTCATGGGCCCCAGAGATGCCCCTTCCACGGCCCACCCCAGGGGCCCAGAGAGGAAGCAGCAGGAGCAGGGGTGACGGGCAGCTGAGGCCAGCAGCCGCAGCCTCCCTGGAGCTACCTGCCTATTGCCCGCTTTCCCACGAACCTGTTGACCTCGAAGCGTGGAAAGCTGATGCTGTTCTTGATGAAGAGAGTGAAGTTCTCGGCCTCTCGGAGAAGGGCAGGGCTAAAGGAGACCACACCTACTCACCACCCCTCCCCAGCAGTCCCCCGTGCGCCCAGCAGAGCTTGGCAAGGTGTGTGTGGGGGGTGCACCCTCCTGTGGCTTTGGGGTGGTGTGCTGTGATGGTGGACTCTCAGGCCCTTTGACCAGGGGCCAAGGGGGTCTTTGGCCTGGGCTGCACAGATGGAGAGAGGGTAGGGTTGGAAGAGGGGGGGGCCTGGTCCTTTGAAGGGTACAGATGCCCCTCTGTCTGGGCTCGGGGATCCTGCTCCCAGCTCCCTGGAAGGAGCAGGCGTTACCGTGGGATGCTATCATCTACTTCCACGGGGCACCAGCCAAAGATCTCACACGTCTTCACGGTGTTATTGAAGGCCACACACTTGCCTGTGCGGATGCCTGGAGAAAGGGAGAAAGTCCTGGGTGCAGCTGGGGGGGGGGGGGGGGGGGGGGGGGAGGGGAGACGCCCCAGGCTCCCTCCCTAGGACTCCCCATGGATGAGGCTCCCAAAAGCAGAGCCTGAGGAGAGAAGTGTGGCTGGGTCTGGGACAGGGCAGGCCCAGGGCAGGATGGCGGGAGGGGAGAGGGCAGAAAGGGCGTCCTGGTGGGGGAGGCCTGGAGCTGGAAGGGGCTGAGGAGGGACAGGAGGAGGCTCCTTACCCTGGGCCTTCCTTTCCGCCTTCCCTGGAGTGCAGCCACTGTCGTCCTTGCACGTGCCCCCTTCCGGGTGCTGGGGGAGGGGAGAGCTACTGGCTCCAGGCCCCTTGGCTGGGGTCCTGAGAAGAGCCCCTCCCGCCCCCAGGGCCCTAGGGAGGACGTGGGGCAGAGTCTCAGGTACCTTTGGGGTGACCCTTGCTGAAGGCCTCCATCCCCCCTCGGGGCTCAGGCCCAGCTGCTGCTGTCAGCTGGCAGGGGTGGGAAGGTGGGGGCTTGTGGTTGGGCCGGCATAGAGGCCCAGCATCCTGCTTGGCACGCAGCTGGGAGGGAAGCCCCGGCAGGGTCAAAGGTGGCCTGTTCCTCTGTGTGAATCTGCGCCTGAGATCCCACCACTGCGGCCCCCGCAGGAGGCCTCCCCAGCTTCACCTCCGGTGCCCAAGGGGACCTCCTCTTCCTTGTGACTTTCCCCTTGGGGTGAAGGAGGAGGGTGGTCGGCAGCCTCACCTCTGCACAGTAGCCTTGGGCCTGATGGGGGGTCACGATGAAATTGGTCATGACCACGAAGGAGCTGTCGCCCTGGAAGTGAGAGGCAGGGATCTGAGCTGGCAGAACAGCCCCAAGAACCAAGCACTGCCCAGCAGCTCCTGCGCCCACACGGCACCAGCACAATCCTCCATTCCCTCCCCACCCCCGCCCCCGAGTCAGCGTGCGGTGATATGAGCAGGCTGCGTGTGCCCTTCATGCACCGTTAGGGAAACGGAACCCCAAGAGAGGTGGGAGCTGACTGGTCCCACAGGGAGGTGGGAGGGAGCCCAACCCAGCTCCGAGCCAGGACTTCTGGGTGGAAGGCGCATCCCTGAGTCAGTCAGCTCACCTGGGCTGGGAAGACGTAGTCAGCCACGTCCCAGACCTGGGGGCCCAGGCCCGGGAGCTGCGTCACAGCCAGACCCTTGAGTTTCACAGACACGCTGCTGATGAGGCCACTCGAGGTCTGGTAGCCCTTCTCATAGACAAAGACCCACCTGCAGAGAGTGGGAGCAAAGGGGTCGCTCAAGGGTGGCATGTGCTGGCACCAGCTGGACAGGCCAGGTCCTTTCCCTTTGCCTCCCAAGATGCATTTCTGCCCAGCCGGCATGGCTCAGTGGTTGAGCGTCAACCTATGAACCAGGAGGTCACGGTTCGATTCCCGGTCAGGGCACATGCTTGGGTTGCGGGCTCCTCAATCCCCAGTGTGGGGTGTGTGGGAGGCAGTTAATCAATGATTCTCTCATCATTGATGTTTCTCTCTCTCTCTCTCTCCCCCTCTCTGAAATCAATAAAAATATATTTTAAAAAAAGATGCATTTCTGAGCCACTCTCTGCTCCCAAAGCTACACCTTGGGCTGGAGGCAGGAGAAGCACTGTCTCCTCCCCACCCTCCCTCCCCCGAGAGTGCCTGAAGTTCCACCATTCTTTTCATTCTGAAAACACTAATTCCCGGGAGCAGACCCACTGAAGGACTCCGTCAGGTCCTTTTCCAAGAGCAGAATTTGCTGGTGCCTGAAGGCCAAGCATCTTGAACCCCAGTCCTCATGAGAGCTCTCCTTCCTCCCTGAGGTCCTCCCACAGGAAGACAGCAGAGCATGACACTGAACGCCTGGCAGCCTCTGGCCCCCAGTCACGGCCCTTGTGGGAGTGGCTCAGGCTGGAGGCCTCCCAGCTTCCCTGGGGAGTCCTGGCCTTCTCTTCCCAGCATCGAGAACCCCTCTTCCTATGCATTCTCCACTTTCTATCTGGAAGGTTCAGTGGGGCCCACCTCCCTCTTAGCCCCAGGGGTAGGCACATGAGCAACACTTGCCAATCAATGTTCCATCACCCTAGCAACAGTGACGGGTCTAAGGATGAGCACATGCCCTGGGAGTTCCAGCAGGAAGACCAGGATTTTCCTTGGTGTTATTGGGGAAAAGACATCCTCTCTGCTAAGCAAGGTGGCTCCAAGATCAAAACTATGGTGAATTATCTTTGCTACCTCACAGAGCAAGCGTGAGAATGAAGCCAACTTAGAGAAAGCCAGGCCAGGAGAAGGGGGGTGGCAGACTCCTACCAGGTTGTTTTAGCACCTGGACCCAGCCATACCTAGAGCGTGAGCAATCTACTTCTGGACTTTTCAGTTACACTAGAGGCCCGATGCACGAAATCCTTGCAAGAGTAGGCCTTCCTTCCCCCGGCTGCCGGCACCGGCTTCCCTCCGGCACCGGCTTCCCTCCGGCACCTGGGACCAGGGCTTCCCTCGAAGCCCCGGCTTCATCCGGAAGGTCATCCAGAAGGACGTCCGGTCTAATTAGCATATTATGCTCTTATTATTATAGATGAGCTAATAAATCCCCTTCCTTTATGTAAGCCAGTTTGTTTTTGGTTTCTGTTGCTTACAACCGGCAGTCCTAGAAACACTTGTATCCGGAGCGTGGTTCTCCTCCTCAGATTCCTGTGCCTGTAACTGTGTGTGTGTGTGTGTGTGTGTGTGTGTGTGTGTGTGTGTGTCCATGGTGCCCATCGGGGTTTGTGGCTTCGTATCCCCAGGACAAATCTGTGAGCGCACCTATGGGCAGGTCTGACTGGGGAGGTCTATTTATGCCCCCTTCACCCCTCATTCTACCCTCAGTCTACCTGTCCAAGCAGAGCTCAAAGCCCCTCTCCCGTGCCCGGTAACGGAATTCTCCAGGCCTCTTAGTCCCAGAGTCACTGCTAGCTCTCTAGGAGCTGGCTCCCTGATCCAGGCCCCAGGAAGGCAGCCCACGAATGTCCTCCTCTCACCTCCCATAGTCCATTCCTCTTTCTGCAAGTCCCTCGCCCTGCCACACTGGAGCCAAGCCACCCCTCCCCCACCCCATGCCTAAGCAGGGTCACTGCTGCCCCCTGCAGGTCCCAGGAGGCAACAGGTAAGACATGACAAAGGCCTCCAATTCTGTGTCCTGAACCTGTCTCACTGCCTCCAGCCCCCTCAGGAAGAGTGGGCATCACCTATGCCCCTCCCTCCTTAGGTTGCTTCTTCCAGGATGGCCTCTGGCTTCGTGCCCAAGCTGCAGAGGAGGTCACTGGCCTCTCTCTGGGCACCCCCGACTCCCAGTGTCCAGCTGCATTTCTCTCTTTGCCCCACGCCACCTCCTCACAATATAGATGAGAAAATGGAGGCCTGGGGAGCATCTCTCCCGAGTCAGAGGGAGGCCCAGGCCGAGGGCCCGCAGCCCAGGACTCTGCCCCTCCACTGAGCATCAGGTGTCGGCCCGGAGCCAGAAGTGCGGGGGCTGGGGGAGGAGGAAGCAGAGGCACAGGAGGCTGCACGCTGGGGCTGGTGCAGCCACTCTTGGTTTTGGGCCCTGGGGCTGTCAGTCCTGGGGTCAATGGGAAAGGTAAAATCTGGCTCAGTGACCTCAGTTCTGATAGCAATAGAATGACCACGGTGCCAGGCCCACTCCTCCAAAGCCGGACCCAGCCTTGCTGTCACCACGCTGGGAAGCCACCATGGGCCCCTAATGCCCAAAACACCGGCAGTTTTTGAAGTCCCTCCCCTTCCAGAAGTTCTCTTTCCCGTTCCACCCACCTCATTCTCAGCAAAACCCTCTCTCTCTCCTCCAGTGGCCGATCATGGAAGAGGCCACACGTTGGAACGGCCTAGAGGCCGAGGTTCAGGCACCAGCCCTGCCACTCACCGCTGTGTGGCTTCTGGCCAGAGACGAACCCTCTCTGAGCCCTGGCTTTCTCAGTAAAACGGAGGTGGCGACACCTCCCACAGAGACTGTTCATTCAACAAACACAAGCAGGGCCCGGCCACGCATGAGCACTGGCTGGGCCCCTGAAAGAGGAGTGGAGGTGATTGCTTGGGGATTCCCATGAGTTCCCATTCGATGAATTAGCATGCACAGGCACATAGTAAGCCAGCCTCCTGTTTTCACGGTCCCTACTCTTCCTTCACTAATTCTTTAAATGTCCATCTGCCCCATCAGCCTGGCCTCCATCCCCAGCCCAGGCAGAACCCCGTGCGAGCTATCACAGACCCATTGTGCGCCAGGGTTCCTGCCTCCACTTCTTTACTCTCTCCTGAAATCCAATTCCACACATTTATTTGTCATTCAACAAATATTTATTTATCGAGCCCCTATTACAGGGGGAACGTCAGGCCTGTGAAATCATTTGGTCCGGCCCTGCCAAGGCATTCGGGGTGAGCTAATTCAATGTTTGACCAATTATAGCAGGCTAATTTTTACGTTGATAATTTTGCATGGCCCCTGAATGATGCTGTAAAGGTCCACATGGCCCTCAGCAGGAGAACGGTTCCCCACCCCTGTCCTACTATGTGCCAAGCACTTTTCTAGACACTAAAAACACAGAAGTGAACAAAACAACCCAAAAGCCTGCACTCACTGCTGGGCGACACACATTCCTCCCCTCTGCCCCGGCCCCACCCAGACACCCCACAGGTTCCTCCAACCTAAGCCGACCCTTTGGAAAAGTCAGCTTTTCCTCCTAAAGTTAGACATGGAATTTCCATTTGACCCAGCGATTCCATTGATAGGTGTCCTGACAATGTATGTCCACGCAAAAACATGCACACGAATGTTCACAGCAACATTCTTCATGGGAAACAACCCAGATGTCCTTGAACCAACGAGTGGATAAACAACGCGGGTGTAACCGCACCGACCGTGGAATCTCATTCAGCCACAGAGGGAAGGAAGTACCGACACACCCTACAACCGGGACGGACTCACAGATGGTGCGCGAGGTGGGAAAAGCCAGCACAAAAGACCACACATTGTATGACTTTACTTCTGTGAAATGTCCAGGATAGGCAGGGGAGCATGGGAGGGGAGGGGAGAGTGACTGCTAAGGGGCACGGAGGGGGTGGGGGGATTGTTGTGGTTCTTTTTTTGAATATCGAAAATGTCTGGAATTAGATAGTGGTGATGGTTGCACAAATTCGTGATTACGCTAAAACCCACCAAATGGTATAGTTTAAAATGGTGAATGTGACAGCATGTGAATTATATCTTAAAGTAAACATTCAACACGACCAACTAGAATGCCTCATGTGTCCACAGAACTTGCTCCTCTGGTGCCCCGTCCCCAGGCCCCAAACCCGGGCATCATCCTCCCGCCCTTCCTGTCCCTCATGCCCACTCTCTGGTCTCTCCTGGCCTCCGTGGCTGTCCTCTAAGGGCCAGAGGGTTTGTTGTGGGAGCTGGCCGGGTGCTGGGGCAGCTCTGGCTTGGGGCTGGAGGGCAGGGTGTAGCTCAGCCACAGGCAGGAGCTGACCAGACCTCACAGGAGCCATGGGGCAGAGCAGACTCGGAGCCAGGAAGGGGCTGAGTTCAGAGCTGGGGCCCGCGCTGGGGCTCAGAGGCTGATCAGCGTGCAGTCTACAGACAAGTCACGCTGATCATTTGTTTTTCATTTTTTGAATGAGTTTCCAACCTCCAAAAATAAAGAGGTTACTTTCACCCATAAATTCCAGTTTCCCACTGCTCCTAAGAAGTCGGAAACTCTGGCCGTGCTGGGCACATGCCCCATGCAGCAGGGAGGGGCAGGAGCAGAGCAGCGAGGGGCAGGAGCCGAGCAGCGAGGGGCAGGAGCCGAGCAGCGAGGGGCAGGAGCAGAGCATCGAGGGGCAGGAGCCGAGCAGCGAGGGGCAGGAGCAGAGCAGCGAGGGGCAGGAGCAGAGCAGCGAGGGGCAGGAGCTGAGCAGCGAGGGGCAGGAGCTGAGCAGCGAGGGGCAGGAGCTGAGCAGTGAGGGGCAGGAGCTGAGTGTGGCCACCCTGGTGTGGGGCCTGCCAGGGTGATGACCTCTGTCGTCCATACTCACTGCTTCTGCCATACTCACTGCTCATCCTCTCATCACTGCTGCCTCTTCATAGCTGCCCTGCCTCTGGCCTCCACCCCCACCCCAGCACCTGCCTGCCCCAGGCCTCCCCCTTCCAGAGAAAGCTGCCTGCAGGAGAAAGCCCACATTGCTCAGCCGGGTTCAGAGGCCTGAGCCAGTGGCCCCGCTCATTCCTCCATTTCCTCTCCCTTGGCTCCTTTCTTTATTATTTTTTTTAAATCCTCACCTGAGGATGTTTTTTCCATTAATTTTTTAGAGAGAATGAAAGGGAGGTAGGAGACAGGGGGGAGAGAGGGAGAGAGAGAGAGAGAGGAGAGAGAGAGAGAGAGAGAGAGAAAGGAGAGGAACATCGATTGGTTGCCTCCTGCCTCCTGATCACACCCCAGCTGGGGCCAGGGATCGAACCTGCAATGAGGTAGGTGCCCTTGACTGGGAATCAAACCCCAGACCCTCCGGTCCTCCGGCTGACACTCTGGCTACTGAGCAACACTGGCCAGGGCTGCCTTGCTCCTTTCCTGCCCCAGGACCTTTGATCACACTTCCCAGCAGTCCTGCTTGGATGAGGCGGGCACACAGCCAGGCTCCACCAATCAGGGCATTCACTCCCTTGGTCACAGCGATTGGTTCTGAGCTGGGTTCATGACCCAACCTAGGCCAGGAAGCGATGGACCCAGGACTTGTGCTGGAACTCCGGGGAAGGAGATGTTCTCGTGCCCCAGGGGAGGCTAAGCTGGTGGGATGTCAGCTCCGAGTTGCTGGGGGCCATTTTGCCACTCGAGGACAGAGAGCCGGCCTGAGGATGACGCCTGCCGGAGGGGAGCAGAGCCGGGGGCAGAGGGAGCTAGTCCTGGCTAGCTTCACTGGAGAGCCCAGACGGGACCAGCCTGAACGCCTCGTCTCCTGGATGAGAGAGGGAGAGCTTGCTCCTCCTGTGGCCTCCATGGAGGATCCAGGCAGGCCTGAAGCCCGCATCCATTTCTCAGTTACACTAATACAGTTTTGATCAGTTTCTGTCTCTAGGAACCAAAGGAGTTCTGGCTAATTCCTTTCACCCGTAAGTTCTAGTTCATCTCCTTGTTCTCCCTCTGCCTACCCTGCCCCCACCTCTGTCCCATGAAGCCCGACACAGCACCAGGCATGGAAAAGATGCTGCAGAAACGTCTTCAGCCCTGGCTGGTTGCTCAGTGGTTAGAGCGTTGGCCCTCGGACCGAAGGGTCCAGGTTTGACTCCTGGTCAAGGGCATGTACCTGGGTTGCAGGCCCGATTCCAGCCTGGGTCAGGGCGTGTGCAGGAGGCAACCTCATCACTGCTGCCTCTTCACACCTTTCTCTCTTTCTCCCCGCTCCTTCCCTTCCACTCTCTAAAAACCAACAGAAAAAATATCCTTGGGTGAGGATTAACAACAAAAAAGAAATGTCTTCAGATACATTTCTCCCCGTATGAATCTGTATCTGCTCTCATCCCTGGTTGGTGTGCTCCAGGATCCATTTGGAGGTCTCAGGAGCGCTTGATTCAAGAGCTGTATGTGGGTGCACAGGGAAGGGGTGAGGACTGAGGTGAGAGGAGGCCCAGGGGGGCCTGAGGAAAAGTTCAAGGTTGGTTCTACCACTGTGTCACCTCCTCCAGGAAGCCTTCCAGGCTCCCCTCCCCAAGCGGCATTCACAAGTCCCCTTGGACTCTCCTGTGTGCCCCAGAAAGATCTTTCTCCCCCCTTGACCAGAACACCCCAGGCAGGGACGTGTCTCAGCACACCCTTTTATGGGCCTGCTAGATCGTGGACGGCAGCCGTACTGCCTGCACACCTCCAGTTATGGAGAGCTCATTGCTTCCCAGGAGAAATGCCACTACGAATTAACCACTATAATTTGAGCCAAAAAAAAAAAAAAAGTCTTTGCACAGCCTATCGGGGCCTCAGGCCCACCTGCTCCCTCCTCCTGCCCTGGGCTTCCCAGAGCAGTGTGCCGGGTAGAGAACACAGCCTCAGTTCCCCTCCTCGGCACCCGGTCAGCTTCTCAGCACCTCAGCCTCCCCACCTGTCTCAGAAACTCTCTCCGTTTCTAAGTCTCAGAGCCTCTCCCTTCATCTGAGTGGTTGTCCTCCAATGTCCCTCTGTCCAGTTCTGTCTCTGGGGCTGCCCATCCCCCACCCGGGCTGTGTCCCTGTCTCTGGTGTCCGGGAGCCTGGCATTTCTCCTGCAACACCCTCAGGACCAGACACTGACAGACAGGGGCCTTGGAAAAGCGGTGTGTGTGTGTGTGTGTGTGTGTGTGTGTGTGTGTGTGTAATTGAAGAAAGGCCATCCTTTCCCAGGAGAGAGAAACTGTTGAACCTCTGTGCATGCCTTTAGAAGGGTTTTCCCCACCCCAGCTCCCCGGGACAGTTGGGAAATTGAAGACTGAGAGTAAAACCAAATCCAGGCTGGTTTCAGTCTGCAGCTGTGGACAGTGGCCAGACGAGGGCGCCAGAGACAGCAGGAGTCCCAGCCCAAGCAGGGGTGGAAGGCTGGAAGGCTAGACTTCTAGACTTGAGGGTGGGGCTGAGGGGCGTTGGAGGGACCCTGCCTTCCTGCTCTGCTCTGTGACTCGGGTGGTCAGTCCCCGTCCCTGAGCGGGTTTCCCTTCCAGGATATCAAGGCCGACTTTGGAGCCACACAGTTGGATTCATGTCCTGGTTCAGCCCTTTCTAGCCGTGAGGTCCAGGCTAAGTCACTCAGTGTCTCTGAGCCTCACTGATGCTGAGGAGGCCACACCTATTTGGAAACGGGGTCGCCTGCCTTAGGAGGGTGGAAGGGGGGAGGGAGGTAGTGAGGCCCCATCACTGGAGGTCTGTGTTCAGGACTGAAGGGTGGCTTGAGGCATACGCTGCACCGGGGATAGTGTGTGGGGTGTGTGGGAGGACTGTCCCTTTCCCTCTGACAGTCCCGACCAGAGGGCCCTGGCGCTGCTCCCTGTGCTGACCTAGAGCAGACAGGGGGAGCCACAGGCCACAGAGGACAGCGTTCTCCCCGCCTCCGGGTGAGGGGTGGGCCAGCCACCGCTTTCCTCCCGGGAGGGTGGATGTGCAGGCCCGTCTTGTGCCGGGCAGCACGCCATCAGGGCCCCGTTAGAAAGGGGCCCTTGTGAGGTGGGAACGGAGAGGCAGGGGGTCCGGAGGCCTCAGCTCTAGCAGGGACTTGCCTGTGACCGGAAACCCCACTGCTCCTCTCTGAGCCCTGATTTCCCTCACAAGCACAAACGACACTGCAGATGCCGAACTGGTTTGTGAACAGGAGAGAGGAGCCGGAAGGTTCCTTCACCAGCCCTGGCTGCACTTGACCGCTCTCAGGCCTGGGGGTCCAGGTGGGGCAGAGGGAAGGCTGTTGGATGCCAGAGGCCCTGGGGGAACAGGACTCTTAAGCTTCCTGGGCTCCAGTCAGCAGTCCTGGTTTGGTCCCACAGCAAAAACGGGGACACGGAGACCAGAGGGGCAGGGCCCTCGGGACCACACAGCGACGTCAGGCCGAGGCTGCCAGGTGCCCCCAGACTCCCCAGCAGGGGCTGAGCTCCCCTCGGAGCCCTCTGAAGATTTACTGTCAGTGGACATGATTGCCCCCCCCGATCAGGGGCACATGCACCAGGCACCCAGCCACTCAGCCACAGGGCATGCACAGGTGGGCACCCAGCCACTCAGCCACAGGGCATGCACAGGTGGGCACCCAGCCACTCAGCCACAGGGCATGCACAGGTGGGCACCCAGCCACCTCAGACACAGGGCATGCACCAGGCACCCCGCCACCTCAGCCACAGGGCATGCACAGGTGGGCACCCAGCCCCCTCAGCCACAGGGCATGCACAGGTGGGCACCCAGCCCCCTCAGCCACAGGGCATGCACAGGTGGGCACCCAGCCACCTCAGACACAGGGCATGCACCAGGCACCCAGCCACTCAGCCACAGGGCATGCACAGGTGGGCACCCAGCCCCCTCAGCCACAGGGCATGCACAGGTGGGCACCCAGCCCCCTCAGCCACAGGGCATGCACAGGTGGGCACCCAGCCACCTCAGCCACAGGGCATGCACAGGTGGGCACCCAGCCCCCTCAGCCACAGGGCATGCACAGGTGGGCACCCAGCCACCTCAGCCACAGGGCATGCACAGGTGGGCACCCAGCCCCAGGGACACACCCAGCAGACACACCCATTGGGCACATACCCAGCAGACACACCCATTGGGCACATACCCAGCAGACACACCCATTGGGCACACACCCAGCAGACACACCCACTGGGCACACACTGACACATGAGGGCACATGTACTCACACAGAGCTCTGGGTATGACACATGCATCCAAACACCACACACACACACACGTGTGTTCACACAAGCACACATGTATGTGTGCAAGCCCCTGCCAGGCCGGCCTTGGCTCCCAGGGCAGCCAGACTGATTTCGGGAAGATGCACGGCCATGCACGGTCCCTGGCACACCCAGGCTGCAGGGAGGCTCCCCCTGCTTCCGTCCCTGAACTCCTGGGACAACGGGACAGGCCCAAGAGGCCCAGAAAGGAGCTGTCATCCCTGGGGCCAGAATGACCTCCAACCTTTGCCTGACATGCCCCCATTAAGGCACAGGTGTTCTCAAACACCCCAGGGTGCCTCTCATTAGGCAGGGCCGGTGGGAGCTGGGTCTGTCAGGTGGGGAGTGGCTCTGCCTCAGGATGGCCTGGCTCGGCTGTGGGGTCAGAGGTAGAGGGACCTGGCTGCGGCTCACCACTTCAGGGAACCGGTCCTAGCGAGTCTGTTCCACAGAATCCAGCGGGTTTGCCCTCCTTGCCCAGGTGACCCAGGACTGGGGGTGGGGGTGGAGTGGGGGGGGGGGTTCCCCCTCTGTGCCTCACTCAGTGTCTCCATCTCGCCAGGGAGTTACTGGCTCCCGTTCTTTCTCACCAGCCCCAGGGTTTGTCCGGAAGGATGACAACCAGTGGAAAGAACAAGGGGCTCCTTGGGGTCCTGGGGGGGGGGGGGGGGCGGGGTGCATCCCAGAGCCTGGAGGACAGGCCTGGCATCAGAGGGCGCAGGGAGGGGCCCGGACTCACCCAACAACGTAGACCAGAACCACGAGCTGGATCAGGCGGAAGATGATGCCCACCTTCTTGTTGCGCACGAGCACCATGCGGGGGGTGTCGTACTCGAAGAAGAAGGCGGCCAGCTCATCCTGCAGCCGCCGCGCCATGGCGGGCCCGGCGGGGCGAGGGCCGAGCCCTGCGCAGCCTCCGCTCTCTGGGTGCGCAACCACCACGTCTACAACCGCTTCCAGGGGCCTCCCCGCCCCTGACCCAGGGCAGCGCAGGCAGGTGGGGCCAAGGTCAGGAGTCAGAGGTCAGTGGCAGGCGCTTGGCTTGGGAGGGAGGACCCTTGGGTGACCAGAGCAGCTTTGGGTCCCTGGCAGGCAATGGACTGAGGGACAGCCGAGCCTGTGGACAAATAAATTCCCAAAGATGGACGGGGGCGGAGCTGGCAGGGTCACCCAGGCCCGGCGCTGCCCCTGCTGGCTCCGCCCCGTCCCGCCTGCGCCCTGCTGGGCCTCCGGAAACAGAAGCTGTTGGCAGGAAACCACGGCCACCCATCACAAGGCGAAGATAAGCTGTCAGCCCCCCGCAAGCTTGGCGGAACAGCACCGGGGGCTCGGGCCCGGGCTGGGCGGAGTGGCTGCAGGCTGGAGCCCTCCCCACACCGGGGACCCATCCCCGTAGCCAAACATCCTCCCCACCTTCAGCCCCGGGGGCCTACAGCCCGGACCGCAGAAGAGGAAGGAGCGCCGCTTCCGGTCCAGCTGCCTGACACTTCCTGCGCCCACAGCAGGACCCCCAACCGCTGCCCTCGGCTACCCATCCACCGCCCCTGCGTCCAAGCCTGGCCTGGCCCGGTCACCCCCAGCGTCAGGCTGGCATCTCCACCCCTGGCCTCTTCCCCCGTCTGTCCTGCCCCAGCCACACCTCCACCTCCCGGATGAGCAGAGGGGGGCAGGGGCCAGGCCAGGCGAGGGCCACATCTGCTGCACATCGCCATGGGCGCCCCGAGACCCAGCGAGAAAGCCTGGCACCAAACGGGCTCGGTTACCATCCCTGGCTCTGCCACTTGCTGCCTGGGGGGCTTGGGTGACTGCCCGTCCTCTCTGAGCGTGCTTCCTTATCTGAGAAATGGGGACCAGAACGGGATTTCCCCGGGGGCGGGAGGGATGTGTCCTGATAACACTGCGTTCAGAGAGCTTGAGGCCACTATTGAGCAGCCCCTCTTCAGCTCCTGCCCTTTACCCCCATGCAGGCCCCGAAGGCAGGGGCCCCCAGGGTTGGGTTAGGGTGGGGGATCCCTGTTAGCTCTCAGAGTCCTTAGAACTGGAGGCCTTCCTCATCCCCCACCTCTTGTTGCGGATAAAGAACGCGGAGCTGCCCTGGCCGGCGTGGCTCGGTTGGTTGGGCATCATCCTGGGCACCGAAGTGTTGCTGGTTCAATTCCCTGCCAGGACCCGTGAATGCATAAATAAGTGAAACAGCAAATGGGTCTTCCTCTCGGTCTAACGCTAATAAATACAAATTTTAGGAAAAAGAAACAAAGAAAGAGGAGCTCAGAGAGGACAAGTGAGTTGCCCAGGCTCACCCCGGGCTGTACTGAAGGACCCAGCTGGAAGCGAGAAAGCCGCCCTGGCCAGCCTGCAATCCCGGCTGCCTGTCCCTGGATGTCCCCAGGGCTCCCTCGATGGAAGCTGGGAGGTGAGGCTGGGTGTCCTCAGAGCCACCGTGTCCCCCAAGGCTGAGCTGCCTCAGCCTGGAGGCTGATAGGAGTCTTCTTCCTGGCAGGCCTTGAGCCGGGAAATTGCTCTGGGCAAGGAGCCAGGCCCGGGCTGGGAACCCCAGCTGCCTGTCTGAGCAGAGCCGCTTTCTGGACGGCAAGGAGCCCCATCCCGAACCCCAGGTCAGACACCCTGTCAAATAGATCAGCCTCACCCCACACAGAGTTCCTGCCAGTCTCAAGCTCAACAGTCTGTCAGACGCCATCTCCAAGGGGGCCAGCGAGAACCACATCCTGGGCTTTTCTAAGAAAAAATCCAGAGATGCTGGGAGTCAGAGCTGTGGCGGTCGCATCCCCTTGGCCCCGTCTTGACCCCAGACAAAAGGGCCCGTCGCCTTCCCAGCTGACCCTATGGCACTGGGAAGAGCAGGCTCAGGACACGAACTGCTTGCAGTGGGGAGTGGGGAGGATGCTGACACTGTGTCTAAGCCATCTGTGTCCCACTCCACTCACATCCCCACTGGCACAGCACACTCAGGAGGGCAGCAGGTGCTAAATAAGGGGGAAGGGGCAAAGGGGAGGGGGAGAGGGAGGGAAGTCAGGCAGTCATTCTCCAATCTGTGCCTGTCCCTTTCATACCATTACCTTGGCCTCCTCCTCCTCCTCCTCCTCCCCCTCCCCCTCCTCCTCCTCTTCCTCCTTCTCCTCCTCCCCATCCTCCTCCTCCCCATCCTCCTCCTCCTCCCCTTCCTCCTCCTCCCCCTCCTCCTCCTCCTCCTCCTCCTCCTCCTCCCCCTCCTCCTCTTCCTCCTCCTCCTCCTCCTCTTCCCCCTCCTCGTCCTCCTCCTCCTCTTCCCCCTCCTCCTCCTCTTCCCCCTCCTCCTCTTCCCCCTCCTCCTCCTCCTCCTCCTCCTCCTCTTCCCCCTCCTCCTCCTCCTCCCCTTCCTCCTCATCCTCCTCCCCCTCCTCCTCTTCCTCCTGTTCGTCTTCCCCCTCCTCCTCCTCCCCCTCCTCCTCTTCCCTCTCTTCCTCTTCCCCCTCCTCCTCATCTTCCTCCTCCTTCCCCTGCTCGTCCTTCTCCTCCTCCTCCCCCTCCTCCTTCTCCTCCAAGGATCCAGGCTTGCTGATGGGCAGATGGACAAACGGGCTGATGGCCTCCCCTGCCTGGCTAAATTTAACAGCGCTGTGGAGTGTGGAGGGGCCTGTGCCCACCCTGGAGGCCAGCCCAGGCCTTTAAAGGGGTGGGCACAGGCTCCGGTGGGGCCCCTGAGCCACTCAGACATATTTGCTTGGGGTACACACATCGCTGCTGTTATGGCCCCAGTTCTGACCCTGACACTCAGAGAACAGATTGGCGAGGCCCTAGCCGGTTTGGCTCAGTGGATAGAGTATTGGCATGCGGACTGAAGTATTGGCATGCGAATCCCGGATTCGATTCTGTTCAAGGGCACGTAGCCTGGTTGCAGGCTCAATCCCAGTTCTGGTTGAGATGTGTGTGGGAGGCAAACAATTGATGTCTCTCTCTCTCTCTCTCTCTCTCTCTCTCTCTCTCTCTCTGTCTCTCCCTCTCCCCTCCACTCTCTCTTTAAATCAATGAAAATGTCCTCAGGTGAGGATTAACAAAAAAACCACAACAGACTGGTAAGGAGGACTGTCTCATCCGGGATGTTATCACGTCCAAAGGACGTCCAAAAGAAAAAGAAAGAAAAGCAATAACTTTTCTCTCCCCAAATTAATTTTCTTTTCAAAAAAAAATTTAAATATATTTTTAAAATTTTTCTTATTGTTGTTAATCCACACCCAAAGATATATTTTCCTTGCTTTTTAGAGAGAGTGGAAGGGAGAGGTAGAGACTCAGAGAGAGAAACATCAATGTGAGAGAGACACATCGATTGGTTGCCTCCCACACCCACCCTGATCCAGACCAGGGATTGAGCCAAAACTTAGGTACCTGCCCTTGACCGGAATGGAACCCGAGACCCTTCAGTCTGGGGGCTGACGCTACAACCACTGAGCAACCCAGCTAGGGACAAATTAATTTTCTTGCTAATAAGTCCCAAGAGTCACTGGTGAGGTCAATGTCTCTCTTCACTGCTTCTAAGATACACGTTTCCGTCTGAGGCCTGTGCTTTCCTGCCCCTGGCCCCAGCCCCAGCCTCCCAAGGACAGACACCTGTGCTTATTCTAGGCGTGGGGAACAGCGGCCAGGGCAGGGGTCAGAGTTTATAGGGACACGGTTCCTTCACAATCAGTAGGTGTTTTAAAATCAGCCCCGGGAGGCAGGCCCTAGAACCCTCATTTTACAGACAAGGAAACTGAGGCTCTGCGAGTTGAGTGCCTTGCCCAAGATCACGCAGCAAGTAGCTCCCATGTCTGCTGGTCGCCAGGAAGGAGGCTCCCCAAAGTCTGAGAGCTTGGCCCAGAGCCCACCCCAAGACTCCAGCACTTGGGTGTCTCCAGACCAGCCTTATAAGCCCAAAGGCTGGGTGTCCAGCTTGGGCACCGGCCAGGCCTTGTAGGGAGACAAGGCTGTGCTGCCAAGCGCTCGGCCGCCGGACAGCCTCCCCTGCCTGGCTAAATTTAGCGGCCCTGCGGAGCGTGGACGGGGCCGTGTGCCCATCCTGGAGGCCGGCCCGGGCCCTCAGGGGGTCAGCACCGGCTCCGCCGGGTCTCCTTAGCCATGGAGAGCTCCAAGGCTGCAGGGGCCACACCTCTGCCCGTAGAGTTCAGTGCAACACCCCCCCACCTGGGCCTCGCTTGGTTCAGTCCAACCCCCCACCCCACCTGGGCCTCTCCTGGTGTCCCAGGTGCCGCAGCCCCTCAGGTGCCGGCTGGAGCAGAGACTGCCAAGGGGCCGTGGGGGAGTGGGAATCTGTGGTGTGGCTGCAGCGGGGGGTCCCCAAGGTTGACTTCTCCCCATTGCTCAGACCTTGTACTGCTTCTCTGGCTTCCTTTATGCCCCCACTATGATCAGGGCCCTCTGGAGCCTCTCCTCCTGAGTATCTGAGGAATCGCCCCCCACACACCCCTGTAATGCTCCCCCTCTTGGGCTATTTCCTCTTGGTCCCCAGCCTCTTCCTGCCCCTGGATGTGGGGTTCCTCACTGCCCCTCAAATACTGAGCTCCCTTGGGAGGTTGGTGGCCGCCCCGTTTACTGAGGATGCCAACTCCCCTGCACCCACATGCCTCCCCCACCTCCTCTGGCTCCTCTTGTTTTTCCTTCCAAATCAAACTGCGTGGAGGGATACCTCCCATACAATTTAAAAGTGCGCATTTTGGGCACAGGTCAATGAGTTTTGACAAATGCATGTGACCCCCCCACTCGTCTCCTAGATGTTCCCTCCGCCCCGCCAGCCCCTCTCCAGCCCCAGCCCCCGGGATCTGCTCGCTCGCTGCAGACGCGCTGCCTGTTCCGGACCCTCGTGGAGGGGGACTCGCACAGGATCCGCTCTCTTGGTGTCTGGCCTCTCTTACTCAGCACCAGGGTTTTCAGCGCCATCCGTGCCGCTGCATATATGGGCATGTTCCTTTTTATTGCCGCAAAATTCCATGGTGTTGGACACACTGCTGTCTGTCTGTCCTTCCCCTGCTGATGGACATCTGGGCTGTTTCCAGTTTGGGGCTACGGTGAATAAAGCTGCTAGGTCACCTGGATTTGGGTCTTGCCTGGGCATAGGTCTTCATTTTCTGTTTTTGTCCCTTCATTTCTCCCCATGCAGCCCCAACTGGGGTCCCTCCTACCCTGTGAGGGGTGCAGCGTGGGGACATGGGGAGCACCAAGTCCTGGCGGCTGAAGGGGGTAGGGGGAGGCCATGAGCGGTTTGGCAGCTGCACCTCTGAGCCCGCGGGAAGCGTGCCGGGCCTGCCCCGGAATTCCCTCCTGCCCCTGGCGAGCGGCGGTGAGGTGGGGACCTCTGTTTACCTTGGCTGCGCCATCTCGGCCGGTCGGGCTCTATGCTGTGGCTGGACAAGGCCAGACTCCGGCGGCCTGGCCCTGAGCCCCGGCGGCGGCGGCCGGAAGCACCCGAGCGGGCCCACCTCCTCCGAAAGCCCCCCGGGCTCATCTCATCTCCACGCCCTGCCTCTGCGCCTCCGTGCGGCCAGCCAGGCGTCAGGCTCTCAGGGGGCCTCGGGCTCCTCGTCTGTAAGGGGCGCCCTGACCCTGCCTGGCCGGTCCCATGGAGCTGGACGAGGAGGATGGAAAGGTTTTTGTGGTCTGAGAGGTCTGGATGGCTCTTCTGCCACCCCCCCCCCAACTAAACCCTGGGCGCTCCCGAGGGCCGACCTGTCTCCTGCGGTCACAGTTGGTCTCGTGGGCAGGTGGCCTCTGGGACCCCGTGTTCAGAAGGGCCTGCGCCTGGCTTCCTGGCTGCTGTCAGTTATGGAATTCTTCATTTTTGAGCAAGGGGCTCCGCATTTTCATTGGGCACTGAGCCCAGCACATTATGTGGTCAGTCCTGCCTCGGGCCCTGTGGGCAGCACCCGCGTCCCCTTCCCAGGGCAGCTGAAAAGATCTGGAACCTTCCCTAGTGAGTCCTCCCCCCAGGGAGTCACAGGGGATGGGGGAACAGGCTATTTGCTTCCCAGAGACCCTGCTCCGGGGCAGGCCCCCGGGGAGTCAGGAGTGGGCCTCCAGCAGCCGAGCTGAGGCTCCAGACTCTGAGCTGAGGAGGCCTCGGGCGGGAGGCACGGTGGAGCTGGGCTTAGAAGGGCAAGAAGCGGCTGGCATCCGGGGCTCGAGGAGGGGAAGGAAACCAGGGAGTCACAGACCTACAGAGCCGCCAAGGTGCTTGTGGATTTGGGGGTGCAGGGCACCACAGTGAGAGGGAGGGGCCCTCTGTGCCCCGGATAGTCAGGCTCCAGGCCCAGCCCTGCCCCAGGCAAGTTGTGAACCCCTCCCAGCCTCAGGCTCCTCCGTGGTGACGTGTGAATTGTCATTTGTGTAAAGGGCTTTGAACACGTGCACAAACGGTCAAGTGCGGTCCCTGGGAGGAGAGGCAGCGGCGCCTCTTCCGTTTTGTGCGGCTCGGGAAGTCCCGGCCTCTCCTGGGCCTGGTTCCAGAGGAAGACAAGGATCCCTGCTGGCAACAGGGGCGCCTTGGACCTTCGCTGAGGCTTTGTGGGGTGGGGGTGGGTACAGGAGGGGCACCCCAGGTAGATGAGGGCAGATGGTGGGACCACTTTCCGGAAACATAGACACTGGCATCCTCCTGTGTCCCAGGCACTCAACCTTTATTTCTCCAAACTGCACGTCAGCAGGTGGGCAAGGTCCTGCCCCCTCCCCTCCCGCTAAGATCTACCTCACCAGCTCCCCCCCCCACACACACACACCCCGCACCAGGGAACCCCACCCAGCTCTGCATCTCTCAGCCCCGCCAGAACCTGTGAGCGAGGGGAGGGGTGGGGGAGGGACCACTAGTCGGCAAGGGGCAAGGCAGGCCAGCAAGGCAGGCCGAGGGGCTTGGATGTGGGGGTGGGGTGGGCAGGACAGGAATGTGAGTCTCGATTTGCGTATAAATGATCACTTTGTACACTCGGTAGGGAGAGGACACAGTCATTTACTCAGGGCTTTCTTCTACAACTAATTCTTGCCAAAGGGGCAAAAGCTGGGTTATGAGAACATTCTGTCCATCAAAGGCTCTCCCTATCGCCCGATCTTGCTGGAGGGAGAGAAGGGGCCTCGCTAACAGCCATTCTGAGCCACATCCTTTCAGCTCACGGTGTGTGGGGTGCCCAGGGACTCAGGGTCACCCAGCCGTGCGGACCACGAGATGGGCAGGCGTGGGCCTGGGTGGGAGGGCCTGGCTGTCAGGGACCCATATCCGAGGTCTCTGCTGCCAGGCACACAGAGGGCAGACCCGGCCCCTGCTTGGTAGACAAGGACACGTGTCTACACTGAGAAGACACGTGTCGTCTGCTTAGGACAGAGGACCTGAGTCCAGGAGTGAGCCGAGCAGAGGCGGGCAGGCTGGCTGTCTCCCAGGAGAGGGTCCTTGCCTAGCCTCCTCCCCCCACTCCTGTCTCTCTCTGACCCTTCAGCGCCCGGCGCACATAAACAGAAAGAGGCTCACGCCCTCACGAGCCGACTTTGTGGAAGCAGAGCAGAGTGTGTGGGGGTGGCCTGCCCTGGCTGTGCACAGCTGGGCCCAGATGTTCCCCCTTCCACCCCCAGCTGACCAGCTCCCAGACCAGGCACTGAGTGAGAGGTCACAGCGAGAGGGCGGGGCCTGGAGGAGTCCTCTTTCAGTCCAGAGACGCCTGGCACCAAGGAAAGCCCAGCCTCCAAGCAAGGGGGCGCGGGCTCCAGAAGGTGCTCGTGGGTTTGGGGGTGCAGGGCTCTGCGTCTCAGGATTGGCCACCAGCTCTGGCTTCTGGGCAGGCCCCTCCCGGGCCAGAGCTTCAGGGGCAAACTTCCCAGGAGAGTCCCCGGGAAGACATGCAGCAGGGCCCCCAGGCAGGCAAAGAGGGGACAACGGCCACAGGGACAGGACCGGGGCCATCCCAGCCTCAGTCGGTCAGTAGGGCTCATGAGCAAGTGGCTGGCCGGCGTGGTGGCAGGCGGGAGTGGGCGAATGCGTGGGCACCGTCCGTATGAGGTACACGCTGGAGACTCCGCTCTGCCCCCCGGCTCACTTCCGGCCCTTTTCCTCTGGAAGACAAAGCGGAGAGCGTGTTAGGCTGTGTGATGAGAGCACACATCCAGGCTGGTTCCTTCTGCCTTTCCACCCCGTTTCCCCCACACACCCCCACTCAGCAGGCCCAGCCCCCGCATCTCCTGAGCGGCAGCCCACCCTCCCCCGGACGCCCCGGCTCCTGCACGCCACGTGTTCCGTCAGCCCCCAGCCCACCCCTGTGCACCGCTTCTTGTTTTTAATTTTAAGAACCACAGTCCAGCATCATGACAGCCAGACACCATGGCGGCCTTGACCCTCCCTCCCTAGCTCATAAACCCAGGCCTGCTGATTTCCCCACCCACATCTCACCAGCTCATATCTCTCATTTCTGTCTCTCTCTCAGCTGCCCCAGGTGCAAGGCCTCTCAGCCTGCCCTCAGCTGCCATCTTACCTCACCATCACCCTCCCACCCCTGGCATCACACCTCAGATCCAGCCCATCAGCCCCTTGGGCTTCCCCACTGCCCTCAGAGTAAAGGCCAGGCTGCTGGGCCCTCCCAGGTTGGACCCACGCGGCCTCTCCAGGCGTCCCCTCTCCTCAGCCCAGCCTGCGGGCCTCTGCCTGACAGCTGCTCAGCCACACCTGGGAGAGCCAGTGGGTGGGGCAAGAGGCCCCCCCCCCCGCCCCCTCCCCGCAACCCCTGGTGCTGACCCAGGATCCACAATTCTCCCCAGGACACACCCCATCAACCACGGGAAGCCATGAGCATCAGGCCTCAGCAAAACTTCCCTAAAAGGCCACCAGACTGGCTTGGGAACGTAACAGGGTCCCCTCTCCCACCCCCGCCCCGTCGGCTTGAGGAGGCCCCAGGGACTGCAGCCGCACAAGGAGAGCTGTCTGGGCTTCCAGCGACAGCAGGCACCACCTTTTAAAGCCAGACCTCCCGGGGCCACGGTCAGCGTCTCAGGTTAGTGGTGGACGTGGAGCTGTTGCCTGGGACTAGCTCACCCTGGGCGCGGCCTGGGCCTTGTCCCCTGACCAGCCTCCTGCCTTTAGTTTCACCCATCTGTCCGTCCATCCTCCATGCTCGCCCCATCCCTCCCAGGCTGCCACCCTCGTGGCTCCCAGGGCCCTGAGGATAATGTCCAGGGTCCTCACCTTGGCATCTGAGGCCGTGTCTCACCTCTGGCCTCACCTCTCTCCCCTGCACTCCCAGCTCCAGCCCCACTAGGGACGCCAACCCTGCTCCTCCAGCCCTCCTCCAGGCTCCGTTCTTCCCAACCCGTCCCATCGGCCAGGGCCCTGCTCCCTGCGCCTGGGCCCAGCGTCCTTCACTCCAACAGCCCGTGCTGGGCAGTGCCCAAGACTCCGGCTTTCCCCATTGGCTGAGACATGTTCTCACCTTGAAGTTTTGTCAAGAAAATGTGCCGAACCCCTTGGCCGTTGTGGCCACTTGGGGAAGGCTCTTGAGGAAGACAGAGAAGCTGCCCGAGCCAGCCACAGGCCCAGGACGCGTGGCTTCGCAGGTGAGTCAGTGTGGTCAAGGTGGCCAGAGGACTTCCTGGTTAGACCACCCTGTGCTCCGGCCAGAGCCGGGGATGCCTTGGGCTCCCGTGGATGGGGTTTTAGGCCACAGACCCATTTCCCTATCTGCACCTCCCCAGGAGTATCCACGGAGGGTGGGCCAGAAAGACCCACCCCAGGCGCAGAATGCCTTGTACGGCTCCTCCTACCCCAGACCTGGGCTGCCCCTACCCCACCCATGGGCTCCAATAGGCCTTGCTTTGTCTGAGCACCCATGGGCTCCCCCACCCCGCACAGGCCAGGCCACCCTCTGGACAGATCTGTGGTGGGCCAGCTCCTCCAGAGAGAAGGACAACTTGTTTCAGCCTTTTTAATAAAATGAAGTATTTGCAGCACCCAGGAGGGCTGGCCGGCGTGGGAGATGGGGATCGAATGCCTTGGCCCCAGTGAAGTGACAGCACAGCTCTATTTCTAGCCCTCCCAGGCTCCCTCCCCTGGGGCCGGGACACATTCCTGCTGGGGTGGCCTCAGGGGCCCAGCTGCCCAGCCAGGCCTCGCCACTGCCATTGCGGGGTCTAACCCCGGCTTCCAGCAGCCTGGCCAGGGCGCTACCTCCTTGGCTCCAGGTCCCGGGAACCAGGAATTTCTCGCCCCTGCTTCCTCGCTCTCCAGGCTGGCTGACGGCGAGGCGATGCCGCGGGGCAGAACCACCCCCTCTGAGGCCCTCGGGCAGAAGCAGGCAGGTGGGCGCCAGGCCCCAGGCTGCTCCTCTACACGCTGCCCCCACCCCCACCCCTGCCATCCTGCCCTCGATTCCAAGGTTAAGGCAGACCTCGAGCTGTGAATTCAGAAACAGAGAACCACCCCTCTCCCTGCCCACAAGGGGACACCAAAGAGGCCAACCCGGTGTGGGGTGGGGTCTGATGGGTCGGCGGCTGCCCACTGAGGCTGGAGACTGTCCTGAGAAGGCCTAGATCAGGGGTTCTCAAACTACGGCCCGCGGGCCACATGCAGCCCGCCGAGGACATTTATCCGGCCCCCCGGGTGTTTTTGCCGCCGCTGCCTGTCCTGCTTAGCAGCCGACTTAGCAGTGTGCATAGGAATTTGTTCATAGTTTTTTTTTAAAACTATAGTCCGGCCCTCCAACGGTCTGAGGGACAGTGTACTGGCCTCCTGTTTAAAAAGTTTGAGGACCCCTGGCCTCGATAAAGACTGGCCACGTTCAGAGAAGTCGGAGGCCAGGCCAGGGAGGGCCCAGCGAGCCTGGCCGTGCAGGGCTGGTGGCAGGAAGGTGAGCGAGGCAGCGTGGCCCTAAGCAGCGCTCCCGCTGGCTCCCAGGGTCCCTACCCCTGCAGACACCTCGGGCCCCAGCCATCAGGGCCCCTCATGTCCCCCACAGCCACGGAGGCTGATGCTGGCACCGCTCGCTGCAGCCGGCGGGCAGGGAGGGGGGCTGGGCTCCCACTCACCGTCTACGTGGTGCCGGGACAGGTACTTGAGGGCCTCATCAAGCAGGATGACGGGCAGAGATATCTGGAGCACCACCCCCCACTGGCGCCCACTCAGTGGGGTCACCTGGAAAATGAGCTGTGGGGGAGGCTGGTTAAAGGAAGGGCTGTCCCTGCCCCGCAGGCCACCGGCTCATCCCCCAGGCCGCAGGGACTCCCTGAGGACGCCCAGGACTCCCCCGAGGCCCCACCCCAGATCCCCGTGTACCCGCTTTCTCTGCTGGAAGTGCCCTCCCAGCCTCTCCCTCACCCCCTCACGCCCCCGCCAGGACCAATCCCCCTGGTCCTGTGGGGCGGTGGGAGGGATTCCGCACCAGGGAAGAGCGTAGTCTGCCCTCCTGCCCCTCCCTTGGGGGACCCCCACCCTTCTCTTCCCCAAGTCAGGGGCTCCCGATGTGGGGACCTATCTGGAGGACGGTGGCTTGTCATGGGCTGAGACTGGCCCCGCGCGGTGAACCTCTCAGACCTCCCCTCCCAGTCCTCCAGGGCTTCCCAGGGCAAAGGGCCCAGGAGGCCCAGCCACCAGCCCCGGGCTGTAGGTCAGAGGACTTGGACCTGGTCACCCCGGGAGCTGCAGAAGGGAGTAGGGTGGCGCCCCACTCACAGGCAGGGGCGGCACGAGCAGGATGAGGAAGTGCAGGGCCATGGACATGATCACAGCTGCCAGCAGCCAGGGGTTCAGCCAGGGTGGCATCCGCAGCAGCGACTGGTTCTCTGAGACGCTGCCAAGGACACGGGGCGCTCACCTTGGGCCGGGATGCAGGCAGCCCTGCCGTGGGCACCATCCACCCCCGTGTGGAGGTGCAGGGGTGGCCTGAGCCTCAGCACGTCCCTAATCGGGTCTGAGGATGGAGCACTCTGGGAGGTCAGTGCGCCTGAAAGGGGTGAGTCACTGCTGCCCGCTCAGCCCACAGGGGCCTGGACCCCCTTTCTGTCCCTCAAACCCAATCCTGGCCCCTCTATTTCTTCAGACCCCAATCTTGGCCTTCCTTGTCCTCTGGGTCCCAATTGTGGCCCCATTGACTCGTAGAACTCTCTTTTGGATCCCTCTGACTCCCAGACCCCAATCCTGGACACCTCTGACCCTCAGACCCAATCCTGGACCCCCTGGCCCTCATACTACAATACTGGACACCTCTGACCCCAATCCTGGGCCCCACCTGACCCTCAGCCCCCTAGTCTGAAGCCTCAGCCTCCATGCCCTCACCCCCAGCTCCGGGCTCCTCTGCCCAGCTCACCTGTTGAGGGCGTTGCACATTTCAATGGTCACCAGCACAGACAAGGCCATGGTCGTGGGGTAGCGCGACTCGAAAACCTCGCAGTCAATGCCGGCAAAGAGCGGGTTGTCCTCAGAGCACTTCAGGAAGTTCCTCTGAGGGAACGGTGGTGAGGTCAGGTGGGGTCAGGCGGGGTCGGGGAGAACAGCGGTCAGGGACCGACCGCGCTGGTTGTGGGAAGAAGGAAGCCTCACCCACCTCTCGCCCACATCTGAGGACTCTACACAACCAGGGAGAAAGGGCTGCCCCGGGGCGGCTCGAGGGAGGGGTGCTGGCCCAGGTGGGGGCAGATGGCCAGCACTGTGCCAGGGAGAAGGGCAGACGGTCTGGGACAGAGAGAGCGGTTGGCATTAGGCCGGGGAGGACAGTGGGGGGAGGGGGAGCTGGGCTCAGGGGGAGGTCCAGGAGCAGGGCTGGTGATGAACTGAGAACACTGAAGACGTAACATTTGGAAAACCAGTAAAATGATGCTTGAATGGAGTTCACCTTTGGTGGGTAGAAAATGAGTGCATGTGCCCTACTCAGTACTGATCCATTCGATTCCATTCATCCCTCCTCCATTTATGCCACTGAAATTGGGCTCCGCCTGACCTACCCTTTGCTTTTGAACTAATGAATCGCCAGACACCGGCTCACTGTCCGCCTCCTTCGTAATCAGCAAGAAGCGCTCAGGGTCGCTAAGGAAGTGGCCCTCGCCCGCGCAGCCCCCGGGGAGTTCCCTCCACCCCGAAACCTCGCTCACGGAGCCCGCTGTGACAAGTGCAGAACCGAGCCCGCATTCCCCCCCCCCCCCCCCCCCCCCCGCCCCGGGAGAGCCTGGCTCACTCCCTTCCGTGTCACGGGATGAGTGTGAACAAGCGTAGCGTTAAACAGCACCCTTGTCCTGTAACATAAGTTTGTCCTCTGGAGCCTCATCTGAACTCAGATCTTGGAAACTAAGCGTTTAGAAACTAGGGCCATGGGCTGTGAAAATAACCCTCAGAGAGAAACCTGTGGGATGACGGCTGTCTGACCTCCACTTTCCCACACTGCATAACCACGGGGAGCTGACTCAGCCGGAACGGGCTGCTGGTGCCTTCACGCAGGGTGAGAAATTCTAAAAGTCTGTGGCCTGGCCAGATGTCTTAGTTTAGTAAAAAGAGGTAGCCCTGGCTGGTGTGGCTCAGTGGTTAGAGCGTAGTCTTGCACACCAAAGGGTCAAGGGTTGGATATCCGGTCAAGAGCACGTACCTCGGTTGCAGGTTTGATCCCCACCCCATTCAGGGCTCGTGCAGGAGGCAACCAATTGATGTGCCTCTCTTACGTCGATGTTTCTCTCTTTCTCCCCCTCCCCCACTTCTACTCTCTCTCTAAAAAAAAACTCAATGGAAAAAATATCCTTGGGAGAGGATTAACAAAAAATTTTTAAAATAAAAAAAAAAATAAGTAAAAAGATAGAGAGTCTTATGTCAAAAGTGATTTTCCCAAAAAGCAAGCTCCGGGATTTGGGACAAGTGCATGTTTTCATTGCCTTGAACATATACCTTGAACCCACCCAGCGGCCAAGAGGGCCAAACGCTCCGGCCACTGCAGTGGCCCAGGGGTACACGTACACACGTGCAGTGCACGCCTCCCTCGTGGGCACCTGCGTGCTCACCCAGGTCCTCTGCATGTGCACGGGGAGGAAGCCTGAACAGGTCACAGCACATGTTGCAATGAATCTGTTGCTCTTGCCATAAGTACCTGCCCTGTTCAGACCTGCTGGGTTTCACCGGCGAGCACTTGCCACACACGACGATACCCGGGTCATGGGTCACAGGGAGGCCTCCAAACTGTTTCTTGGAAGGTGCTCAGGCCTGGCACTCTGCCTCAGGGGCTCACGGGGAGCCCCTGTGGAAGAGGGGGCCTGTTTCTTTGGGTGAAGCCACTGCCCTGCGTCCCCCTTGCCTTTGCCTCTATTTCCCTTTTACCTTCTCCTGCGAGGCTCCTCATGAACTTAACACGTATATATGTGCTCTGTTGGTCTAAACACTTTACCATTAATCCTCTCGATACGCTGTGAGACAGGGGCTGTCATCCATTTCACAGATGAGGAGAGCAGCCGAGGTTAAGGAGCTGTCCACCGTCACACAGCTAGCGTGTGGGAGCACGAGGGGGTGCGCCGGGGCTGCTTCCAGCTCCGTGCTCCGTGCTCCGAACCGCTCTGCTGCCTTAGGGCAGCTTATTCCAGGAAGTCGGGGGCTCTGGGCTCCTCTCCCGAAACTCTAACAACTGAGAGTTCTACCTTAGGTCTAACCACTTCTCAGTCCCACAGCCACTGCCTTGTCTCTGCTGAAAGGCTTCCCACCTTGACATGTGACTGCCCATCTCCAAGGCTCTCCCGCTCCAGACAGGAGCTCTCTGCAGACTCCGCCTGCTCGGGCACTGCCACGGCCCTAGTCCTCTGTGCCTGGCACAGTCGGCGCCTAACAGCCATTAGTTGGCCAAGTGGATAAACGAGAACTGGGATGGCCGGAGGACTGTTGGGAAGGTGGCACCGAGAAGACTGGAGGCCGATAGGTAATTAATATGTGCCTGGCGTGACCCCCAGGTGTCTGGCTTGGGTGACAGGCAGATAGTGAACCTGAGATGGGGAGGGAGGAGAGAGATTATTTGGGGGAGGGTGATAGATTTGATTTTGGAAGTGGTGAGCGTCATGGGTCTGTGGGATATCCTGGAGGAGATAGCCACCTGGACATGTGGGTCTGCGGTCAGAAGGTGGGGGTGGGTGGGTAGGTGCTTGGAGATTTGGGATCCGCAGGATAAAGGATGGTAATAAAGACGGGGCTGGAAGAAGGCAGCTGAGGGATGGTCAGCACAGCCCCACCTCCACCCTGGAGCTCCCACTGGCTGAGGTGCCCGAGCATCTGCCATCTCCTGAGGGCTGGGGGCACCAGCCTCTGGCTGAGAGCTGGGCCCATGCCCTGCACTGCTGCCCACGTGCTTGAGGGCTGGCAGGTGCCAGGAAAGTGTCCCTGGACTGCCTCAACCTGGATGGGAACACCGGAGAACCCCTGAAATCACAGGCTCGCCAGGGAGGGCCAGTGATGGTGGCCCAGCCCTGGCACTGCCCTCAGGGCGGTCCCCTGACACTCCAGGGATGGGGCAGGAGTCAGGGCCCCTCCCGCAGGGTCTTCTGTCTGCAGGGAAGTAGCAAAGGCGGCACTCAGAAGGAAATCCTGCGTCCCTGCCGCTCGCTCGCGGCTTTCAGCGACAAACCCACAGAACCGCCGGAAGGCTCTTGCAAGCGAAGGAGATACCCTGGCTGCTCAGACAGAGGGACAGACGGACAGACATCTCCTTGCCTGCTTCCAGAACTGTGCTGAGCTAAGAGAGCCCTGTGGAGGGCACCTGCCAGCCAGGGGACTTCGAGAGGTCAGGGGGTCCCTTCTCTGAGAAATAGGTTGGTTATGGGGAGGATGGGGGGACCTGGCAGGTTCCTGACCTCCTCGGTTTGACCCTCTGCCTGAAGTTGCATCCTTTAGGGGCTCATCTTTCTGAGCCTCCACTGTTTTGGGGGCTCCTCAATAAAGGTAAGACGCTCGTGGGCAGTCATGCCCCTGGTCCCCCCTAACTAAAAGCCTGGGAGAGGGAGTAGCCTCGTGTCCAGCTCGGGGACCGGGCTGCTCTCTGCACTTGACTCCCCAGCTCTGAGCTTGGCTCCCCAGGTGGTGAATGTACGTGTGAATGGGGGGGTGGGAAGGGATAGCCGTGGGCCATCCCAGGGTTCTGGACCCCTTCCCCCTGAAACTCCAACTCGGAAATCCCCCCAACAGGCTCCCTGGCTGTCACTCACCAGCTGGTAGAAGGTGATGTGAGGTCCGTCGGCATCATACAGGAACCACCAGGTGGCGGCAGCCACGGTGGCCAGGCCCACATACACTGCAGGGAGGGCGGGAGGAAGCCAGCTACAATGGACCGCTGTGGTTTCCCGGCACCCCTTTCCCCTCCCCAGTAACTCCCCGACACCACCCTCTCCCTCTCTAGGCCACAGGAGCCAGTGGTGGGCCCTGACTGGCAATCGGTGTGTCACACCCCTGGCCACAGTGATTGGCTAAGAGATAAGCAGGTAAACCAATTTGGGCCAATGAGAACAGGCCTGAGACTTTTATCCTACTACTGAGGGAGTAGTATGATAACGAGCTCTTTCTCCTGTTGAATTTGGGGTTGCAATGGAGCAGGCACGAGGGCTGGAGCTGCCATAGCCATTCTGCCACCACAGAGGTACCTGCCTGAGAGTGGAGCTGAGACAGAGCCAAAACATGTCAGTTGCTACTACTATCTGAGGCCTGGGTCCAGCCATGCCTGAAGCAGGCGCTAGTCCTTTCAGTTAGATGAGCTCACACAGTTTCTTTTGGCACAAGCCAGGCTGAGTCATACTGTCTGCAGTTTGCAAGCCTAACTGATATAGGGTCTTAGGAGACTCCTGGAACCCCACTGAGAGCTGGGGTCCCCCATTTACCTCCAATAGCCAGATACCGAAAGAAGAGCCAACCGCTGATGAGGGCCTCGCGGGGGTTGCGGGGCAGCTTCTCCATGATGTCCAGGTCTGGAGGGTTGAAGCCCAGGGCGGTGGCAGGCAGGCCATCCGTCACCAGGTTCACCCAGAGCAGCTGCACAGGGATCAGGGCTTCGGGCAGGCCCAGGATGGCCGTGAGGAAGATGCTGGAACCAGAGTCGTAGGCTCCAGCCCCCGCCAATGGAGGGCCCAGCTCCCGCCCTCCTCAGCGGCCCAGCCTCGCCCTGCTAGTGCTGACGTGTGTGCATGAGTGAGAGGTGTGTGTACATAGCTCTGCCTCACACTGGGCGCCCTGGCTCCCCCAGTCCCAGCTCGGGAGCCTGGGCATATCTGCTCTTCAGGCCTCTCCTGCTAGGACATAGTCCTCTTTGGGGCATACACATGTGGACAGTGATGCCCAAGCATAGACACATTTGTTCACAGACATGAGCAAAAACCCAGCACAGGCTACACAATCCCACAAACACAAGCAAACACCTGTACGCTTGCCCCACATACAGAGATGCAGAATTCACGTGTCCAGGCAAACACGAGCTCCCCATTCCCCACAGCCATCTCTCACATGCTAACCTAAGCGTGTACACAGCTATACACCTGCACAAGTCCCTGTGCTTGTACTCACCCCAAAGATGCAACAGAACACAGGTGCGCACACACACACACACACACACACACACACACTTCTCACTCAGGCACACACACCATGCGCACTCACAACTGTGCGCACCCTCCACGGACACACACGAACACATCACTGCCCAGAGGTGGGGCTAGTTCTCCCATTTGCATGACTCTGAACGTGGGAAGGTTAGGGCGGGAGGGATGATAAAGGACTTTTCAGGCACCTCCTTGGGGGCTGGGTACACCAGGGCCTCGAGAGCGACAAGGTGTCCCCGTCCTGGCCCACCTGAGGGGAGACCTTGGAAGGCCCCAGCCAGGGCAAGTCACATGCTCCTCCATCCCAGCAGCCCCATCCCAGGAACAGGTGTTTCCCTGGTCTCAGGGAAGCATATGGTCTAGAGCAGTGGTCGGCAAACTCATTAGTCAACAGAGCCAAATATCAACAGCACAACGATTGAAATTTCTTTTGAGAGCCAAATTTTTTAAACTTAAACTTCTTCTAATGCCACTTCTTCAAAATAGATCGCCCAGGCTGTGGTATTTTGTGGAAGAACCACATTCAAGGGGCCAAAGAGCCGCATGTGGCTCGCGAGCCGCAGTTTGCCGACCACGGGTCTAGAGGGCTGGGAAGAAGGGGTGGGGCCTCACCAGACGACCTCGCCCACGTTGGAGGAGATGAGGTAGCGGATGAATTGCTTCATGTTGCTGTAGATGGCCCGGCCTTCCTCCACTGCAGCCACAATGGAGGCGAAGTTGTCATCTGACAGTACCATCTCTGCTGCCGACTTGGCCACGGCTGTGCCGGAGCCCATGGCGATGCCGATCTCTGCCTTCTTCAGGGCTGGGGCGTCGTTCACCCCATCTCCAGTCTGGAGACCAGGTTAGGTGGGTTCACACCTGAGACCGCTCCTTTCTATCCCCCCAACTCCCTTCAACTCAGCCTATCCCCAAGCTCAGAGGATGTCCCCTCGGAAGCAGACAGCTGGACGGAACAAATGTGGGGTCATGAGCTTAGAAACTGGGCTGGGGATGAGGCTAAAGGGAAGGCAAGGAGTGAAGGCAAGGACAAAGTTGGGGAGCAGACCAGGTCTAAGGCCAGAGGAGATGGTGAGGTGGGGATGAGCAGGAGGGTGGGTGGGGATGAAATTTAGTTTGGATGTAGAGCAGAAGATAAAGTTTCTGCTAAGGACAAAGTTAAGGGCAAGTCAGGAATGAGGTCAAGGTTGTGGCTCAGGTCAAGGACCAGGTAAGTACTGTAGTCAAGGTGAAGGTTGGAGTCAAGGGGAAGGTCAGGGTCAAGACTGGACTCAGGCTCAAGATTAAAAAATTAGATTAAGGTAGAGGTCAAGTCAAAGTCAGAGGCCAAATCAAGGCTATGGCCCATATCAGGAGTGATGTCATGGTCGAAGTTGGCATTCAGTCAAAGTCAAGATTGGAAGACAGATCAAAGTTGAAGTCAACATAAAGTATTGGGTTGGGGAACCAAGATCAATGTCAGGGATCAGGTCAGGGTCCAAGTAAAAACTGAAATCCATATCAGGGTTGAGCTAAAAGCAAAGAATCAGATTCAGATGGTCAAGGTCAAGGTCAGGGGCCTTCTTTGTGAAGGTCAACAATACAGTCAAGAACAAGGTTTCAAGTAATCAAGTCAAGGTTGGTGCCCAGTTCATTATCCAAGTCCAGGCTGAGCCACAGGTCAGGATTAAGGTGAAGGTAAAGGACTGGGTTAGGCTGAGGTCAAAATTAATAACAGAGGCCAGGTCAGGGACGAGGTCTAAGTCAAAAGTGAGACAGTGTTGATGAATAGGTCAGCAATCAAGAATGAGAGAGGCACATGCCCAGGCTGCAGGCTCGATCTCAAGTAGGGGACGTGCAGGAGGCAGCCGGTCAATGATTCTCTCTCATCATTGCTGTTTCTATCTCTCTCCCCCTCTCCCTCTCCCTTCCTCTCTGAAATCAATAAAAATACATATTTAAAAAAAAAGAAAAGAAAGAGAAAACGGGGCTCACACCCCATGTCCATGCACAGGAGAACGAATAAACTGTGGTGTACTCACACAATGGAATGCTACTCAACAATTAAAAAAGCAATCATTGCCCTAACCAGTTTGGCTCAGTGGGTAGAGCATCGGCCTGCGGACTCAAGGGTCCCAGGTTCGATTCCGGTCAAGGGCATGTACCTTGGTTGCGGGCACATCCCCAGTAGGGGGGGTGCAGGAGGCAGCTGATTGATGTTTCTCTCTCATCAATGTTTCTGACTCTCTCTCCCTCTCCCTTCCTCTCTGTAAAAAAAATCAATAATAATAATCAAAAAGCAATCATCTACCGAAACCCGCAGCAACACGGAAACATCTCCAAAGGAAGAAGCCAGACACAAAGGAGTCCATACTGTGTGATTCCATTCCTATGAAAATCTAGGACAGGCAGAACTATCTTGGAAAAATCAGCGCAGCCGTTGCCTGTTGCCTGCTGCGGGAGAGGGGCCTGCGGGGAGGAGCATGGGGGAAACTCACGGGTTGATGGTAATGCTCCCTGGAAGGGTTTGGATGACACAGGTGTGTCATTTGCCAGAACTCATCAAGTGAATGGCATGCTTAAAGCGTGTGCATTTCCCCGCATGCAAGTTTTACCTTAAAAAGGAAAAAGACGGAACCACAAGCACTGCTCTCTAGAGTACGCATTCTGAAGCACGTGAGGGCGAAGGGTGCTGATGCCTACAACTCCGAAAGGCATCCAACAAAAGATGGATTGGGGATGGACAGATGGACAGGTATGCGCTAAAGCAATGATAACAAAAGGTGATTTGCAGCATCTAGCTGGTGGGCATAGAAGCCCCGCTATACAATTATTTCAATTTGCCTTTGTGTTGGTAACACAATGCTGGGGAAAATAAGAATGAGGCCGAGGCAGGGGTTCACGGTTGCTCGTTCCAAGCCGTGTGGCATGTGTTCCCCCCACGCGGCACCACCCCCCCTACCCCCCGGCACCCGTCTGTGGCCTCACCATGGCGGTGATCTCGTTGAGGGACTGCAGGTACTCCACGATGCGGGACTTGTGTGCAGGCTCCACACGGGCAAAGCAGCGGGCCGTGCGGCAGGCGTGGCGCTGCTGCTCGGGGCTGAGGTCATCGAATTCGCGGCCCGTGTAGGCCTTGCCCACCACGTCCTCCGTGTCCTTGAAGATGCCAAGCCGGCGGCAGATGGCCACAGCCGTGCCTTTGTTGTCCCCCGTGATCATGACCACACGGATGCCCGCCCGGCGGCAGCGTCCGATGCAGGCAGCCACCTCAGGCCTCGGAGGGTCCAGCATGCCCACGCAGCCCACGAAAGTCAGGTCCGTCTGGAGGGAGGGGCAGATGCCTGTGGGGCCGGGGCCCCTCCTCCCCTTGCTGCCCGCCCAGCCGCTGCGGGCAGACGCCTGCCCCCCTCCCCCCGCCTCCCCCCTCCCCCGGCCGCCGGCACCCACCTCGTACTGCACAAACTTGCTGCAGTCATCCAGCTGCATGTCTTCCTTCCTCGGGGGCGCGTCCCGGGTGGCCAGCGCCAGGCAGCGCAGCGTGTCCGAGCCCGAGCCCCAGTCCCGGATCTTGGCTAGAATCTGCTCCCTGGAGGTGGTGTTCAGGGGTACTGTGCGGCTCCCCACTCGGACCGAGGAGCAGCGTTCGATCACACTCTCCGGAGCCCCCTGCAGCATGAGGAGGGGCAACTCTGTCAGCCAGGACCCCTCTCCTCCCTCCTGACCAACCGAGGAAACGGCGGCCCCGATATGGGGAAAGGTCACCCAAGGGGACACACAGCCAAGGAGGCCCAGAATCCGTCCTCTGAAAGCTCAGAGTGGGAACCGAGGGGCCCCTGGTGAGGAGACCCCAAGGGAATGGGCGGGTCATGGCCGCCACGGATGGCACCCGCCCCCCACCAGCCTGCGCTGAGATGACTGCAGCATTTTGGGGGAAAGGGGGACCCCAATTCTATAGAGGGCTCAGCAGCAGGAGGCAGGCTGGGCCCTGCTTGGGCACCAGAATAGAGCCACGCTGAGGGTGTGGTGGGTTGGCTCTGAGAAGGTGATCTGGGGGTGGCAGGCTCCTCGGTGACCTCGAGGTTGCACCTCAGACCGCCCCCCACGCCTGGGAATCGCCCTGAACATTCCACCAGTGCTTCTCCCTTTCCCCAAAGGCAGGGCCACGTTCTCGAAGCAGCCCAAGCCGCCCACAGAAGCCTTTCGTTCCGACAGGGGCTGACGCCGCCACTGCAGTGAGGTCAGGGCTGCGATTCCTCCTCCAGGCCCCAAAGCAGCGAGAGGAGGTGCTGCGGGCAGAGGTCTGGATGGGACGGGGCGGGTTCCTCCCTCTCTGGGAAGGAGCACCGAGGAGGGGCACCACCCACCTCCACACCCCCAGTCAGAGGCACGGGGCTTCCAGCCCAGCCCTGCTATTCAGATGGGGAGACTGAGCCCCACAGCAGAGCATGGGTGACCCCAAGGTCGTGTGGCCAGGCAGTGCCTCTCAGCCCAGAGCTGGGACCATGGCGAGGGGCAGGTCCCTGGCTGTACCTCCACCACGTCGGGATCCTGCTCCCAGGCCCCCCAGGCAGGCAACCACCCTGGTTCCGGGTCCATTGTTGACGGTGGGCCGCACACCTCCCTTCGTCCCCCACAGCTGCAGCCTGTGCTCTTCAGAGGACGGAGACCAGGGGCCCCAGGGACCCCACGCACGGAGAGGCCCCAGCCAGGCAGGCAGCTCCCACCTTCACAAACATCTTGCTGCCCTGGGCCGCCTGGCCGGGGCGGGTAGGCGTGCAGTACACTGACATGGACTTCCGGTCTCGGGAGAATTCCAGGGTGAACTCCTTCCGCATCAGCTGACGGATGACCTGTGGGGCCCAGGTGGGTCAGGGCGGGAGGGGCAGAGCCAGCGACCACTGCTTTCCCGCCAGCCGCTCAGCCCCCTACAGAGCCCCTTGCTATGGAGGGCGGAGTCTCTCCTCTGACTCCGGGCGTTTGAGGCCTCCATCTCCCTCTCCAGCCCCAGAAGTGCCATAAAGTTGCCAATTCCCCGCCATGCTGTGCACTTCCCAACTCCAAGTCTTGGCCTCACTCAGTGTTTTCCTCCATTTTCTTCCTCGCCAAGTAGTACGAGGGTCTGAGGTCCTTCCTCCTCCCAGAAGCCTCCCAGGACTCTGTCCTCCTCTCTCCCTTCCCCAGATGCCCCAGAAGGCCCAGCCCCCACCCTGCTCACCGCGTTGCAGGCGCCAGCTCGCTCCACTCGGGAAAGGTCCTGCAGGTTGGTGTCGAACACGTTCATCTTCTCCACCAGGCAAGTCAGCGCTGTCTCTGTGGCCTCTCCCACCTTCTCATACACGCCCTTGGCCTGGCGGGGCCCAGGGTACAGGAGTAAGGGGAAGGGTGGCCCCCAGAGGGCTCCCAGCCTCACCTCCCCCCCACTTCCTGCTCCCTGGAGCTCCCTCTGCCCGGTACCTGTAGCCTCTTTTGCACCAGACCTGTGGGCCCTTCCCAGCCCAGCTAACCTGGGGTCTGAGTGGTGTCTGGCGCTGATGCTCACCTTCCCTTCCGACCCTCCCTTCTCTGGTACGAAGACCTCTCCCCTGAGCTCTAAGCCCACCTTGCACCCTCCCTGCCCTCCACCTCTCTCTCCTGGCTCCTCCTCAGCCTCCTTCCCAATTCCTTCCTCCTTGTAAATCCTGCTCTCCGATCCTGCTCCTCCCCTCCCACCTCTCCCGGAGGTCTCACGTGGCCCCTGCCTCCACCACCCTTCACGTGTTCACGAATGCCAGAGCCCAGCCGGCCGAGACCGCCCCCCTGAGCTCTCAGCCCACCTGTCCAGCTGCTGCCCGCTGGACTTTGCCCTTCGGGGACCGTCAGGCCACCTCTCCTCTCCTCGCCCTGTAGTTGCTACCTTAGTCACTATAGCTACAGTCACAGCCAGGAAGCTGCCCTGACTTCCACCTCTTGTTCATCGAGCCCGTTACCAAGTCCCAGGATCTTGGCTCCTCAGTCTCTCTCCGACGCCCCATCTTCCTGAGGCCGCAGCCAGCAGCTCCCTGGCCTGGATGACCACCTAGGGCTCCCTGGCTCCAGTCTTGCCCTGCCTGTTCCATCCTCCACACAGAAGCCTGGGTGGCATTGGTAAAGGTAAATCTGACCATGCCACTCCCTTGGTGAAAGCCCTTTGGTGGCTACCGTCTGGCCTCAGCCTGGCATTGGGCCTGGCCTGGTGTGGCCTCCTGCCAGCCACCGGGAGGGGCACTCACGCCTACATCACTCCAGGCTGTTGTGGTCTGTTCGCCTTTCCTGGGCTGTGTCTTCTGCTTTAAACACCCTCCCTGGCCCTGCAGCCCCTGACATTACAGTCCCCCACAGTCCAAGAGCCCCAGGGCAGGGTTCCAAATCCGGTCGAGAAAGAGGAAGGGGTGGCAGTTGAGGGGTGTATGTGTAGGGGTGGCAGTGCTCCTGGGGTGTGGCACTCCAAAACGGCAGGTGCCACCAATCCTGGGAGCTCTGAGACCCTGGGAGAAGGGTCTGTCCTGGGAGACCATGAAACGGAGTAGCGGCCCACCTCGTTGTAGTCCAGGGCGGAGTCGTTGCACAGGGCACAGATGGTCGCCAGCTCCACCAGCCCATCGAACTGCCCGCAGCGCACCGGCTGCTCTCCCTGCAGCCTGAGGAGCCAGGCGGTCAGCACCAGGGCCTTGGCCCCGCCCCTGGAAGCCCCGCCCACCCACGGCCCCTCGCCCAGCACTCACACTTGGCCCTCTGGGGTGTAGGTGGTGCCGGAGATGGTGAACTCGTGCAGACGGCATGCGCCAGCTTCTGCCTCAGCTACCACGAACATCTGAGGATGGGGAGCACAGGGGCATGCTGAGATGGGCCCTCACCTCCCTCCTCCCAGTCTGAATAAAGCCTGGCCCCAGGTTGGGGTCCTGTGGGCCCGCATTGGAGCCACCCGCCTTCCCTCCCACAGGCTCACAGAGGTGCTGTGTATAGTACAGAGTCCAGGCTGAGGCGGGAACCTCTGCTCTGCCCAGGTGTATCCAGACCAGTGGTCGGCAAACTGCGGCTCACGAGCCACATGCGGCTCGCGAGCCGCGGTCTGCCACTCTGTTGACTAATGAGTTTGCCGACCACTGACCTAGAGTCTCGATTCCAATAATTACAGGCTGTTGTTGTTCCTTGTAATTAAGCCCCTATCCCAGTGGTCAGCAAACTCATTAGTCAACAGAGCGGCAAACTGAGGCTCACGAGCCACATGTGGCTCGTGAGCCGCAGTTTGCCGACCACTGCTCTAGACCCCTGAGGGGTTTATAGCAGACTCTTCAATGTTGTGGGGGCCGCTGGGAGCTTGACAGAGCCCTGAGCTGGGGCAGGAAGCCTGGGTCCTGCCGTCTTGCAGTGTGACCCCTGGCTGAGCACTGAGCCTGTTTCTCCACTGGTGACTTGGAGAGAAAGTGGGACCAGCATCCAGCTGCCCCTTCTTCCCCTTCAAGGGAATGGGTTCCTGGCCTCTAAGGGAGAAAACCCACAGCCTGTTCTGGGGCACAGACCCTCCTGCCCAAAGGTGTCCACACAGAGTGAGCTCTGCCCAGAGGGCCTGCTGGGTCCCCCAGCCCCTGCCTGTGCCTCTCAGAGATGGGGCTTCTCCCGGCCCTGGGCAGCCCATTTCCTGCCTGCCAGCCAGCTCTGCCAGGGAGACAGTTCTTGCTTCCTGGAAACTGCCTCGCTGCACATTCCCACACCAATGGCCAGCCCAGCACCCAGCAGGTGCTCAATAAATGCCCCTTCCTTCACGCGCCCCTCCCTGCTCCTGGGGCAGCCCTCCAGCCAGCACAGCCCCACGAAGTCAGGTTTCTCAGCCATCGTCCAGCACGTAAGGCCTCTACAACTGCCCTGCCCTGTGCTTCTCAGTCAAGGACACTGCTCAAATGAAGTCCCACTAGGGATTTTAGCAGGTCAGGGGCTGCCGAGCAGTCAGGCCGCTGGTGCCCCCTCCCCTGCGGCGGCCTCTGATGGGCTTCCATTGGGTTCTGAAGTCTCAGATCCAGAGCCTGGATTGCCAAGGCCCAGTGGGCAGGTTGTGGGAGCAGAGGTGGGACAGGAGTGTTGGGGGGAGGGGGGCGGACCTGAGACAGTTGGGAAATCCACAACCTTCACCATCACCTCACCCACCCGTCTGCCCTCTGCACCTGCTAGAGTCTCAGCCAGAATCCCTGGAGCATGTGGGCAGCAGGGCCAGGATCTGGGATCGAATTCCAGGGAATGAATAATTCCTGCTCTGGCTCTTCCCAGGACACTGGAGCTGGTGGATCTGATGACAGGCGTTGACCATAGCGAGTCATGGGAGAGCGGGATAGAACCTGGGTCCAAGGCCCAGCTTGGCTCAGATGCCTCAAGGCTGTACTTTGACCCTGTCCTGTGCCCTTTATGGCGACCGGGCAGGGCTGACATACCCAGACTTCAGATGAGGAAACTGAGGTTCAGTTTTGGGCAATGACCTGCCTAGGGACACATGTCCGGCCAGACTATGCTGCTCTGCCCCCCGAAAACCTGACTCTGTTCCCCACCAGGGGGCATCCTACAGGCTCTGTCCTCCACCCCCAGCCGAAAAGGAGCCAGGGCGCGACCCAGAGAGGAGCGGAGCGGAGCCCGCTGAGCATCACAGAGCAACACCAGTGGGACCCCAAGCTGGCCGGACACACTCACCCGACAGACAGACATCTGATTGGTGGTGAGCGTGCCCGTCTTGTCGGAGCAGATGACGGAGGTGCAGCCCAGGGTCTCCACGGAGGGCAGACTCCGCACGATGGCGTTCTTGCGTGCCATGCGCCGTGTGCCCAGCGCCAGGCATGTAGTGATGACAGCCGGGAGGCCCTCGGGGATGGCGGCCACGGCCAGGGCCACGGCAATCTTGAAGTAGTACACCGCACCTCGGAGCCAGGAGCCGCCGTGCGCCGGGTCGGCAAAGTGGCCGATGTTGATGACCCACACAGCCACGCAGATGACGGAGATGGCATGGGACAGCTGGCGCCCAAACTCATCCAGTTTCTGCTGCAGCGGCGTCCGCTCGGGCTCCACGGCCGCCATTTGGCTCCGGATCTTACCCAGCTCCGTGCACAGGCCCGTGGCCACGGCCACACCCACTGCCTTGCCCGAGGCGATGTTGGTGCCCTGGCCAGGGAGGAGGGGAGAGCTGTTAAGCACCAGGGAAAGGGCGCAGGACCCCTGCTCCTGCAGGGTCGGGCTCTTATCCCCCGCGTGGCTCTCTTTCTCCGTGTCGCTTAGCGCTCCTGGACTTACGCAGCTATACGGTGCTGTTACTGCTGCCATCTCCGCGACAGTGCCAGCTCTACGGAGGCAGGGGCTTGGCTCAGCACCATATCCCCAGTGCCTACCATGGGGCCTGGCACAGAGGAAGCTCCAGGCCAATATTTTAAAAACTATGCTTTTATTTACTTCAGAGAGAGGAAGGGAGAGGGAGAGGGAGATGGAAACATCAATGATGAGAGAAAATCATCGATCACCTGCCTCCTGCACACCCACTACTGGGGATCACTCTGACGGGGAATCGAACCATGGCCTCCTGGGTTACGGGTCGACGCTCAGCCACTGAGCCACACCTCCTGGGCGCCAGGCCAATATTGACAGTATAATCAACCAGCACAGCATAGCACCAACCCATCAAAGTAAGATTCATAAACAACAAAGCGGCCACGCAGGAATGTGACCGACTGTGATCACAGGTAAACCATCCGTAAATATTTACTGGTCAATCCGGAAAACTTGACCTTAAGTCCATCCATTTCCAAGGCCCAAGTCAAATCCTGGGCAGCCAGGACTTTAAGGGCCAGTGTAAGGGCCGGCCGGCCTTGAGCTTCCATGTCCTCTTCTCAAAAATGGTCCAACAGAAGCCCAAGGCAGCTGCTCCCGGAGGCTCTTAGCTCAGTACCCCTCAGACGGGCGGCTGTGCTGAGGACGGAGCGAGGGGGGTGCTGGTGGCAGCCTCAGCCCCTCTTCTGCCCTGAGCCATGCAGCCCCGCCCCCCACTCGCAGGCCCTCAGCTGAGGAAATGACCTGCCGTTAGCCAGAGCAACCTCCTTAAAGGCTCCTAGTGAGCACGCCCTCGGAGTCCCCTCCCACCCCAAGGCTTCCCTGCCTCGAGGCAGGGCGCTGTCCTCCGGAAGAGCTCTGGGTGAAGGTCATTCTCCCACTTCTGCTCCCTTCCAGGGAGCTTCTCTAGCCCCTTATCACTTGGTGCCCTGGGCCTGCCCACCGACCTGAGCCATCCTTGTGGCTTCCGTGCTCGGCTTCAGGCTGTTTCTGGGCAGCCTGAGAGCATCACTAGTTAAGTCCCTCTGAGCCCCAGGGGAAGGTCACTCCCAACAGGGTTGAACCCATCAATCTCCGTGAAAAGAGTCGGGGGGGCCTGGCATCGTGACTTGGGGGGTTGGTCTGCCCCGAGGAGAAATGACTATTCCTGCCATCCTCCTCCACTTTAGCAACCCTCTTCCTCTAGAGCAGTGGTTCTCAACCTTCCTAATGCCGCGACCCTTTAATACAGTTCCTCATGTTGTGGTGACCCCCAACCAAAAAAAAATTATTTTCATTGCTACTTCATAACTGTAATTTTGCTACTGTTATGAATCGTAATGTAAATATCTGTGTTTTCCGATGGTCTTAGGCGACCCTGCTAGCGGTTCTCAACCTTTGTAATGTCTCGACCCACAGGTTGAGAACCGATGCTGTAGAGCCTAAGACCATCGGAAAACACAGATATTTACATTACGATTCATAACAGTAGCAAAATTACAGTTACGAAGTAGCAATGAAAATAATTTATTTTTGGTTGGGGGTCACCACAACATGAGGAACTGTATTAAAGGGTCGCGGCATTAGGAAGGTTGAGAACCACTGCTCTAGAAGATTCCCCGCTGAATGACAATAGACAAACTCGACCCCTCTCCAGTTTAAGGCAGGATAAACCTAGCAGGTAAGAGGAAAAGCTCTGGAGTCAGAATGTCTAAATTCACATCCCAGCTCTGCCATTCACTGGCTGTGTGACCTTGGGCCACTTACTTAACAACTCTGTGCCTATTTCCTTGCTGGAAAATGCAGATAACAAAGGTGTTGTTATGAAGATTAAATAAACCAATACAGGCACAGCTATTATTTCACTATAAACTTATATGTGTTGTGAATAATAGATGAGGGCTTTAACTGATTCATCTAAATGTTTTTCTTTCTATTATCATTGTCCAGGCAAAGGCCCACGGACTTACGGAAAACAGCATGTTCTTCTTGTCCTGGTTCACAGCTCTGGGATCTGGGATGGCATCTGTGTGCTTGGTCACGGACACGGATTCGCCTGGTCATGGAATCAGAAATTAGAAGCCCCGTGTGAAGGCACCCCCATCCCCTGACCCAGCCCCGCTCGGCACAGCCCCCGGGCCTCGCCTGTCAGGATGGACTGGTCCACTCGCAGCGTGGTGGACTTGATCTCCACGAGGCGGAGGTCAGCAGGCACTTTGTCTCCCACTGCGGAGAGAGAAGGGCTTGGCTGCGGGCGGCTTTGGGCACCACCCCCAGCCTCGGGTTCCCGGGAAAGCCAGGAGGGCTCCCAGGACCCAAGGCCGGGGCTGGGAGGCGGGATCCTAGCTGTGATCCCTCAGGAAGGCCCTGTCCTCTGGCCTCTGGTCTCACCGGTCCAACAGGGTTTGGGCCAAGCGCTTTGGGGACATCTACACACACAGCCAGAAAGACGGGGCACAGAGAGGGACGGGCTCGCCAGCATCACCACGGAGGAGAAGAGGCCCCGATGTACCCGCCACTTCCACGATGTCTCCGGGGACGATGTCCCGCGCGCGGACCCTCTGCACACCCGGGCGGTCGGAGCGCAGCACCTTGCCCATCTCGGGCTCGTACTCCTTCAGGGCCTCGATGGCACTCTCGGCGTTGCGTTCCTGCAGCACAAGCGGGGGGCGGGGGGGGGGGGACAGGCCGCGGTCTGTACTCCTGGCCGCAGCAGGCCCCCCTCTTGGAGGGACACCCTCGGGGCTTGGGATGGAGCTGGAGGCAGGACTCCAGCACCAGGGAGAGGTCACCCCAGCAGCCCAGCCCCACCCCCATGCCTCCCACCTGCCACACGCCCACGACTGCATTGGCCACGAGGATCAGCATGATGACCAGGGGCTCCACGAAGGCCGTCATGGTCTCCTCGCCCTCCTCGAACCAGGCCAGGACCTGCCGGGATCGAAGCTGGTGAATTGGGGCTCTGCTGTGGGCCAGGGTCTGCTGACCACTTCCTTGGTACCCGGGTCTCCTGTCTGCTCCCTGCTTTGGGGGAAGAGGCCCCTGGGGGGCTTGGAGAGGGCTGTGGCTTAGGGCACGCAGCCTCTGTGGGTAGTGACCACCACAGCCCAGTCCCACCCGCCAGCTTTCCGGGACGTGGGCCCGTCGCACAGCTGACAGCTGCAGGTCTCACGGTCTGCCTCGCTGCGGTTTTCCGAGCGTGGGGCCCACACCCCCACGAGCAGCAGCACCACCTGGGAACTTGCTAGAAATGTGATTCTTGGGGTCCATCCCAGACCTCTGGAGTCAGAAACTCCACAGTCTGTTTGAACAAGCCCAGCTGATCCTGCTTCAGGCTCCCACCCGGAGGCCGGTGGCCAGACACACACGAGCCCGGGCCTGAAGCAGGAGACCCGGTTCGCGTCTCATTCCCACCCCTCGGCCTAACTGGGACCTTGTCACTCCCCTCCACTGCCTCGGTGTGTCCGTCTGTCCCAGCACCCTTTCGGCTCAGCCATTTTAGGGTAGACTTTGTTCTCGGTAAGAGTCCTCAGTCTCCACAGGAGCAGGGAGCGGCCAGGAGGGCTCGACACAGCTGGCTAGAGGGGAAGGGTCAGTCCCACCAGGGTCCCTGCTGCCCCTCCACTCCAAGTCACCAGGACCAGGTCTCCCCCCAGGCCCTGCCGGGCGCTGGATGGGAGCAGGAATCCTGTCTATCCTCAGGGCAGCCGTGTGCCTGCATCACCCTTGGGTCTCTGCTGCTCAGTCCCCAATGACAACCACTGTCCCCCTCCCCACTCCATCCTGACCCCATGGCCCTGTGGGTCCAGGAGGGGTCCGGGCAGCGGGAAGGGGCAAGAGCAAAGGGATGCAGCAGCCCCGGGAGGTGGCAAGAGGTTCCGGCCTGAAGTCTTCTGAGGGCACAGGGAGCCACAGAGGGGCTCTCAGCCAGGGTGACTGTGTCTCCTGGGGACATGTGGCAACCTCTGGAGGCCTGCTTGTCACAACAGGGGGTGCCACTGGATCTGGTGGGTGGAGGCCAGGGGTGCATAAGACAGGCCCCAAACAAAGATCAGCTGATCCAAATGTCGGTAGTGCTGAGGCTGAGAAACCCTGAGCTAAAATGGGAAGGGGCAGGGGCAGACGCTGGCAGCCATGGCGGGACAGATGGGAGTGGGGTGTAGTGAGGGCTGCGAGGGTTCACAGGGGAAGCTGACCTCTGAGCAGGGCAGGGTGGGCAGAGGCCCAGGGATGCCAATGGCAGGGAGGACAGCCCTGTGTTCAGAGCCTGGGGCTCTGAGCACCGGCCCGGCCTGGCTCCCCGCCTCCCACCGGCTGCCTGATGCTGTGGGACGGGGCCCCACTTACAAAGGAGACCAGGGCGGCCAGCAGCAGGATGCGCACCAGAAGGTCCTCGAACTGCTCCAGCACCAGCTCCCACAGGGACTTCCCTGGGAACAGGAACACGTGTGAGGCCTGGGCCCCCGACCAGCTGGCCTGCCCCCATTCAGAGCTGGGACAGCCTCGGAGACCGCCTGGCCTGCCCCCCCCCCCCCCCCCCCGCACCACCATTCAGAGGGAGAGCCCGAGGCCTGGAGAGGCGCAGGTGGGCGATGCTCGGGGGCTTGGCAGGGCCTCACTCTGCCCAGGAGGGGAGGACACACGTGACCATGAATGGCCCAAGGATGTCACCCAGTGGCCTTGCAGCCCGCCCTGGCGCAAGCCTCACCTTCCTCGGTCGGGAGCTCTGCGGGATCCAGCAGCCGTGGGAGCCATGCGGAGACAAGAGACGATTGGGTTATGCAGTGGGGCCCCTCCCTCTCTGCCTGCCTGGACCCCCACGATGGTTTAGACATGCCCCACAGCTCTCTGGAGTCACAGAATGGCCTCCACCCCCCCCCCCCCACCACGCCCCCACTCCCAACCCCCGCTCTGAGGACAGTCTGGTGTGGCCTGGCTCCCCCAGGACAAGACCAGGCCAGGAGAGTCCTTCCAGAGCCTCCAGGCTAGCCCCTCCCCCAGTCACAGAGGGACCCTGAGGTCACACAGCAAGTCAGCAGCTGCCCTGCGTGGCTCCTTCTCCATGGCTGCCCAGTCCTGATCAACGTCCCCCACCCCGACCCCTCGAATTTTGAACGTGGGCTTGGGCTGCCTCTGACGCACCTGCTGCACCAGAACGAGGTCTGAGCCCCACACCCCCCGGGGCTTCCCCTGGACACGGCCACAGCAGCCAGCAGCCAGGCGGGGAGGACCCTGCACGCTCAGCTCCCGGAGGCCCAGCCTACCTAAGCCCTGCCTCCCCGTCCCCGGCTCCTCCGAGGACAGGCGGGGCCAGCAGCACTGGCATCACTCGGGAGCTGGGTCAGACTCTGAGGCCCCACCCCAGGCTGGCTCTCCTCCTCCTCCCCCTCCCCGTCCTCCTTCTCCTCCTGCTCCTCCTCCTCCTCGACACCGGTCCTTGCATTGTCCACCTGTTTTGGGCTCAAGTGCCCGCCAGTCATTTTTCTCGCAGACCACCTGTTTGGAAGATCCGGGGCCTGCACCTGGCAGCCAAACCATGAAGAGTGTCAAGCAGCCCTTGGTGGTTTGGCTGCAGGAACCCAGGAGGGAAACATATAACCTAAAAATACACTTTCTAGCATTTTCGCCAAAGTCCTATTTTAGGCAGCGGCTGACATTTTCCGTGGAAAATGTAATCTCCAGTGTCCTGCGTTGAGATTAAAATCAAACAGACGTTTTCCTTCTGATCTATTTAGCTGAAGTGAACAGGAAAGGCGGGGGGGAGGGCTAGGCGGGTTTCTGGGCCAATTCCCTAATGGAATAGGCTCCTTGAGAGGTCGTCTCAGCCATGCCCACCTCGGCCCAGCACAGTGCCAGCCTCGGGCACACATCAGCCTGCCTCTGCCACGCTCCGCCCCGGAGACTCCTAGCCCTCGCCTCCGCGGGGATCTTCAGGGTCCCTGACCAGAGGGAGCTTACCTGTAAGTCTCACCTGAACCCCTCCTGCCGCCTCCCTCACCCCTCCGTTAGGCACACGGCGCCTGGGCCACCATATTCCTCAGCGCGTTCTTTTTTCTGGGCAGGGGCAAGGCCCGGGGTTGGGAAGCTAGTTCCCCTCAAGCCACCCTCTCCCTGCCTCTCGAGTTCTTTCTCTACCCTTCCATGCGGGTCCCCCCCTTCTGCTCTCTGACCCACAAGCTGACCCAGCACCCAGTCTTTGGTGGTCGTTATGCTGTCCCCCAAATACAGCAGGTCCTCAACGAACATTTCGTGCAGTGTCGTTTCGTTATAATGTTGATGAGATGCCGCAGGAACTTAACCAGTTCCTACCCATGAGCCTATAACAAAATTGGTTTAGTTATAAATCGTTTTGCAACTGTTTCAAGAACCTATGTCGTTAGGTGAGAACTTCCTTCCGATTCTCCCACCTTGTAGGCACTTCCCGGCCTCCATGGGACGTGTGGAAAGAAGGACCTGAGTTAGTTCCAGGCTGTCGCACTGAACTGTGGTGAGGCTCTGAGACCGAGTGTCCTGCAGCTGCGTGTCCCGCTCAGCAGCCACCAGCCACCGGCAGCTCTGAGCACTGGGAACGTGGCTAGCGGCTAGCGTGACTGAGGAGCTAACTTTTAAATTTTACCTAATTTTCATTCATTTAAATTTCAGTAGCCACACGAGGCCATGGTTGCCGTACTGGGCGGCACAGGTCAGGCGCTCTTTGTCCCTCTGCTGCAGAAACCAGCAATCTGCAAGATGTGTCTGGTCTGTGCACCTGAGTCACGGGTGCAGGAGACAGAGCCCAGGTGACCTGCCATTGACATACACAGATTCAGAGTGGGCGAGACAGGGCCCCTACTGTTTAAGCCATTGAGATTTGGGGGTTGTTTCAGCCGCAGAGTCTAGTTAGTCCTGACTGATACCCCCTTCTCCCCAAACCTGGCTTCTACCACAAGGCTCCCCTTCTGTCCCCACTCACTGACCCTGGGGAAGGCCCAGCCAGCCATGCGATCACAGCAGACAACCTGCCCAGCCTGCACATGCACACCCATGTGCTTCTGTCCTGCCTGAGCAGCTGGCTCCCTGGGGGCTCGGAGCCTCGTTTGGAAGATGGGGGTCCACCCTGCCCTGAAGGGCTGCTGTGAAGATAATCGTTCGTGTTAATAAGAGCCCCATTTACTGGGCACCTACTATGTACCAAGCAGCGTGCCAGGTGCTTTACCTCCATTATCTCCAAAGGTCAATGGGAGGACATTGTGTGCTGAGCACAGCGAGGATGCTCGCGATAAATTACCGCAGAATTATTAGAGCTGAGTGCGTCAGTGTGGAGAGCGGCCACAGTGTTTGGACAGGTTCAAGCCTCGGACTAATGAGAGGGCACAGTCCTCTCATGGCCACGTGCAGGTCCCAGCTTGGAGGGCAAAGCCCTCCCGGCACAGTTATAGCCAAAGGCTATTGTTGTAAGCTTGACCTTATGGTCCAAACCTGTGGCCCCACGTGGCTGAGTGATGTGGGCTTGATAGAGTTCAGGCGCATGTAACTGAGTAGATTCGAAACCCACGAGAATGTTGACTACGCCCTTACTTTGCCTCGTGGAATCTGGCTATAAAATAAAGACACGGCTTATAGTCCGTGGCACTGTCGCTAGCTCTCCATCAGAGAGGACAGTGTCCCACCCAGACCCAGCTTTCTTCTCTTGTCTGTCTTTTCTCAATCCTTCACCGCCCCCTCTCAGGCTCACCGAACCTGGCTGAGCTGGCTCGGCACATATGGCGCCCGACGTGGGCTGAGTATGCCATGGCCGTGCTGGCTCGCCACATGCCAGATGCCATGCTAACGCCTCATGTGCATTACTCCTGTGACTCTCAAACAACCTGAGAAGGAGCATTCAATTATTATTCCCATTTTACAGAGTAGACAACTGGAGCCCAGAGAGGTTGGGTGACAAGTTCATGGTCACACAGCAGGAAGTGGGAGTGGCAAGAAGGGTTTTGAGCTCAGGTAGTCTGGTTCTCAACCCTCTGCTCAGGACCTCCTGCACTAACTCCTAGGCTGTCCTGCCTTCCTGGGCCCTCTGCCTCTCCCAGCCAAGGTCACCTGAAAAAACTTGGTGCCTCATGTCCTGATTGTTGAGCTGGATGGCTCTCCTTCTATCAACTGGCTCATCCCTCTACTGTGGCCCCAGAGCCACCAGCCAAAACCACCCCTGTCCCAAAGCTCTGCTGTCCTCACAGGGGCTGTTTGGGGTTACTAGGTTCTGCCAGCTCAGGCCTGGTCTGCTTCAGACTCCAATCCTGCCAAAACCCTAGACCAGTGATCGGCAAACTCATTAGTCAACAGAGCCAAATGTCAACAGTACAACGACTGAAATTTCTTTTGAGAGCCAAATTTTTTAAACTTAAACTTCTTCTAACGCCACTTCTTCAAAATAGACTCGCCCAGGCCGTGGTATTTTGTGGAAGAGCCACACTCAAGGGGCCAAAGAGCCCCATGTGGCTCGCGAGCCGCGGTTTGCCGACCACTGCCCTAGACGACCGATTCTCGTCTCGCGTGACTGAGTCCAGGGCCTATGGAGCACCCTCTAGCCCCTCCCAGGCATCCCTGCACGATGCTGGCTCCCCTTTGCGATCCGACCAGGCTGCACATAGTGGGGGAGGGCTGAACCAGTCCCCCCTGAAATGGTGGCATTGGGCTCTCGGCAGTGCCAGATGCCCGTTTGTTAAATGAGGAGAATGCCCCACCCTGCCCACCTCGAGGTGCCACCCGCCAGGCTGCACAGGAGGAGTGCTCCCTCCAGGGCCCGGCTGGGCCAGCCCGGGGTCAGGCAGCCCCACTGCTCTTCTGGAATGGACCTCTGGACCTCCCACTAACGGCCTCTCCCAGCCGACCTCTGCTCTGGCCCATGCCCACAGATGCCTGATGTGGGGCTGGGCTGCCCGAGGGGGGGGGGCATGGGGGTTGAAGGGGATGTTGGGAGTTAGCCTGTGGGTCCTGGGGGGCAAAAGAGAATGTGATCAGAGGAACTTCAGGGTTAGAGCAAGGAGTCTGGTCCAGAGGACTTGACTTCAAATCCTATTCTAGCCGAAACCGGTTTGGCTCAGTGGATAGAGCGTCGGCCTGCGGACTCAAGGGTCCTGGGTTCAATTACGATGTTTCTAACTTCTCTATCCCTCTCTCTTCCTCTCTGTAAAAAAATAAATAAATAAATAAATCCTATTCTATCTCTTGGTAGTTCTGTGACCCCTTCTGTACCTCAGTTTCACCATCTGCAAAATGGGGATGGATAATCACAGTAACTATGTCCTAGTGATAGTGTGAAGATTAAATGGCATGCTATGCATAAAATACTTAGAATATGCACTGCACACAGTACATGCTCAAGAAACATTAGCCATAATAGTTATTAGAATGTAGACTTCGTGACAGACTTTGTTAAGTGCAATGTCCCCGGCACCTGGGATAATGTGTCGGTGCGCCTACACATTAACATCTATAAATGAATGAAAGACCCCGTCTCTGCCTGGTTTATAGATCAGTGGCTCTCCCTGGCCTGCAGAATAAAGACCACCCTTAGCATGGTCTTCAAGGCCTTCCTCAATCTGCCCGGCTGGCTTCCAGAATCCGCCCGCCCGTATCTTAGACATCCGTCCGTCCATCCATCCACCAGCCACGCGAGGCGCCTCAGGGTTGCCACCTCCTCCCCTGGTGCCCCCTCCAAGATTTTGCTGGGGCCATTCCTTCCGTGCAGGATGCCCTTCCCGTCTCCTCATCTGAACGCAGCCTCCCAGGAAGGCTTCCAGGGAAAAGTCCCCTCCCCGGATCACCCTGCCCTGGCCAGTCACCGGAGAGGGGGCCGCCCCGCCTGGCCTGGCCGAGCACCTTCAGGGCAGCAGGCGCTGAGTCACCCCTGCGTCCACACAGCTTTGCAGAACTGTTTATTCAGTTGTCCACAGCCCAGAGCCCGGGAGAAGGGGGTACAGGCCCAGGGCTGCCCCCAGGCTCCAAGCACCACCTGCTCCCCTCATCCCCCCTCTGGACTCCTTCCTTCTCACAACATTGGAAACTGGTATTTCAGCTTCTAAATGTCAGTTCCAGCCGGGAGAGGCAAGTGCTCACCGAGGTCTTCCTCAAAGGTAAATTTACAGAGCAATTAAATTGTCACTTGCAGAACAAAGGAGAGGCCTTACCTGGGCGGCCCCGCCCAGCCCACCTGGCCCTGCCCGGTCTCCAGGGCCCACTGAGAGTGGGCAGCCGGGCCCTGCGCTGCAGGGGGCCTTGGAAAGGCGTCCTGCTCTCCAGGGCCCACGCCTGCCCGGCTGACCCGGCACCAAGGTACCCGGAGAAGGCTGTGCTCAGCATCGGTGCGCAGACTGTGCTGTGGGCAGACCTGGCCCCGCCTCAGGAAGCTCCTGGTGCAGAGGGATGGGGAGTTCTGAGGGGACCGGCCTGAGGCCGGCCCTGGGAGGGGGCACTAAGTTTGCCCAATGAGGGTGTGGAAACCAGAGTGAAGCCTGAGAGACTTGGAGCTTCTAAATCCCTGCAGAGCCACGCCCCTCAGATCCAAGAGTGGGTTCCCATCCGCAAGGGCCTGAGGGGGTCTCAGGGTCCATCTCTGCTCTGCCTCAGACACGGAGGCCACGGAGGGCAAGTCTGCCGGAGGCTGGCAGCTCGGATCTCTCTCCCTCCTCCTTCCTGCCTGGCCCCAGTCCTCCTGACCTGGTTTCTGTGGGCTTCCCAAAAATTCCAGCGGCCACCTGGGGCCTGAGCTAAGGGCAGGAGATAAGGCCACAGCTGACACTGCCGGCGGGAATCTAACTCGGAACCAGCCCTCCCACCTGGCCGCCCTGCGGCTGGCCGTCACACCCACCGCACAGATGGCTGCCTGAGACCCAGGAAGTTAGCGCCCCTAAAGAGATACCAACCCTGGGACTCCCAGGATCCCTCCTGACGCCCACGTCACTGGGCTTTCCAGGGACCTTGGGTGTTGGCCCACTTAACAGGACATGCCCGACCTTGGCTCCTGCCTCCTGCCTTGGCTCACGTCCAGAAAGGTGATGGGCAGCCGGTCCATGAACATAAGGAAATCAGATGGCTCCTAAGCCTCTGAAAAAAATGCCCAAGCTGACTCGGAAGCAGAGAAATGTAAAATAAAACCACACGAGAGGACACTTTTCTTAGCAGGTTGGCGCAGATTAAAATGGCCAACAGCACACTGCCTTGGTGAGGTGGCAACCGGCAGGTCAGCTGGTGCGACTTTATGGAGAACAATTTAGCAACGACCGTCAAAAGTTAAATACACGCGCCTTTTGACCCAGCAATTCCACTTCTAGGAATTTGTCCTTTGGTGATATTCACAAGAGTGACATGACACGGGGTCAAGGATAAGCCTTGTAACTTGTGTGATTGCAGAGGCTGCGAACAACCCTAGCGCCCATCAAAGGCCGGACAAGAGATGCTGGAACGGCCACACGAGAAAGCCACGGGGACCCCACGGAAGCTCCCCGTGGCACTGTCCCGTGGGCAGCAGGGCAATCGCTCTTCTGTGTAAAGAGACGTGGATCACAGGTCTAGATGTGCACACGCGCAGAATGTCTTGGGGAGGAGACCCAAGACCCGGGGACACTGGGAGTTCATGTGTGGGGACAGGGCTGGGGAGGCATGACTGTGTATCCTTTTTACCCTCTGAACATTGTCCTGTGTGCACATTTTAATTTTTATTCAAAAAATAAGCTTAAGGGATGTAGAAAACCCTTCCCCTGAGGAAGCTGAGTCCTGAGCACCGCCGGGACCTGCAGAGAAAGGCAGTGGGCCAGGAGCCTGCTGCTCACTGCCCCGCTGGGCCTCAGAGGACACACCGCTAGGCTGCGGTTGGCACAGGCGGTGTTTTGTGTGTATGGGGACTCCTGGCTGGTTTACTCGCCGAGGGCACAGCTGAGGCCCCCTCCCCCAGCCCTGAGGGGGGAGGGCGGGATCCCCAGGCCCTGCCTCCCGCTGGCAGAATTTGCAAACTTCAGGACTTAGGCAAATGACTTCCTTGTGGTTTCCAGCGCTAACGACCTCGCAGGTGCATAGATTCCTGGGGTTGTGGGGATGCTAGTCCCCGGGGTGTTCCCCTCCACCAGCAGGCCCAGCCCCCACCCCCCCCCCCACCCCCGCCCAGTTTCTGGCCCAAAGCCAGGCCAGCCTCTTCTGCTACAAGGAGGGATGGTTTGGTGTAACGAACACCCACAAACAACGCTGTGACGTGGAGCCTAGTGCAGCCTCACTTAGGGGTGAAGAAACGCAGGCACAGGGAGGCAGAGTCTTATCCAGGGTCACTCAGCTATGAAGGGGCAGAGCTAGGGTCCAAGCCCCTAGCAGTCCCCCTTCAGAGGCTGTGCCGGGAGAGACTGCAGGACACCCGGCCGCCCCCTCAGGCAGGAGCTGGGCAGGGAAAGCAGGAGGCGGGAAGGGGCAGCTGGCTCTCCGCTCCTCACCTGACCACGTCCAGGGCCCTGAGGCCTCCTAGGAAAAGCCATCAGAAGAGCCCTCTGGGGCTCGACAGGGGCTGGGGGCCGAGCTGGAGTAGCTCCTGCCTAGCCGACCCCACCTCCTAGCACAGGCCCCCGCACCAGGTCCCAGAGCCTGTAGAGACTATGAGCCCCTTGTACAGACAGGGAGAGCGAGGCCCCGGCGGGGACAGGCACCCAGTCCCAGCTCCACCACTTGCTCTGTGGCCTTGGGCAAGCTGACTAAGCTCCTGGTGCCTCAGCTGCCTCCTCTTCTCTAACATGCGGGTGACAACAGCTGTTCTCCGGGAGAAATGAGAGCTGCAAGCCCTGAGAACAGAGCCTGGCACATAGTAAGTGCTCAGTGAACATCAGCTTTCATCATGGCTACTGTCAACGCACAGAGGAAGCAGGGGAGCCATCGGTGGCCCCCCACATTTTCCTAATGCACATACCCGAGGCACCCCCACCCCCCCCCCCCCCCCCCGTGCACACCCCCCTCTGTGGACCTACACAGCACACCAACATCCTTGTCCATCACCTCACACACACGCTCAGTGGCCAGGGCACCTCGCCCAGGCAAAAGCACATTGGGAGAACGAGGGTCTCCCTCCTTCTCGGTCAGCCCCCTTTTGCTGGACCAACAAAGCCACGGGGTCAGAAAGGAGAGGGGTAGTGGCCAGGGTCCCACAGGACAGAATCTGTGCGACTCTGGGGGCAGAACCAAGGGCTGGGTCTCCAGTTTCCCCTGGGACTCGGGACTCGCACGCGGGAGGCCACAGCAGCACAGAAGAGGCTGTGGACCCCCGACCTGCTGACCCGGCCCCACCCCCACCCCCACCTCCACCTCCACCCCGACCCCACCCCACCTCCACCTCCACCTCCACCTCCACCTCCACCCCGACCCCCACCCCCACCTCCACCTCCACCCCAGGGTCGGGGAACAGGCCCTGCCGCCCCACCGTCCTGCAGCAGCCGACACCCTCCCTGCCAAGTCACTAATGGGGGCATTAAATAATATTTATCTCCCCAGTTCCTCCCACAGCGCAACTAAATATAGCAACTAATTTTTTTGAAAAAGGATTTCTGCTCCAGAAAGATAATATTTATATAAGAGGTGGTTTTTATAAACCAATACAAAACCCAAAGCTCCCTTTCTGACAGCTCTTCTTAATCTTCAGCCAGTTGGGAGCGGTGAGGCACTCAGGCCAGGGCGCCTTCCCCTCTGGCTGCCTGGGAACCCTGGGAGGGCGAGGGGAACCCTGGGAGGGCGAGCCCCAAGCCCTGAGGGACTCAAGCACGAGCTGTGCTTTGGGGACCGGGCCATGTCCACGTGGGCCTCTAGCCGTCTGCGGGGGGCGAAGGTGTGCACAGCCCTGCCTGGAAGGCACCTGCCACCTCCACACAGGTCCCCGAGCGGCGGGGGCACGCCGGGCAGTCCCTGGCACTTGCTGTGCCTTTGGGTAGATGGAGAATCCCACATTCCTTTGAAGATGAGGAAGAAATGATACCCCCCCCCACACACACACACACACACACACCTCCCCGCAGACAGCAACAGCGGAAGGCTCCCTCCCTGCCCAGAGGTGGGCAGCACGGCTCGGGGTCACCCAGGAGTGAGAGGCTCCCAGGCAGCTCCCTGAGTGAGGACTTGGACCTGCCACCCTCAGGGGGGTGGGTCTCGCCTCGGCAGTTCAAAGCCCCCACCGACTCCCGCCAGCCACATCCGCCTCGGGTTGCAGAAAGAGGAAGACCTGGGGGTGGGGGTGGGGTGGGGGCGGGGGCACCGAGGCTGCCAGCTGACATGCTGCACCTTCTGGGCATTTCATTGAGCCCTCCGAGGAGGCCCTGGGGACAGCTGGGCGGCCGGGCCCGAGTCCCCGGCGGTCCCTCGCCAGCGGTCTGGGTGTGCACCTGCACCATGCGGGGGGGTTGCCCTGCCGCCGGCGCGGGTGAGCGTGCAGGAGTGCATGGGGCTGGGGTGGAAGTCTGGAAGGGCTGTGCGGGTCCCGGGGCTGCAGGGAGGGGGACGCGGAGCGGGAGCCTGGCGTCCGGTCTCCAGACCCGGAACCCGCCCACCCCACACCCGCCGCGAAGGTGGCCTCGCAGTCTCGCCGGGTGCCCCAAGAACATCTGCAGGGGTTTCCGGAGCCCTCGCTTCCTGCCCGCCCGCGGGGGCCGAGAGCTGGGGGCGGGGGTAGGGTGGGGGCCCTCCGCGGCCGCCGCGGGGCTGGGGAAACCTGGGCTGCGGCGCGCGGCCCCGCGGCCCCGCGGCCCCGGCCCGGCCCCCGCTGCCCCGGCCGGCCCCGCGCTCACCGTTGGGGCCGTAGCGCTCCCGCGCGCTGGTCACCTGCGCCGGGCTCAGGCCGCCCTCGGCCGTCACCGAGAAGTGGCGCAGCACGTCGGCGGCCGGGAGCAGGTGCGCCGCCTCCATGCCGCCCGCCCGGCCGTCTGCGCCGTCGGCACCGTCGAGGCCGCCTCTGCGCGGGGCTACTGCGCAGAGCACAGGGGGCTGGGGCCCAGGCGGGCGCCGCGAAAGGCCATGTCCGCGCTGGGACCTTCCCCGACGGCAGTGACAGCGGCCGCCAAGGCCCGCGCCAGGATGCTGCGCCCCGGGCTGCCTCCCGGGGCGGGGCGGCGCGGGGCCCGCCCCCGCACTGACACCCCTTCCGGCCGCCCTCGGAGCCCGCCGCCCCGCCCCCGCAGCGCCCAGGGGCGCAGAGGCTGGCCACCCGCCCATTTTGCAGAAGAGGGAACTGAGGTCGCCGGAGGGGAGCGCCCCGAGCGGAAGCCAAGGGTCCGTGGCCCGAGGGACCCTGGCCCCAGACGCAGAGCTCAGGGCGCCTCCAAGGGCCAAAAGCCGGGTGGGCTTCGGAGCGCGGGGCCTCGGAGCTGCCTCCTTTTGAGTCCTCTGGGTCCTGGGAGGCTGCCTAATGGAGTTGTCCTTAGAGACGCCCCCGCCCCCCTCGAACTCTGCAGGCAGGTCTAGAGGGAAGCCAGAGGCCGGGAACAGGCCTGTCTCCTCCGGAGGAGATCGCTGAGGCTTCACCTTGATGTTGGTGCTTTCTCAGTCTGTCTTCTCCCAATGCCCAGTGACTAGTGGTTCCCCCCCCCCCCCAAAGCAGACCTCTAACAATGAGCCAGTACCCGACAATGCAAACCAGTCTTGTCACCCTAGACACACACCCTCACCCCAGCAGGAAATGTGACTGCGGGTGGGTGGGGCTCCCTGGAGACGCCTGAGGGCGGGCGGAGGCCTCTGGCCAGGGAGAGCACGGCCAGCAGAACCCTCCAGTGCCCCTGAGCTCCTAGGGCCGGGGGTGCCAGAAGGGGCTGCGGGTCAGGGAAGCAGAGAACAGTCTGCTTGGCACCCCTCCAGGGTGAGAGACCCAGCCATCACCCAGGGGCAATCTTACCCCCACCAGCTGGCCTCTGCTGTCCACCCTGGCTGCACAAGGTCAGAGATTCCAGGATTGAGCCCACCAGGCCAGCTGTTCACAACCCAACCCTTCAGTGCCTCTGCAGCCAAAAAGCCTTCCCAGACACAGCAACTACACACACACACACATGCACACACACATGCACACACACACACATACACATACACACACACCACACACACATACAACACACACCACACACACCACACACACGCACACACACACACATGCACAACATGCATACACACACCATACACACCATACATATACCACACACACAACATACACCACACACCTGACACACACACCCCCACACCTCATGCACACACATGACACATACACACCACATACCTTACACACACATACACACACCACACACACCACACATACCACACACACACATGCACAACATGCATACACACACCATACATACACCACACACACAACATACACACATACACCACACACCTGACACACATACACCTGACACACACACACCCCACACACACACACACACACACACACACACACACACACACACACATACCCACCCACACACACACCCACACACACACATGCACAACATGCATACACACACCACACACACCATACATACACCACACACACCACACACACACAACACACACACACCACACACACACACACACACACACCACACACACACGCGCGCGCGCGCGCGTGCATGCGTGTGCCTGCCAGCCTGGCCCTGTTGCTGACTCTACCCAGCCATATGCACCCCGATTCTGACCTCTTCCTTGCAGGACAGGGCTGCAGGGCTCCTCTGTGTCCCCGTGGCCATGCCTCCTTGAGCACAGACACTCAGTGGTGGCTGGTGGACCGAATGACCCGGCCTTTCGCTCTGCCTTGGTGGGGTCACCCAGACTGACTCCCAGGGCCCCGCTGGGTGTAGGGGAATGCTGGTTTTCTGGCTGAGGCTCCTTCCAGCCTGACATTTTAGATCTCGAGTCCAATATCCCTGTCATTTCCCCCCTGTCCCTTTCTTCTCTCACCACTCCAGTCCCTAAAGACAGCCCCACCTGTATTCCTAAGTTGCCAGGAAAAACTGTTAGCCAGGGCTGGGTGAGGACAGGGCCTATAGCTCCCACCAGAGTCTCTGTCCCAGGAACATGAAGCCTTAGGCATTCAAGCAGCTGGGAGCCCTATGCCGCTCCCCCCAGACACATCCTGGGCCTGAAGCCCCTTGGCCAGCCCAGGGACCTTAACCCTAAGCCTTTCCCATTCTACCCTACGCTCAGGTGTGAGGGTGTTTGCTAGAAGGTAGGGCCAGTCGGCTGCCTGTTTGCTCTGGCAGGCTAGCCTAAGTTCCCTTTCTCCGGCCCACCCCACCCCACCCCATCCCACTCTGCCTCCAAACCACCACAGGCGGGCAAAGGGCTGCCAGCACCTGTAGCCCCCACCTGGCTGGCTCACACACCTGTCAGCATGCCCACCTGCTTGGCTGCCCTCATGACAACTTCTGGGCGTGCCTCCAAGCTCCACAGAATCACACACGGTCATGTCACACTCAGACTACCTGTCTGGTCGCTGGTGGCCTCTCTCTGTACTTGGACACATAGTTGGTGGCCAGGGTGACATCCAAAGGACAGTCTGTCCTTCCACCTCCCCGCTGCCATATATAGAGGGCTGCAGGCTGGAAACCCGTCCAGCTCTTTCCAACTTCCTCACAGAACAGGTGGTGGTGAAACTTACCCTCTCTCTGGTATAGGGCACCTCACCTGAGGGGGCCAGGGTGGAGCATGGGGGCACAGCTAGCTAGCTCTTCCCTGGAAAGATTTGGACACATGAAGATGAAGGGGTTGCAGGCAGAAGAAGCAGCCTGAGTTGAAAGTGGGAAACCTCAGCTATGTGCCAGGGACAGTGATTCAATTCCTCAGCACGGCTGGATCATAAGGAGCATGAGCACAAGGATCAGGAGCAGATCAGAGAGGCAGGGCTAGGGCACTGAGAACCTTGATTGCTCTATAGTAGCCTGGATTTTGTACTGACGGCTTTTTAAGCAATGAAGAGATGGGGTCAGATTTGCCTTAAAGAAAAGCTTCCTGGCCCGGCCGGCATGGCTCAGTGGTTGAGCATCGACCTATGAACCAGGAGGTCACGGTTCAATTCCCGGTCAGGGCACATCCAGGTTGTGGACTTGATCCCCAGTGTGGAGCGTACAGGAGGCAGCCGATCAATGATTCTCTGTCATCATTGAAGTTTCTATCTCTCTCTCCCTCTCCCTTCCTCTCTGAAATCAATTAAATATGTGTGTGTGTGTGTGTGTGTGTGTGTGTGTATGTGTGTGTGTGTGTGTGTGTGTATATATATATACTAGAGGCCTGGTGCACGAAATTTGTGCACTCAGGGGAGGGGGGCCTCAACCCGGATTGCGAGAGGGCGAAGGCCAGGTCAAGGGACCCCACTGGTGCAGGATCAGGGCCAGGGAGGGACACGGGAGGTTGGCCAGCCGGGGAGGGATCGAGGGAGGGCTCCAGGGTGTGTCTGGGCCATCTCACTCAGTCCTGATTGGCTGGATCCCAGCAGCAAGCTAACCTACCAGTCAGAGCGTCTACCCCCTGGTGGTCAGTGCACATCATAGCAACTGGTCAACCGGTCCACTATCTGCTCCCTTGTGGTCAATGCACATCATAGCGAGTGGTTGAGTGGCCTTAGCATATCATTAGCATATTACACTTTGATTGGTTGAATGGCCGATGGGACACTTAGCATATTAGGCTTTGATTATATAGGATTTTTTTTTTTTTTTAAGAAAGGCTTCTTGCTGGAAGTTGGTGTGGGGAAGAAATTGAAGGGGATAACAGGCTGAAAGAACCCCAAAATAGTTCCAAAGAAAAATGAGGTCTAGACCAAGGCCGAGTGGGGATGCAATGGAAAAGACTTGGAAATGGATTAGATTCAGAGATGAGAGACCATAAGGAGTCACAGCCGACTCTTGAATTTCTGGCTTCAGTAGTGGGAAGATGAGGGGGTTAGCCCTGAGGTGGGCAAGCAGCAGGTGGAGGTCAGGAGAAGAGTCAAGGAGTGAACTGGGGGCCAAGCGGAGTGTGAGGGGTGTGGGGGACTCTAGCTGGAGGTGTCTTAGGGCAGCTGTGTGTTTGGGGCTGAAGAGAAAAAGCTGGGAGGAGCCTGAGTGGACAGGGAGGGCCCTGACCCGAGAGTCCTCAGCCAGAGGCAGGCGAGCAGAGCCAACCTAACTCCTTCTTGAGAGTTCCAGCAGTGAGCCAGGGATGATCTCGGAGGGCCGTGGATGCTGAGAGCAGAGTTAGAATGCTGGAGTTAACATCATCTGAAATATAGCAGTGGGAGGGCAGGGAGGAAAACCAAGTCCATGTGAAACAAGAAATTGAGACAAGATACCATATGGTGTCAGAGCGAGAAAGAGAGACACAGAGACTCCCTAATGGCACTCGAGTTCCTCAAGAGCCTCTACTTCTGCCCTTGCCCTCCTCCCCCCCCCCCCCCCAGATTCCATAGGGCACAGTTCTGTGTCTTTCCCATAGACCTGCCTTTATTTGTTACCGTTCAAACACGCTTCTGTCTTTTGCTGCCAAAGGGTTGTGACTAGGGTCAGACCTCGCTCTGAATCTGGGCTCAGCCCCTTACACGATGTGTGGCCTTGGGCAAGGCACGGCACCCCTCTGAGCCTCGCCTGTTCATTAGTTAGGGTAAGCCAGCTGCTGTAACAGTCACCCCAAAAATATGTAAGGACTTGAGCGTCATAGAAGTTTATTTCTCGGTCACAAAAAGTCCACAGCAGGTGCTCTGCTTGGCAATACTCAGTATTGTTGGCGATACTGAGACCCACGCTCCTTCCGTTTGGTGGCTCTGCCATCTTCAGCATGGTCCCAAGGTCACCAGACTCATCTGCATCACCCAGCCCAAGGACAAAGAGCATGGAGGGCGGCCATACGCACATGAAGCGGTCCAGCAGGCTAGGAACTCCTTTCCTCTCAAATTCCATTGGTTAGCATTGAGTCACATGGCCACGCCTACTGCAAAGGAAGTTGGAAGATAGAGCCCAGCTGTGCTGGGAAAGAAGCGGAAGCAGGCCTGGAGAACAGGGCGTCTTAGAGATGATAAAGGACCTCTCCCTGGGTTGATGAAGTGGGTTGCACAGTCAGCATCCACCCTCCTCGCTTGGTTTTCTTTATGAGAATCTTCCCTGCCCCTCCCTCAATCCTTATTGTTCCCACAGAGCTGACCTCTTCTCCTAGATCCAGGGGCGGGCCTAGGACTCTTTCCTAGCCAATGAGGGGCCTACAACTCCTTGGCCATAGAGACTGATTGGTTCCAGATGAGCATGTGACCAGAAGTCAGCTGCTCAGCACCACAGAATGGGATTTTTTTGTTGGAAGATTGGGGAAAATATCCCATTCCGAAAGTGGAGGGGAAGCTGGTGTGATGTAAGCGTGGCGCTGCAGGAGGCCATACATCACGCCGCCTTGCCAGCAGGAGGGCGGCTTTTGGCTGCCAGTGAAGCGGCCACAAAGAGAAGCAGCGATGGAGAGCAGCGGGTCTCTGATGACATCTACCTGAACTGGGTCCATCCCCGGCTTTTCAGTTATGTGAGGCCGTACATTCCCGCTTTGGTTGGGTTTCTGCCATTCGAAAATGAAAGAGTTGGCCCTTAGAGAGCTGTTGCGGGAACTTGCTGAGGGATGCTGGGAAAGCGAAGGGCCTAGACGTGGTGCCTGTTCCATCAGTGGGTTCTGGTACTATTGCTGTTTGGGGTCTGCGGGAGGGGCCTGCAGTGGAGATTGAGAAGCAGCAGCCAGCCAGGGGGTTGGAGAATTTAGGAGGAAGAAAGGAAGGTTCCCAGAAACCCTTGCTCTGGGCCTTGTCCTGGAGCCCCATTGGCTGGCACTGGGGCTCTGCCCAGCACCCTGATTGGCCTCAGGCCCGCAACTGAGTTAGCACTCACCAGGCGCCCAGCCCTGTGCTCGTTCCTTTCAGGCATCGTGGCCCTGACCCCTCACAAAGACGCAGGGATACGTACGATGGAGCCTGCGCAGGGCTGGCTCCATGGACGTGCAAACTGTGCACTCACCCAGGGCCCAGGAGAAGGCCCTGCACTTGGTTTAATGCGGCCGCTGCCTTGAAATTCGTAATCATTTTCTCTCTGAACTTGGGCTTTGTAAGCGAAGTTGGCTGTGCATGTGTGAGGAAGGAGGACGTGGGCAACATGCTGTCCCATTCTGAGGGTCTACTCTGCTCTGTGAGCGCGGGATTCTCGGGGGCTCCCGATGCCTGGGGCTCAGTGAGACTCACTTAGCATAAGGGAAGCCGGTCAGGCCTGCAGCTGAGTAAGTGGGGGAGGACACGCTTTCCCTTCGCACCAGGACTTGCTTCAAACGGAAGGCAGTCGTGTTCTAAGAAGCACAGAGGATCGTGGAGCCCGGCCTCGCCTTTCTTACTCACGTCACTTCCCTGCCTTCACCAACCACTTACACTAAAAATGATGCCCCAAACAGAAAGGGCAACCCAGAGCTCCTTGCCTTTCAGTCCGTCCTGCCTCAGCCGTGAGCCACGGTGGAGAGTGGGGGTGGGACGTGTGTGTATCAAGAAGTGAAATTGTGCAGCATTCCCACAGTTCTGGCAGAACTCAGTACACATGTGTAACGAGCTATGAAATACAACCTGGGTACTTTTAGTGACTGCACAGATGAGTGACGTGCTCTTCATTTTGCATTTAAAACTGGCATTCCAGCCCTAGCTGGTCTGGCTCAGTGGGTAGAGCGTCAGCCTGTGGACTGAAGGGTCCCGGGTTCGATTCCGGTCAAGGGCACATGCCCGGGTTGTGGGAATCGATCCCCAGCAGGGGGCGTGCAGGAGGCAGCCAATCAATGATTCTCACTCATCACTGATGTTTCTCTCTCTCTTTCCTTCTCCCTTCCTCTCTGAAATCAATAAAAAATATGTATATTTTAAAAATAAAAAATAAAAGCTTCATAAAATGGCATTCCACAAAATAAAGCTGAATGGGGAAATCCGTGTTAGTAATTTGAATTTTTCTTTACTTGGAAAATGAAATAGGAAATAAAGAAAAGCAGCAGGAGCAGTACAGGAGAGACTGCAGAAGAAGGAAAAGCTGGGTTTCAGTCCCTTTAGTAGCACTTTTCCCGTTCGTAGACAGGGGCCCCACCTTTCCGTTTTGCCCGGGGCCCTGCAAGTTACGTCGCCAGCCCTGTTCTCATTCACAGAAGAAGCAAGGTTCTGCGAGGCTTCAGGGGCCAGGCGACTTGTCCAAGGGCACTCCGCTGGGGGTCAAACCCAGCTGCTCTGACTCCAGAGCCGGCTCCTAAGTACCCCCCTCCCCCCAGCTGGCCTGTCTGGGAGCCCCTCCCTAAGTCCAGGTCACGGGAACGTTGACTGAGCAGAGAAGGCTGGTCTGCATGCTCCATCGCCCTGCCTCCGGCCTAATGTCACTGCCCAAGCTCAGGCCCCAGCTTCTCTCGAGCCAGACTTTTCCTCCCTGACCGCTGCCCCAGACTTCCCTCCGTACACCAAGATCGCCTGACGGAGCTGCTGCTTGCACCGCTTTCCCCCTCTGCTCCAGAGCCCTCCTTAGCCCGGTGTGGCTCAGCGGCTGAGTGTCCACCCCGGAGCCAAGAGGTTGCTGGTTGGATTCCCGGTCAGGGCGCATGCCCAGGTTGCAGGCTCAATCCCCAGGAGGGGGCGTGCAGGAGGCAGCTGATCGATGATTCCCTGTCATCACTGAGGTTTCTATCTTTCTCTCTGAGGTTTCTATGTCACCCCTCTGAGCCTCACCTGTTCATTCGTTAGGGTAAGCCAACTGCTGTAACAGTCACCCCCAAAATATGTAAGGACTTAAGCGTCATAGAAGTTTATTATTCCTCTCTGAAATCAATTTTGTATATATCTCCTCCTTAGCTCCCGATGATCAGCAGGATAAAGTCCAAACTCTTCAATCCGGCTACTACAGCCGTCTCCAGTTTCTCAAAATGCCCCCAACTCGCCTTGCACGTTCTCGCTTCACCCCTACGTTCATGTTGGTCCCGGCCCCGACGCCTCTTCCAGCTCTTCTCCCAGTTTCTCCCCACTTTGGGAACTTGTTTCCTCGGCCCCCCAATCCTGGGTCTTCACACTCTTCCCTGTGACTGGCTCTGGACGAAGCCCCACAGATCAAAGCCTACCTCCCCATTGCGCACAAGGGGAAACTGAGGCCCAGGGAGAGGATGGGACTCAAACCAGGACAAGGAGCCAGGGAGGCCATGGCCGTGCTTCAACTGGAACTCCTTGGCCGTGTCTCCTGTCCTGATGGCCAGGGCCAGGGCAGTCTCCTCCAAGACCAGCGAGTGTCCCTAGAATAGCCTGGCCTCATGGGGGCTCCACCCCCACTCTGGGGAAGGGTCTTGAGCGATAGTTCAGGGGACAGGTGCTGGGCCAGAGTTTAGAGGGCTGGAGGCAGGAGGATTGGGTTCTAACCTGTTATCACAGATTGCTTCCTTCTTCCCTCCCTCCTTCCTTCCCAGATATTTATCAAGGGCCCAGCCTGCACCAGGCACAGGGTCAGGCCCTGGAGAGATGGTCCTTGTTCTCCCTGAGCTCATACCCACAAGGAGAAACAGGCTGCGGGGAGGTCAGTGGTATGTGGAGAACATGGCAGCGAGGGGGGTCCCCCTCAGGGAGGTCAGGGGAGAGCTCCCGGGGAACTGACGCTTTTGCTGAAATAAGAAGGAACGGGGCAGGGAAAGGTGTTCCATGCCCAGGGACCAACCTGTGCAGAGTCAACTTAGCCTGAGGCCTTGGAGGTGCCTGCCCGTCTCTGGGCCTCAGTTTCCCTATTGGGTCATTGCGAGCAGTGGGAGTGGCCCAGGCAGTGGCCATCCTTAGACAAGACACAGAGGCCGAGTTACCTTCCCACCAGGCCACTTTGGTTTGTAAATGGGTTTGACACGAAATGCAAATGGCCTTAGCGACCTGGGACTCTCCCTTCCTCCTCCCCAGGACCACGGGGTCCCAGGCTCCCTAAGGCCCTGACGTGCACTGTCTTAGCCCCCACACCCACCCACGTTGGCAGCCTTCCTCTGGAGGGGGCAGGGAAGACTGGCTACCAGCCGTTCAGCGTGGGAGACCGCAACCCCGAGTACTTTTATTTTGGTATTTCGGGCTTGGGGACCCCTGTGCCCGTCCCTGATGCACCCCCATTAGTCCTCCTGGGGCTGGGGCCCCACCTGGCCTGGAGCCTCCATCCAACCCTGCACCCCCAGCCTCTCCCTGTCCTCTAAGATGGGGACCCCCTCTCCCCTCCCCTCAGCCCTGGCCCTCAGGCCTCCAGCTTCCTCAGCCCCCTCAGGCATCCTCACCACTTCCTGCCTCCAGGTGGCCGTGTCTAGCGCCCTGCACACAGTGGGAAGGTCTCTGCAACGTTGTCTCCTCCGCTTGGAACACGCTCTGCCTTTCAGTAGCACGTGTGTGCTCATTGCTACTGGTCCTGAAGGCCCGGGAGTCACCCCTCATCCCTCAGGCCAACAGGGCTCCCGTAGCCCTCAGGCCCCCATCGAGCCCATAGCACCCTGGAGTTCACTGTCTGCAGACACCCCCGAGGGCAGGCACCTGGCCCAACTCCCCTGGTGCCCAGCAGGGGTCGGGGAGGGCGTTTGAATGACTGAGTTACGGCAGGGACACCCAGAGCCTCAAGGGCCGGGAAGGAGAGACCTGTGGGCGGCAGCACAGAGGGCACCGGGGCCCCTCTGCTGGCCGGACAGCCGGACCGCCGCCTTTGGGCCTGAGGGCCTCCTTCCCGCTGCACCCACCTCCACAGGAACGCCCTGCCAGGGCTGGGGCGGGGCCTGGGCCAGGCTGCTCACTCCTCAGCTCCTCGAGGCGGCTTCCTGTCCTCACCCCCTTATCTCTCGGGCCAGGCCGAGGAGAGGAAGTGGTCCTCTCCCTCCCAGTGGTGGACAGAGACACCCCCTGGACCTCAGGAAGGGGGGAGCGTGTCGTGTGAGGGTGTGCCTGCTTCTTCCAGGCCTGCCTCCTCTTGCTACTGCTGCCAGACGCCTCTTCCCAAAGCAGCCATGCTGCTCCTCTCCTGCTCCGCTGCCTTCCATGGCTCCCGATGGTCTTCCCGGCTGAGATCAGGTTCTCAGCTCGCCCGCCGGACCTGGTGCCCCGCCCCCTCCGCGCCTCGGCCTTCGGTCACTTGGACTGTTTTCTTCACCCCCGCTCCAAGGTTCCCTCCCCGCCTGCCTTTGCTCGGGTTATTACTCGTACTCGCTCTTCTCACCTTTTCCTGTCTCAACCCTGCTCCCTCTTTAAAGCCAGGTTCGGATGCTGCCTTCTCCAAAAAGTCCTCTTGGGCCCCTGGACAGGGTGAAAGGCTTGCTTTCTCTGGCTCCGTCTTACTGGTAATTCTAGCTTGTTTCTCCCACTGCCTTCGGGGGAACGGCTCCTGCTAAAGAGGAATTCTGCGTGAGGCTTGAGCTTTCGGCAAAGGTTTACAGGAGCCTCCACTCCGATCGGCAGACGTCAACGGGCAGCGGGGAGGGGGGCAGGGGAGGCAGGAAACAAAGAGATGCAGAGATTCCCCTGCCCCCACCCCTCTTCCTTGGATCCCTGCGGGTGCCCAGGTGTCACACACCTCCTGCCCTAGCCTTTCTCCCTTCCCTTGACATGAAAGAAGCCTGAATTCCGGGCCCCGTTAAGATGGATTTGGGGAAGCTTTAAGGCCTCATCTTTGCAAGCGGCACCTTCTTGATTCACGAATCTTTCCCTTCTCCAGACTCTGACGTTTTGAGTGTTGGCCTTTTGAAACATGGGGCACACAAACCTTGAATGGGCAACACCCAGAAACAGGAGCCCGTGACCTCCGCCTCCTGAGAGGCCCAGCATTGGTTTGCTTCTCCACATTTGCCTGAATTCTCGGCCGCAACACCCAGGCCGCGTGTCCCTCTAGGACGGGAGCTGCATTTAAATCGTCGCAAAGCCTCTGCCGGGTGGCCTGGTGCATGAATGCTGTTATACGGTTGGCCTCCCGGTTGGGAATCTCCTGAGGGCAAGCCTGTGCCATCGCAGTCATCGTTGCGTCTCAGAGCCTAGCACCTGGCCTGGCCCTTACCAGACCCCCACAAGGTGTCAGTGAAACGAACAAGGTTCTAGCCAACGCAATAGGAGAAGAAAAGGAAGTGAGCTACAACCACTGGAGAGTGAAAGAATGAAAGAGTGTGATCGCATCCATGATCGGTGACATCCTCCCTCCGGGATACATCAGAGTTAGCCCTCCTACTGTGTGGACAGGGGTCTAAGGCCCAGCAAGGGGCTGGGATTTGCCCAGGGTCATACGGCGGGTGGGGTTTCCTCCCAGCTCTGTGCTTCTCCCTCTGCTGCAATGTCTGGCACAAAAGCACAGTCTCTCTGTGAGCCTGGGGCTGTGCCCATCAGCATCTTGGTCAATGAGGCGAGGGGCCCTGCCTGCCAGGGAGGGCGCTTTGTTCCAGGCCATGCCTGCCCCGCCTGCCCACAGGGCCGCAGCTGGTCGTGGGTTGTAAGGAGATAAAACACAAAACCCTATTTGCCTTGTAAATGGTTACACCAGACCAGGCTCGTAAACCTTGGGCATGACTTGAAAAGGAATTTGAGATCTGGGACTTGCTTCCTGGTACAGGGAACGGCCTTTAGCCTGGGGGCACCTGAGGGCAAGGCTGGCCTTGGTCAGTCCTCAGCCTGCAGGGCTGGCCCTGGCCCTTGTGTGTGACAGCAGAGGCAGCTGGTTCAGCCTCACCCACAGGGTGCCTGCAGGCCTGGGGCTGGGCTCTGGGGGCCGGTCCAGGCCTCAGCAAGGCTGGGTCCTTCTGGGTACCACGCTGGCTACAGGAGTCTGAGAGAGACCTCTGCGCTCTGGACGCAGGTCTCTGTGTCGCGGGGGAGGGGCAGTTGGTGTCTTGAACTCACAAGGGCCCTGGTAGGAACGTGCTCACACTGCCCACACGGGAGCAAAACCCGGATGAAGTGGCAGGAGACCCGGGCCTGCCCTTGGCTCCCAGGCGGGAGGCAGAGGGAACACTCAGGTCTGGTTGTGGGCCCCTCACTGCCCACGACAGGCCTGGCCTGCTCCTGACACGCAGGCCCGCTGTCCTGACTCCCTCCTCCGTGCCCTTTCGGGCCTCTCGGCAGTGGTGCCAGGTCTCCGCCCGGTGTTCCCTGCGTGGCCGCCAGCCCAGCTCCCTGGGGATATCCTGTCACTGTGGCCCGGAGCCCAGGCGCTGCCTCTTTCCAGGTCAGCCCCAGTACTCCGGGTCTATCCACGTCCCCAGGTGGGGCCAAGAGAGGTTAGGGAAGTTGGCAAAGGTACCCAGATCCCGGGGTGGCAGAGCTGGGCACTGTGCCTGCGACACCTGACACCTGGGCCATGGGCAGCCCCTGGGCAGACGCACAGGCGGGGCTCTCTGCCTGTTGCCAGCCCTATGGGTGACCTTGGCATGTCCTCTGGGCGCCCTCCCCAAGGCCATGACTTATGGCAGACCCAGCCGAGGCCCAGCGGGCTGAGGAATCTGGGTGACCAGTGAGTGTGGGCCCCCCGAGAGGCTGGCTGTGCTGGGGCCTCCGCACCACGGGGCGGGGAGTGGGGTTGGCGGGGAGCTTCAGCTGGGCTCCGTCTCCTCCCACCAGCAACTCCATGAAAATGTCCAGATTTGCAAGTTGGGTTCCATTTGCTCTTAATTCCCTGGAGTCACCCCAGGTCATTTGTGTACCCAAATCAGCCCGGGCTCTGCTGGGGCCCCCATTCACAACTCCAGCGGCTGGGTCTGAGGGAGGATGATACCCTGAAGGGGGTCTGCCTTGGGCCCCTCACAGTGCTGTCTGCTCTGAGGATCAAAGAGTAGCTAAGAGGCTCAGTGCCTGCTAAGGGCCAGGCGCTGGGCCGAGTGCGCTGTTTAATCTTTATGAGCAGCCTGCGAGCGGATTCCCTACGCTCCTACTTGATAGAGTTGCCCAGTGAGCTAAGGGCCACACAGCTGGTACCTGGGAGAGCAGGGCTTTGAACCCGGGCCATCTGGCCCCAGAGCCCAGACCTTTAACCACTGTGCTATGGGCAGAAAGAAGAGTATGATAGTGCTTGTCCCAGGTCCCTAAACAGTTCAAGGCTAAGAGCCTAACTTGGCTCTGACTCAAGGCTCCTGCTTGTGATCACGGAGTTAAATGGCCTGGTGAAAGCTCTGAGGATGGGCCAGGGACCCCCTCAGCCCCCAACTTGCCCTCAGTATCCTCTTCAAGGTCCCTGAGACAGTAGTCACTCTTGACTCCGGGGAAAGAACCCCACCTGAGAAGTCCCTGGGCTTTCGTTTTTAAGCTCCAGTCTGCTGTGTGACCTTGGACAAGTGACTGCGCCTCTCTGAACCCCCGTTCTCTCAGCCATAAAATGGGAAACATAGCAGTCCCAACCAATCCCTCAGGTCACTGTGAGTGCTAAGTGAGCTGGTGTGTGTAGCGTGGTCCGTGTGGGCCTGCTGGGCCACAGGTGCCCACTATTTTCTTGCATCCACTCCCAGGGTCCCAGCCTGGTTCTGCCCTCTGCTCCCCAGACTCACACCCTCTGATCAGACTGTCTGTGACCTGACCAGGAAGCTGGCCAAGGGCAATACCCTCCCAGATCCTGGAGGCAAGAAGCCAGCAGGCGGGAACAAAGAATTTTCCGAGGCTCCCAGCTAACGAGGAACTGACACTCTCAGGGCCTCAGGCTTCCCCCCTCCTCTCCTTCCCGCACATTTCCATCACTGGTGATATTTACATTGGAACTCTTCCCAGGACTTGAGGAGCCCAGCATGGGTGAGTGGAAAACCACAGGAAAGAGGAGATAGGTGTGCTTTTAGAAGGTAGAGCTGGCGAGTTTTGGTTTTAAAACACGTTACAAAGCAGCAAGTATCAAAACGGAGTACATTTGTGCTCAAATCTCAACGGAGGTTCTGTCAGTGGGAAGACACGGTCCTTCCCCCACGAGGCGCAGGCCCTGGGGCGGGCACACCCGGGCAGCGGGGACCTGTGGGCATGGGCCCGTTAAGGGCACACTTTCAAAGACAGACCGGGGGTTCAATTCCTACGAGTTACCAGTTGTGGGGTCTCGGGCAAGTTACTGAATGGCTCTGAGTCTGGTTTCCTCCTTTGTAAAGTGGGAATAACGACAAGCCCCACCTCAGTGGACTGTTCTGAGTGTAACTGGGAAAATGCTTGGCGCTGTTAGCTGGCTGCCCCACAGCAGGGCCCCCTTTTTGCTAACGGAGCCCCGACTCTGCTCCAGGTAGCAACGTGCCCTGGCCCAGTGCATGAACCACCACGAGTGTAAGCCAATCACAGCAGGGCCTGTCCTCTTCCCAGTTCCTTGGCTGCCGAGGACAGCAATGACCCACTATGGCCAATGACGTGCGAGGGGGGACCTGAGGGGGCTTCCCGAATAGAACACAGAGGGTGAGGCCATCGATTTCCTGCTCCCTGCCCGTGAAGAGCGGTGCTGCCTGGAGCTGCAGCGGCCGTTCTGTGGCCACGAGGCATCCCGCTCAGGATGGGAAGCCTGTGTCCTGAGCATGGCCGAGGGGAGGGAGGGTGGCTGAGCCGCAGGACAGCCTGAGGTGACCTCTATCCAGACTTGTTCTGAGACGTGGCTTTAAAAGCTTTCATTCAAAGCCACCGGGAGATGGGTTGTCTGCTGGCTTCAGCTGACCGCACCCGGCGATACGGGTCCCTGGCACCATGCTTACTGAGCCCACGGTAAGTGCTCCGTTAATGCCGGCTGCGACCTTTCGGAGAAGTCACGGCACATTCCACACTCATCCGGGTGCGCCGTGTAGACAGACAGGGGGAGGGGAAGGAAGAGTATAAATGCTGTGGGTCCTCCACTCGCCTTGCCACTCAGCGGGTCAACCTGCTGTCCCCGAGCCTCTCTCAGGACCTCGGGGTGTGAGGAGGCTGCCCAGGCCCGGCAGGAAAGCCAGCGGTCTGGGACCACCGACAGCCAGGGCATCTGGCTCCCACCCCTGCCTGGGGGATGGCGAGGGTACCTTCCTCCTCCTCTTCGTGCCCTGGCTTTGGGGTGGTGGGAGGAACACACCTGGCGGTGTTTGCATCAGACCAGCCGAGTCACCCCAGCTGCATGGAAGCTGGACAGAAGCCAGCAGACCGAGGGGCTGCCCCGCCCCCCAGTTTTCCCAGAGAGAACAAAGAAAGGAAAAGGGAGAAACACAGCTCACTTCGAACCTCAGTGATGAATTTCAGTCTTAATTTACGAACGACTGACTCTGTTCCCTACAACAGGTCCTCCGGTGCCTTCGTGCGATGTCCCAGCCCGGAGTTAACGCCGCTGGCTCTGAGGGGAAACATCTCATAGCTGGCTGAATTCTCCATTAAAAGCCAGGGAAGGCGGGGAGGGTCTGGGACTGTGGGAAAGGGCACGTTCCAATCAGGATGAATCCCATTTGGGGTCCTGTCCCCCGAGGCTTTCTGATTAGCTCTGGGTCATACATATTCCCAATTGGGTTTTTTGTTTGCTTATTTTTAATATTTTTATTGTTGAGAGAGAGAGAGGAAGGGAGAGGGAGAGAGAGAAACATCAAAGTGAGAGCGAAACATCAATCAGGTGCCTCCTGCACGCCCCCTACCTGGGATTGAGCCCTAAACCTGGTCATGTGCCCTGACTGGGAATGAAACCAGCACGGGAGGATGCCCAACCAACTGAGCCATACCGGCCAGGGCTGGTTGCTTTGTTGTTGTTTTAATTTTTGTTAATCCTCACCGGAGATATTTTTCCATTGATTTTTTTTTTAGAGAGAATGGGAGGGAGAGGGAGAGACAGAGAGAGAGAAACATCACTCTGAGAGAGACACATCAGTTGGTTGCCTCCAGCACACACCCTGACCAGGGCCAGGGCCAGGGATTGAGCCTGCAACTGAGCTACGTGCCCTTGACAAGAATCAAACCCAGGACCCTTCAGTCCGGAGGCCAACACTCTATCCACTGAGCCAAACCGGGTAGGGTGTTTGTTGTTTTGTTAAACAGGAAGTGGTGTGGTGTGGTGAGGAGGTTAAGAGTGCAGGCTGATGAACTGCTGCCTGGGGGAGCTGTGGGGAAGGAGGCTGGGGCTGTGCCCCTCACCCGATAAATGACAGTACAGCGGCACCCCGGTATCTGACCTGGAGACAGCCCCTGAGCTACCGCCTCCTGCCTCCCCGTGCACAGATGGACACAAAGCCCAGAGGTGAGGGGCATTCTGGGACGAAACGCACCTGAGAGGAGCGGAACGCAGGTGCTGACGAAACAGGGAGTGTTGTCCCAGAGAAGATCAGTGAGGGCAAGTGAAGACGATGCCTGTTGTGTGATGACCTTTTCTGCCATAAATGCCAAGAGGATAGCTACAGAGTGGGAACCACGTGGGTGGGGGATGCTGTCGGCAGCAGCCACCCTCTGGCTCACCTCTGGTGGTGTGGGGACCGGGCACCAGCTGGCCCGGTACCCCCAGGTGCACACGTGGCGGGAAAGCAGAGAATCTCCCTGGCAAGAGAAACACAAATGCACACGGCATGAGGGTTTCCTTACGGGCCCATGAAACCAACAAAAATCAGGTGAGATCAGGGCTGGGCGGAAGCAGGTGCATTGCTGGGCTATGGGATGTGCTCATTAGACATGGCCTTGTCTTTCTGGAAAGAGTCTAGCCCCATGCAGCATGGTCTGCGCTCTTTGATCTGATTGTTGTAAATGGATCAAATATGACCTCTCTCCACCTCTTTCCCGCCCCCACCACCCGCCCTGCCAGCCATCACCTGTCTATTTGCTGCCCAGGAAGACCCCGTCCCAGCACGCCGACGCTCTAGCCACTGAGCCAAACCGGCCAGGGCGGGAAATGTTTTTGATCCTTATTCTTAGAAACAGGAAGTGGTAGCTTCCTGAGACCAAACCGACCTCCTCCCCAAGCCCTGAGAGGGCTCAGGGGTCCAGCCCCTTCCAAAGGGCTGTGGCTACAGCTCCGTCGAGGAAGCGCAGCGAGGAAAGCCACAGCTTGCCCCTCTTCCCCCTTGTAATCCCGAAGCGAATCAGCATCCACTTGAGGGGGCTGACCCTTCATAGGCCCCTCACAAGGGAGGACAGGCAGCGTGTCATCCGTGTCCGCTGTCCACCGAGTCTTTCTGATTCACACCTTCCAGGTGCGGAGCCCGCCCAGGTGCCAGCACTGCCCACAGGCTCGGGCGTTCTGCGTGCCAGTGCTTTCCAGGTGCTCGCATCCTGCTGGGGGTTGTGAGGGGCTTTGACTGAACAGCACAGGGCAGTGCGTGGAACTCCTGGTGTCCCTGGCTCCTCGTTCTGGGCACCCGTAGAGGCCAGGTCTGGAGAAGAAGGCTGAGGGCTGCCCCGAGGCTCCTCTGAATGACAGTTCAAAATGCAGTTCCTGCTGCTTCTCTACCGGCTTCTCTGGCTGGGCGCAGGGAGCCGAGCGCGAGAGCCCGGAGCCTGGGTGCTGCCCTTGGCCCTGGCCCTGGCCCTGGCCCTGGCCCTGGCTCGCTGGGTGACCTTGGGGAATCCTTGCTCTTCGGACCTCCCCAGGCCACCCCTTAAGCCTCTGGATCTGTGTTGGCAGATTCCTGGCTCCAAGGTGAGTCTCGGCCAAGCCACAGCCTCCTCCCCGGCCTGCCCTGCCACCTCACCCGGCAGTTCCCATGGCGGCGGCCCCGGGTCTCTGTTTACTCGGCTCTGTGTGTGTGATTTTTCCACAACCGGCCACTGAGAACACAATGCCAGCTTCCCCCAAGGAGGTGCTGCGGATCCCACACCGGAGGCCAAACAGCGGATGTGACTGCAGCGGGGGCAGGGGTGGGGCAGACGCCGCCGACACCAGGCATCTCAGACTCCCGGGGTCCCGGGACCCAGACCCCGGCCTCCTGTGAGGGTGCAGAGCCAGGTCAGAATGGGCTTCCATCCCCAGAGACATGCAGGGAACCCTGAGCAAGTCCCCTCCCCTCGGAGATGACTCCTGGCAGTGAGGCTCCCAGCACCCACACCTGAGAAGGGTCTGCCTGGGCTCCTCCCAGAGAGGCAGCCCCAGGGTCAAGGGTCAGGGAGTCCCGGTAGCAACCGCTTCCTGCTGCAGCCGGCCCGCGCCAGGCGCACGGCCTGGCTCGCTCGGGTCAAACTGATAGCGTGGCCTTCGCCCTGGGCTCCTGTCCCAGCCAGGAGCAGGCCCTGTTACAACACCACGACACAAACCCGACTCTTCGTGAGTGTATACACCAGCCTTGTACAAACTCTACGTATGGAAATAACTAGGAAGGCAGTGTCATTACACAGCCTGGGTACCTGCTCCTCCATTTCCCTGAGGTGAGATATGAACTGATCCTTGGCATGCAACCCGGGGCAGGTATATTCTAGGCCAGTGGTGCTTAAACTTTTTAAACAGGGGGCCAGTTCACTGTCCCTCAGACCGCTGGAGGGCCGGACTATAGTTTAAACAAAACTATGAACAAATTCCTATGCACACTGCACATATCTTATTTTGAAGTAAAAAAAACAAAACGGCAAAAACACCCGCATGTGGCCCGTGGGCCGTAGTTTGAGGACGCCTGTTCTAGGCCCTTTGCATGACTTGGCTCACTATTCCTCCTGAGGGTGTCATCCTCTGACAGTCCATCGGGGGCTCAGAGGCTCAGAGAGCCTGAGTGACTTACCCAAGGTCACGCACGTGTCTGGGGCAGATCCAGGAGCTGAATGAACCCTGACAGGTGGGTCCCCGAACTCACCAGCTTGGCCACTGCACCTGCTGCCGGGAAATGCTGACGTCATTGTGGAGGGGGTAAAACCGATGCGGGGGGTGGAGAGGGGGGGTCAGGACCAATTGCTTTTCCAGGAGCTGAGAACAGTCAGCAAGATGCTCTACACCTTTGTCACCCTCTGAGGATCCTTCTCCAGGGCCAGCCAGGCAGGGTGAGTGAGGAGCCCTCGGCTCCAGCCCACCTCCTGTCTCCTGTCTCCTGTCTCCTGTCTCCGCCTCACCCCAACCCCAGGCTCTGGGCCCTGGGCTCAGCTGACTTGCCCCTTGGTCAGGGTGGGCTCCCCCTCCCGCAGCAGCTGGCCTATCCTGGCCCCCTCATTTCAGGGCCCCCCCACCTCCCCAGCTCCTCCCCCTCTGGCTTTGTCCTCTTGTCCTGTCATACTACTCCTTTCCCTTAGTCTGTCCCCTATCCTCTCAGACCCCAACCATCCTGGCCTGCACTGGCCTGGCACTGAGTAGACCCGTCTTTCCTAAACTGCTGTGTGTGCCCTCTTCAAGGTTCTCGGGGGAACCGGGAGACACGCACCCTAGGGTCTGTGTGTCTGACAACTGGCTACCCACATGCAGGCGAGTGGAGTTGAACCCGTGCCTCATACCACATACAAAATGAACTGTTCTTAGGAGAAAATGGGGACGTCTTCCTAACCTTGAACTTGACCATAGTTTCTTAGATATGACAGTACAAGCAGAAACAACAAAAGAAAACATACATTGGATTTCACCAAAATGACAAACTTTGGTGCATCAAAGAAACTATTAAGGGAGTGAAAGGACAACTGACAGAATGGGAGAAACTATTCCCAAATCATGTATCTCACAAGGGCCCCGCGTCCAAGTCACGGGACACACATGAGAGAGAACATGCCTTTGACGTTCAGACGTACTGGTAGAGAATGAAAAATTCACACGAAATGTAAGCTACCGTGGAGACATTAAGAATTTGGAACCCGAAGTCAAGCCTTTGGGGGATGTGAGTCCAGCTTCTCGCTCTCTTATGAGGGGATCGTGCGGCAGAGTTTCCCAAACCTGCCGGGCTTCGCTGGAAGGACCCAGAGGGCCGGCCGGTGGGGAGACCACGGGCCAGGCCAGCCTCGGGGGGAAGCCTGGACCGCGCTGGGCTGTGGACGACGAGGCAGAGGCTGGGTCTGCCCCATCCCCACCGTGTCTCTGGGCCTCGCACAGCACCTGGCTCCTCGTGAGGTCTCTTTGGGTTGCAAGTGAGAAAAACCCACCTCGGAGTGGTTATGCAAATTGGGAAACTCTTGGCGTACGGGGCTGACAAGTCCAGGCGAGCTGGCCTCAGGTTGGCTGTACCAGGAGACAAACCGTCCATCACCGAAAAGTCCTGGGACAGTTTCACTGGGATGACAGGTCCCATGCCCAGCCCTGGACCCAACACTGTAGCAAGGAAACAGCAGGCTCTGATTGGCCAGGCCTGGGTCACAGGCCTCGTCCTGCTGGGTGAGCCACAGGGAGAGAAAAACCTCCAAGAGAGGAGGGGAAATGCCCAGAGCAGTCTCGGTGGCAGGGCTCACCTGAATGCAGGTGAAGGGAATACACAGGCCTGGGTGCTTGGCTCAGGGTAGAGGGGCTCGAGGCCTGGCCGGGGCAGTAGGGTGGTGTGTGGGGCTCAGTGTCCAGGGAGTGTGGTGACCCAGGCCAGGGAGCTGCTCAGGGTCAGGGCTCGGTGAGAAAAGGGCAGCTCCTCTTTGTTCCAAATTCCCAGTGCCGCTCAGGCAACCTGGAAAAACACAATTCCCCAAGCAGGAAGCCGGCGCATATTCCAGCCGGGAGCCCAGAAAGCCAAGCCCTGGGACACATTTAAAAACAAAACTTGAAAAAGCAAACTCTCACAATAGAACTTAAAAAAAAAAACACCACCCTTTCCCCCCTTTTTTTTATTATATAGTACTACACATTTATTGTAGAAAATTTTCAAAATTCAGATAAGCAAAAAGAGATAAAGTTTCCCATAATCTCGCCACCAATGGTGATCAATGTTAATACTTCACTTGCAAATGTTGTCAGACTTTTCTCTATAGGTAACCAATATTATTTTTCACCCTGGCCGGGTAGCTCAGTTGGTTAGAGCGTTGTCCTGGTAAGTCAAGGTTTTGAGTTCAATCCCAGGTCAGGACTCATGCAAGAATCAACCAATAAATGCATCAATAAGTGGAACAACAAACCGGTTAAAAAATTGCTAAAAATATGTTTTTCTTATATAAACGGGACTGTTGACATTACTTATACCTTTTTTCCACTTAGTAATATATTGTGAACATTTTTTCATGTTAATAAAGAGACATGCACAATTTTATTTAAAGCACCTACGTAGTATTTAATTGTATTTAATACATTTTCTAATGTGGTTGTTTTCAGGGTCTTCAGTGCCATATCCGAGCACGTTAGCCAGTTATTTCTGGGTGAGTCTCTAGAAGGGGAACAGAGGGTGCTAAAGGTTTACTCCTTTAAAGCTCTGACCTGTTGCCGAGGCCACGCGAGGAGACGCCGGCTGGCTCTCTCCCAGCACCGCGGGGTCCGGTGTTCGCACCCACCCGCGGGCAGCTTTACCCATTTTTCAAATCCTGCTGCCAATCTGGTAAGTGAACATTTGCATCTTTTTTTCTTTTTTGCATTTCTTTGATTGCTCGTGCAGACGAACATTTATCATTTGCTTATTGGTCATTTTGTATTTTTTTCAGTTTTGTAATTTTCTCAGTTTCACATTCTTGGCCATTTTCCAATTGGTGGGTTGGTCTTTATCTTATTGATTTGTAAGGGCTCCTTATAGATTATGGAAAACCACCCTTTGTTGTATACGTTGTGGCTATTTTTCCAGTTTATCATTGTTCTGTATGTCTATCTTTAGGCCAGTATCACACTGTCCTGAAATTCTGTTGCTTTATAGCAGGGGTCCTCAAACTTTTTAAACAGGGGGCCAGTTCACTGTCCCTCAGACCGTTGGAGGGCCGGACTATAGTTTAAAAAAAAAACTATGAACAAATTCCTATGCACACTGCACATATCTTATTTTGAAGTAAAAAAAACAAAATGGCAAAAACACCCGCATGTGGCCCGCGGGCCGTAGTTTGAGGACGCCTGCTTTATAGTAAGTTCTGAAATTGAGAGTGTGAGTTCTCCAGCGTTGTCCTTTTTCAGAGTGTTTTGCTATTCAGGGTCCGGTGTGATCCCATGTGAATTTTAGAATCAGTGCACCAAATTCTTCAAAGAAGTGGCGTGGGAATCTGATAGGGATTGTACTAGATCAGTTCAGGGAGTATTGCCATCTTAAGTCTTCTGATCTACAATTTCCATTTATTTAGATCTTTAATTTATTTCAACAATGTTTACTGGTTTTCACCCTATAAAATTTGCCCTCCTTTTGTTAAATTTAGTTCTGAGCATTTTATTCTTTTGGTGCTGTTGTTATTGGAATTGTTTTCTTAATTTCATTTTCAGATTGTTCAGTGCAAATGTATAGAAATCCAATTGATTTTTGTACATTGACCTTGCACCCTGCAACCTTTCTGAGTTAATGTAGTAGCTCTCTCTGTTTTTCTATTCTCTAATATTTGTTTCCTCTAATATTTATTTTGCTTTCTTTAGGCTTAATTTTCTCTTATCATTGTCATATTGATTTGAGATCATTGTTATTGTCAGCATTTACAGCTATAAAATTTGCTCTCAGCACTGCTTTAGCTACTCATTGGTGGTTGTTTTTGTGTATCTTCATTTTATTCATTTAATTTTCTAATTTTCTTTTTGTTTTGTTTTTTTATTTGACCCATTGGTTATTTAGGAATATGTTGCTTATTTTACATATATTTATGAATTTTCTAAATTTTTTTCAACAAAATAACAATTTATTTCTAATTTAATTTCACTGTAGTCAGAGAACATATTTAGTGTTATTTCTATCCTTTTAAATTTACTGGTATTTGTTTTATAGTCTAGCAAAAGTCTGTACTGAAGAATGTCCTATATGCATGTCAAAAAATGTACGTGCTGCTGTTGTTGGGTGAGTGTTCTATAAATGTCTGTTAGGTTAAGTTGACTTATAGTATTGTTCAAATCTTCACATTCCTTGCTGATCTCCTGTGCCATTTTTCTATCCATGATTAAAAATGGAGTCTTCAAGTCTCCAACTATTGTTGCATTATCTATTTATTCCTTCATTTCTCTCAGTTTTTGCTTTATGTATTTTGGTTTTCTGTTATTAGGTGCATATATGTTTATAATTGTTATATCTTTCTGATGGATTGACCCTTTTATCATTATAAAATGTCCCTCTTTATCTCCAGTAGCATTTTTTGGTTTTAAAGTCCATTTTGTCTATTAGTATAGCCCACTCCAGTATTCTTATGTTTGCTGTTTGTGTGACAGGTCTTTATCAATCCCTTTACTTTCAATCTATTTGTATTTTAAAATCTACAGTGTTCCTAAAACAGCATAAAGTTGGATCTTGTTTTTATATAGTCTGATAATCTCTCCTTTGATTGCAATATTTGATCCATTAGCATTTAATGTTATTATTGATCTAGTTGAATTTATGTCAGCCAATTTACTTTTTGTTTTCAAATGTTTCATGTCTTCTTTGATCCTCTATTCTCTTACATTGCTTTCTTTTGCATTAAGTAAATATTTTTAATGTAGCATTTATGTTTCTTTAATGATTTTTTTCACTATATATATTCTGCATTATTTCCTTCGTTGTTGTTCTAGGGCTTACTACATCTATCTTAAGTGAGAATCATTTCAGATTTATAATAACGTTAATGCCAGTGAAAAATATAGAAACATTACTCCTATATAGCTGTCCCTCCCCTTTTTGTGGCATTATTGTTATACAGATTGCATCTATAAATGTTACAAACCCAACAACAGATTGTCATAATTATTACTTTACATAATTTTATGACTTTTAAGGAAGCTGAGAGAAGAGGAGAGCAAGTATATATTTATAGCTTTTGTTATCTTAATCTTTTATTTATAATTTCTGGTTCTATTCATTTGTTCCTGTGGATTTGAGTTACCATCTGGAGTTATTTCCTTAGCCCAATACAGCTGTACTCCCACCCATCTCCTTTTCCTGTTATTGGTAAATATATAACATTTCTATATGAAATAGGCCCTACAATACATTATTACATATTGTTTCATATAATTGATTTTTAAGTGAGTTAAGAAAGGAGAAAAAAATTCATCTATATTGTCTTATGATCACATTATTACCTATACCAGTTCTCTTTGTCTTTTCATATGGATTCAAATTATTGTCCAGGGTCACTTGCTTTCAGCTGTTAATCTTATTGGGGTTCCCTTATAAATGATGCAGTTTTTCTCTTGCTGCTTTTAAGATTCTCTCCTTGACTTTCAGCTTTTTTCTGTGATGTGTCTTTTGTCAATCTCTTTGTACGCATACTGCTTGGACTTCACTAAGCTTCCTGAATATGTAGAGTTTTTAAAACTTGGGAAGTTTTCAGCCATTCTTTCTTTGAATATTTTTTCTTCCCCTTTCTCTCTCTTCTCTCCTTCTTCCCACTTCACATATGCAGGTAGGTGTCCCACATTTTTCTGAGGTTCTCTTTATTTTCCTTTATTCTTTTTCTCTCTGTTCTTCAAACCGCATAGTCTCTATCCATCTATCTTCAAACACACTATTTATTTCTTCAGCTATGTCAAATCTACTACTGAGCCCCTTGAGTGAATTTTTCATTTCAGCTACTGTACTTACCAACTCCAGAATTTCCCCTTGCTTCTTTTAAAAGAAAGTCTATTTATTGATATTCTCTATCTCTCACTGCTCTTACCAAATTTCAATAGAGTTTCTCAAGTAAATGTTTCATCAATTGCTGCACATTCTTAAGACTACGTCCAGAGAGTCTAAAATGGTTGGGTAAACATAGTTGTACCAGTTTCACTAGGGAGTGGATCTGTGGAGCTCTTCCCGTTGTCATGCTAGGAGAATTCCCATAGCTTATTTATCGAACCCTCCATTCGTGGATCTTGTGGTCTTTGTTTTTTGCTCTTACACACAAGCTGCAGTCAGTGTTGTGAAACACATTTGTGCACCTGTCCTAAAGTTTCTGCAGGATCCGTTCCTAGGTGTGAAGTTGCTGGGTTAAGGGTGGATGCGTTCAGCATTTGGATAGATCCTGCCAAATTGTCCTCCAGAAAGGCTGTACCAGTTTGCACACCCACAACCATGTGCAGGGTAGAATTTTCTAGCTTTTGCCAATCTCATGGATAAAACAATTGCTTTGATTTCCATTTCCATTGCAAGTGAGATTGCACCTCTTTTCATGTGTTCATTAGCCAGGTGTATTTTTTCCTGTGGGATTTATATTGATGTAAAGTGTGAGGTAGGAACTAAATTTTATTTTGTTTCTCTAATACAATCCAACAAGCTTTCCTCCCCTTCGCAACAGTTCTAACTTTTGTAGTCAAACGTGTCCATTCTCTTTTCCGGCTCCCATCTGTGCTATCATGCTAACTGCCATGGTCCCTGCTGGACAGAGGTCTTCATGCCTCGCTGCCCACGGGCCTCCCTTGGTCAGGGCTCCACTCACGTTCTTATCAGAGGCTCCCCTTGTTCAAGGAGCAGCGCAGGCCAGCGGCCTCCGAGGACAGGAACGAGCTGGCTGTTGATGGGGATGATGGTGGACCTGTTCGCTTTGTGAATGTCTAGGGCCCACATTCATCCACTTCGCTTTTTATTTTTTCTAATTCCTTATTTTATTTTTTAAATATTCTTTCTTTTTTTTGTTGTTTGTTTGTTATCTTGGCTACATTAATTTTGTGGGGGTTTTTGTTGTTGTTGTTTCTAACTTCTTGACATAAAATGTTAGTCCTTTTAATTTTGCTTTATGTTAAAAAAATGCACTTATAGTTATGATTTCCTTGAGTAAAACTCTGTCCACCCCCACTACACACACACACACACACACATACACACTTTTTATGTTTTCTCACTGTCATTAACTTCAAAATAGTGTGTAATTGCAGTTTGGACTTTCTTTTGTCACCAAAGAAAGACCTAGACTTCCCTTTTTCTGGTGGTTGGATTTCTAAACCTTTTGTTAATAACATCTGTTAATAATATCCTTTAATAAACATATGGCATATAATTTCTGCTTTAAGTTTGTTTTTTGTATTTTTTAAATATATTTTATTGATTTTTTACAGAGAGGAAGAGAGAGGGATAGTTAGAAACATCGATGAGAGAGAAACATCGATCAGCTGCCTCTGGGTATGTGCCCGCAACCAAGGTACATGCCCTTGACCGGAATCGAACCTGGGACCCTTGAGTCCGCAGGCCGACGCTCTATCCACTGAGCCAAACCAGTTTCGGCTTAAGTTTGTTATTGAGATGTAATTCACATAACATAAAATTTACCATTTTAAATAAAAGGAAACACAATTCAGTAATTTTTAGTATCTTCAGCATGATGTCCCTCCATCCCCACTATCTATTTCAGAATGTTTCCATGATCAAATTCCTGCTTTAAAAATACTTATTGAAAGCCCACTCATGTCGACAAGTAAACTGGGGGCTCTCACAGAAATGGCGTGCAGGAACCGTAGCTGGGCTTGGAAGGAAGAAGAAAGTTACAGGAAGCTCCTCTGCGCTGGGAGGTTTATTGTCCCTCTCTCCTCATCTCCAACATCCGCCCGGAGCTGAGCGCCCTTTGCTCAAGCATAGCTCAGTATGACCACCAGCCCCAACTTTACATCATTCCTTAGGCCCAGGGGGCACCACAGCCTTGGGCTCCTAAAACCCGAATCTCCGAAAGGACCTGATTGCCCTAACTGGGTCAGGTGTTCATGCCTGGGCCGATCACCTGCGTGGCCATAAGGGATGGTCACTTGCTCACCCCTCCAGCTGGGGAGAAGGGGAGCTTTGTCATAAAGGCTTCCTTACAACTCTGCTGTTCATTCTTCCAAATAACGTGCTAGCAATTGAGAAAGATGCTACTTCCCGTTGCTATTGAGTTTGCCCAATTCTCCACACATTTCTATCCGTTTTTGCTTTATGTAACTTCTTGTGGGATTCGGGGCAGAAAAGTGGTTTTTGTTTGTTTATTTTTTAATCCTCACCTGAGGTTATTTTGTCCATTGATTTTTAGAGAGAGTGGGAGGGAGGGGAGAGGGAGACTGAGAGAGAAACATCAATCTGAGAGAGACACCACAATTGGTTGCCACCTGGATGTGCCTTGACCTGGACCGGGATTGAACCTGCAACCCAGGTACATGCCCTTGATTGGGAATCGAACCCGCAACTCTGGTGTGCAGGCCAGTGTTCTAACTACTGTGATCACTGACCAGGGTGGAAAGTGTTGTGTGTGTGTTTTTTAAAAATATATTTTATTGATTTTTTACAGAGAGGAAGGGAGAGGGATAGAGAGTTAGAAACATCGATGAGAGAGAAACATTGATTAGCTGCCTCCTGCACACACCCTACTGGGGATGTGCCCGCAACCAAGGTACATGCCCTTGACCTGAATCAAACCTGAGACCCTTGAGTCCACAGGCCAATGCTCTATCCACTGAGCCAAACCAGATAGGGCTGGAAAGTGTTTTTTAATTGCAAAGTATACTCTTTATAGAAAATATTGATACATAAAATGACTTTTGGTCTAGTTTAATTTTTTGTTCTTGAATTGCCTTGCCTAATACTAATGGCCCTGCTTGTCAGTTTGCATCTGCTCAATACACTTGTGCACATTCTTTTCCAGGTAACCTTTTTGGTTTTGAATTGGTGGTTTGGGGATGTTTCGCTCCACTTCTGTGGAGTAAATCTCTACACTCACGCATAGGTGAGCTGCCCCCACATTCGAGGGCACCTCGCCCAGCAGGGTAGTTGAGTGGTTGAGCAGATGGTGCTGTGACTCACAGGGGTGTGTGGGGATCTCCCAGGCACATCTTCTGCCACGTTGTCATGGATATTGTGTTGCTCAGCAGTTTGGGGATGACAACCTGAAAATTCATGGGTCTCCCAAGTCGTTTTGAAAACATTAAGTTCAGTCATAGCTAGGAAACATCAGTTACCACCTTAGCGCAGCCTCACGGGGGGCTGTGGGGTCAGCAGTCAGGAGGAAAGGGAGAAGAGGCCCGTCACCTGGCTTTTCACCTTCACCTTCGTGAAAGCCCAACAGGGAAGCAGAGCCGAGGGGTGGGGTGGGGGGAGGGGTGGGGGGAGGAGAGAGATGGGGAGGAAGAGACAGACTGACCTGGCATCACGAGCCCCCGGATCTGGAACCAGACGCAACTCTTGGGATTTTCAGCTTTGGAAGTCAATGAATTCTCTTTTCAAGTTAAGTTAGTTTGGAGTGGGTTTCACTTGCAACTGAAGAAGACCCAGGGAATCGGGGCACTGCCTCCGAAATGAGGGCAGAACTCACGGAACGGGAGCAGAGCTGCGTGTGCAAGAATCCCTAGAAAGGAGAAGAATAAAGCATATGAGGAAACGCCAGTCTCCTGGAGGCATACAGTCAGACAAGACATTACAACAAAACGTAACGTGTGGTCATTTTGTGAAGTTAAGCTGCTATAGGGACTCTAAACTCGTATCCATAAGTTATTATAAATTGGTTTTAAAAAATAACAACTTGGTAATGCCTGCAGCTTAATGCCATCAGTGGCTTGACTGGTTAAGAGGCCTTTTTTTATTCATTTCAGGAATTTTTACATATTTGCTTTTCCATATACTGTTCATAGTGATGTGATGAGACAGGGAACTAGGACATTTTTTCAGCCTTTTGGAGCCAAATTGTTGCATAAATTTGGGTTAGAAATACTTTCAGCTATAAGAAATCACCCAACAACATAGCCTCTCTCTCTCTCTCTCTCCTCTCTCTCTCTCACACACACACACACACACACAAACACACACACACACACACCCCACTACACCTGGATGTGGACAGTCCTAGGGGTCATCCAGTGCTCAAATGTCATAATTAAGGAGTCAGACTCTCTTCCTCCTGCTCCCACATCCTCATAGTTTCCCGTGATGGTGGCAAGATCGCAGTGGGAGTGCCAAGCATCCCGCTCTCTCACAGCAGTTAAAGGGAGCAATCGGGGCAGGGCAAAACCCCTTCCCCAAAGCCTCCACTCGCTGGGGCCTCAGCTTAACTCTCTTTCCAGAACTGGGCCCCAGAGGCACGCTGATGGCAGGCGGGGTGGGGAAAGTGAGCATCCAGTAAGTATAAAGTATTACCGAGGGGGACTTAAAGCAATCATGACTTTCCTCATGAGCTAGTCGGTCCTGCCTTTCCTGGGATTAAAGTACCTACAGTGACCGAGTGCAAAACTCTGGATCTGTTAGCAGGGAAGAAGGGGCGTGGGCGGGAAAGGGCAGGTAGGTGAGACAGGGTCCCCCACCGGCACCCTGGGCCATGTTTAGATTTGTGAGGCTCCACCCTCACTCTGAGAGCCGGGGTGTTTGACCAGGTGGTTTCCAGGAAGCCCCAACACCTCGCACACTGCTGATCTGTTGGGTGAAGGGGCACGTGCACGCAGGGGTGACAGCCTTGTGGCTGGGCCTCGGGAGACCCGAGCTGGTCTGGCTCTGCCACCACTTCTTGTGCGTTTTCCAAGCTGACCTCTCACAGCTACTACCTCTCAGGTGAGGGAGCTTGGCTGGTTGAACGGTTTCCCTTCCGTTGCTCGAGTTCAAATGGCCTTTGACCTCTGCGACCTTCTATTGCCTGTTTGTGGGTCAGTCTCGGCAGGTAACCTTCAGCAGCTCTGGTCCTGCTTTCTAGCCAAGCGGAGAGCCAGTCATGCCAGAAGCACAGGCTCAGACAAAGCAAACAGCCTGCTTCTCCAGACCAACTGTTCAGACGCAAGGCCCAGTGTGCTCAGGCCCATGGTGAGGCAGGGGCGGGCGAACATGTCACCACTGAGTCCCACAGCAGGGGTGGGGGACACCAGGCCCGAGGGCCCGTGTAACGCACGCAACGTCATTGGTCAGGCTCTGCCAAGACATCAGGAGTGAGTTAATTAAGTGTCCAAATATGCAGGCTAATTTGTAAGTTGATAATCGTGTATGGCCCACGAATGATGTTATAAACATTCAAATGGCCCTTGACAGAAAAAAGGTTCCCCACCCCCATCCTAGAGGGAGACTTGGGGGTTGCACAGGCCTTGGTGTAGCTAGATATTCATAAAGGAAGGGAATAAAGGAAATCAACATTATCAAACATCATCAACTGCGGACCTGAATCAGACACCGAGCCTGCTTCACTGGGAAACTGCAGCCTTCACAGGTCCCCAGGGGACCGCTGCATCAGGCCCTCGTCCGCCAAGTGGCCAGGAAGGATCACGAAGGGTCTCTACCGAGGGAAAGATGAAACAGCAGGAGAAACTCCTCTGTTGAGCTCATGCCCAGTAGAAGCCAAGATGGCACAGGGGGAGGTCCCTCCACTTTGAGGCACAGAGCAGTAGGAGAAAAGATGGTGGAAAGATAAAGGCCTGTCAGTCTAGCCTGGGAAAAGGGTTGGATTGGGTAAGGGACACAGAACCCCGGAAGACCTAGAAAATGGATGGGTTAGGACAGTGGTCGGCAAACTCATTAGTCAACAGAGCCAAATATCAACAGTACAACGATTGAAATTTCTTTTGAGAGACAAATTTTTTAAACTTAAACTTCTTCTAACGCCACTTCTTCAAAATAGACTCGCCCAGGCCGTGGTATTTTGTGGAAGAGCCACACTCAAAGGGCCAAAGAGCCGCATGTGGCTCGCGAGCCGCAGTTTGCCGACCACTGGGTTAGGGGAAGGAACCAACAAGAGTCTGGGAGAGATTGGGAAGTTGATGGGTTAGTTTGAAAAAGCGCCTAGTTCTCCCCAAGCTGGAGGTAGTGAAATCAGCCTAACAATGGGAGGGGCCCCTTCTTCTCCCGCAGTAACAGTCACACCCGGTTCATTCACACGTTCTCTCTCCACAGCAGCCACGGGTCCTAGCAGCCACCGGGCCGGCAGCCACAGACAACAAGTGCGGGCCCAGAGCGCCCGCTGAGGTGCAGCCGGGAACAGACTCAGCAGCAGGATGGGGAGAGGGGCTGACTGGCCTGAAGCAATGGCACAGAATTCCTGGGAGCTGGCCCTTTCTGGGCCTGGTGAGAACAAGGCTGGACTTCTCTCACGGCGGGACAAAGCTGAGCCCAGGGCTGTCCTTTCCTCTTGCTTCTACCATAAACCTAACCGTCAAACCCTACCCACCCCCACGTGGGTCCCTGGAATGCTTTCCTTGTGACTCTGTGAGAGGGTCTCATTCCACCGGCAACATTGGGAGCACCCGGTTCTGCTGAGTCTCATGCTCAACCAGCTTTCTCTCTGGCCTCGGGGTGGTGAGGGCTGAGCCTGGGTCCGGCCCCGGCCCAGGATTCCTCAGAAGGCAGTTTGGGAGCTTCAGGGGGATGTGGCCGGCAGATGATGCCAGGCCATGAGGTTAAGTCCCGCCCCCACTACAAAGTCCATCTTCTCTAATTTCCAAGACACGGCCCTCAGCATCAGGAACGCGGCTGAGAAGGGAGCAGAGCGGTAAGTTACCAACCAGCGGTGTGAAAGAGGAGTAAGCGTGAGGCTCAGGGGGAGGCAGACGCCAGCCCTGTGGTTAGTGAGAAGCAAGGTTAGAGGCAGGCGAGCCCGTCCTCGGAGGAGCAGGCCCAGGGACTGGCCCGTCTCCTCCTCAGCCTTCCTCCACAGCTGCAGGCCGTGTCCTGTGTGCTCCCAGAGGGGAAGGATGGGCAGGCGGGTGGTGGGGATTGGCTGGGGAAAGCCGCCTCGGGGGACACAAGTGCGTGAACCTCCGAGTAGCAGTGCAGAAAGGACCGTCCAGGAAGTGGGGTGCCTCCTGCAGAGCTGCGGACAAGGCTTAGTGAGGCATGGTGGGAGGTGCAGCCCGGAGCCTAGAACTTTCTGATTCCTTTCAACCCCAGGCCTTGAGAGTCCAGAAATTCCATCAGTTGGGGCTTGGTAGAAACTACGGATAACATTCACAGAGGGGCAGAAGGGGAAGGAGAAAAAAGGCCCACACACAATTTTACTTTTTTATATAGAATTTGTACAATATATTTCTCTTCATTTGCATATTTTACCCACAACTTAACATTCTTTTTACAGGCTGAACTCAGCTGATATAATCAAAATTCTTTCTTTCAACCAAATAGGAAAAATTCAAAATCGTAAACCCGTAAGAAAACAAATTAAAAACGATGATGAAAAGAAGTCACTCCTTATTAGGAACAGTATCTGTTTGTTCATTGTACATGATTTGGAGCAGAAATTTTCTTATAGATTAGGCACATGTTTCCACACCTTTATTCCTGCCAGCGTTATCTCATTCCAGGCAGGCAAAGGGGTGTTGGTCTTCATGGAAATCTGTTCTCTCAGATACTGCTGGCACCGACTGGGACCAGGAGCTGAGGGAGTCACCAGCCTCTTGAGGGCCAGGAGAGCAGGGCCTGGCTCGGCAGCGCCACCCATTGGCTGGAAGCAGAGGCAGGGCGGGATGCAGGGATGCTGGGCCAGGCAGGCCCTGCCAGGAGAGAGCAGCAGTTGTGTCTGAAGGGAAAACTTAGGCTTGTTCTATGCAAATTAGAGAGAGACCAGAATAGCAAGGGTGGTGTATAGAGAGAAGCTATGAGGAGTCCAGTGTTTATTTACAATTTATCTTCCTGACGGGAGCAAGGGGGTAAAGCTGGTGGCAACTGCCATGAGGGTGTGACACCTGCCCATCTGTACCCACTTCACCACGAGTCAGTCGGAGGTGTGTGGGGGGGGGGGGTGGCATGGCGAGGTTAAGCAGTGAGTTGCACCATCTGCTTGTCTGTCTTCCAGGCAGGCAGTCCGTCAGTGAGTCTGAGCCCACGGTGGGGACCTCTTTGTCCCTGTGACTTCCCTCCTCACTGTGACTCCTACTTGGGTCTGGGTGTACGGAGCGTGGGGCCTCCTCTGGGAATGCAGGCAGAGCAAAAGAGGAGAAAGGGGTCTCTACCAAGTTGGCAGTGCCTGTCTCACCACATCCCAACACCACGGGAGACCAGGTCAGGGTGATGAGCCTCAGGTCACCAAGTTCGGGACCTGCCCCATCTGTTTGTGTCTCCTTTGAATTTTCCCTTCCACACGGCTCCACACGCAGCTGGGCCTGGCTGAGGATCGAGAGCTGGGCTGCAGAAGGTCGCTACGCCGGGGCCTCCAGAGCCAGAAGGCAGCAGGGCCCTTGCAGGAAGGCCCTCCCGGGACCCGCAGCCTTCGCCTCTCCGATCCGGACACCTGTGGAGCCTGCAGAGGGGCTTCGGAGGCCACGGCCGTGCTGACCTGCTCACCGTGGCCCTGGGTACGACCAGCCTGCCTGGGGTTTGGTCCCACATGTGGGACGTGTTCAGGCCCAGGCACCAGCCCTTAAATGGCAGCGGCCTCAGGCATTCCTTATGCCCACAAGTCCCACTGAGGCTTACATACGTTCCGCATGCCAATCCGGCTTCACACTCGAGAGCGTGGCTTTGGAAAGAGTAATAATCAGCACTTCAGGGCAAGACGACAGCCATAAAAAGAAAAATGGAAAAGCATTCATTGGAACGAATGTAGTTATTGCTGGACAAGTGACAGCCAAGTGACTGCGCGGAGCTCCGAGGGGGCGTGAGGAGTTACTGTGACCACGGAGCAGAAAGAATCACTGGGTCTGCTTGTTTGTGTGACTTCCAAAATAAGATCTCCTCTGATGACATTTCAGGTCTTTTCAGGCACAGAAACTAAAGAGATTCCTTAGTTCTGTTGCTTTCACACAAACCAGTTTGCCTGAGCGACTGGGCCACTGGCCATTCTCCTGCTGTCCTCTCAGGGAGGCAGTGCAGTTCTGTTCTAAAAACTAAAATATGTTAAAACAACAACTGAAAAAACCTGGCTGTGCTGGGAGCATGAGCAGACACCCTCAGGCGGCCTGCTGTTCCCAGGGCACGTGTTCTCACGCGTTCCCACCGAGGACTTCCCTGGGACGGCTGTGGCTAGGGAGCTGGCGCGGCACCTGGCCCCGTACTAAATGCTGGGACCGGGTGGCGGCAGGCGGCTCTCACTGATTTCAGGTGGGACTGCCCAGTCTCAGAAAGCTAAAGCAAGAGAGGCGCTCGCAGGCCGGCCGCTGCGGGCCCTGCCGGGAAAGGCGGCTCTGCAGACTGGTCTTCACCGGAGGGCGTGTGCAGGCAGCTCCAGCTCAGCCGAGACAGACGCTGGAGAAAGCGTCTCTGAACACCCTCTCCGGATAATGCTGCGCCGCTTTGCTTATCCTCACAGGCTACGGTACGTGTCGGTGTCCAGCCTGCTGGGCATTCTGATCGGAGTGGAAGTGGGAGCTCAAGGAAAGCCAGGCGCTGGCGCCGCAGGGATGTTCCTGAATGAGTTCAGGTTTCTGCTCTAAAGCCCCTGGGTCACATTCGCTGGTTCCATGCAGGCCTCCCCGGAGCTAGCAGTCGGCGTTCCAGAGGCAGGTTGCCTTGTTTGGGTAGTTGATGGCAAGGCTGATAGCAGCGATGTTCTGCAGAGCCTGCGGAGAGAGTCAGTGCCAGTGTCAAGAACCATCCCTGCTCGGTTCACTAAGTGCTGGCTGAACAAGACCCTCAGCTGAGCTTTTGAGGGGGGCGGGGGTGAGGAAGACATGAGCCAGATATGGTTCCCCTCAGCTGAAGGACCATAGTCTAGAGCAAGAGACAAAAGCTATTGAGACCACATGAGAACTCCAAACATAAGGTAGACATCATCACTGTCCTGAGGGGCAGGGGGAACGCGGTGTGTGGGGGGCCGGGGGGGCTCAGGGGACACAGAGGACACTGTCTGCAGGGCCCTGGAAAAGTTCTTTAGGGAAGGGAACAGCACAAAGGTGCAAAAGGGAAGAAACAGCAGCCAGTGCTGGGGACCCAGGAAGCAGTGCTGGGGAGGGGCTGGGGGAGGGGCTGGAAGGTGGATGCTGTAGAGCCAGGTCAAGGCTGGTCTTCAAGCTCAGGGAGCAGGAGTGGAGGACTGGCCAGGAGAGGAAGAGGTGGCAGGCAGGGGGAGGAGGCAGCATTGTTCCAGCCAAGTGGATGGGCTATGGGAAGGTCAGAAATAGGGCGAGGAGATGGGACATGGGCACAGGCAAGAGAAAGGAGCCCACAGATATGCAATGTTCTGCTTTCAGTGCCAAAATGGTCATATGTCAAAATTTAATTTTGTGTCATGCAACCAGAGGTGGTGGTGGCAGTGCAGTGGGCGTCTGTTAGGAGGTTTCACTCTGCCTACAGGTCTCAGGAGAATTCGCACAAACTCTTCGACAGTTGACGGGGGACCCCTGCTTCTAAGCAGGCATCTGACCCTTCTTGCAGGAGGAAGGGTGCGCTGACAAACCTTGGCAGGGCAGTGGGAAGCTCTGGCTGGGAGTCCCAGCTACAGCCACTCAGGTGTGAGCCCGGGCATCTCCCCTTCCTGAGCTTCAGTGCCCCATCTGTCCACTGCGGGGGTTGGGCCACTTGCTCTATGAGGTTCAAGGAGTCTGATCCTGAGGTCCTCAGAATGGGATGTGGGGCCTGCGGGTTCCTGAGACCCTTTCCGGGGCTCCGCATAGTAGAAACTAATTCCACAGTGATACTAAGACATTGTTTTGCCTTTTTCACTTTCGTATTCTCACGAGTACACTGTGGAGTTTTCCAGAGGCTAATGTGTGGTAATATAACAGGTGGACACAGAAGCAGACATGGGACTCCAGCTGTCTTGTATTAAGGCAGATGTTAAAGAGATTTTCAGACATGGAACACAACGCCACCCCTCTGATTTTCACCAAACATGCTACTCCTGTGAACATGGAATGGGTTTATTATTTTTTAAATGAATTGATAATAAATGTTTAACATTTTTGTCTTAATTTTTAAATTTCAAATCTAATTTAATTTCCAATGGTATATTTCAATATATATAATGCACATAAACAAAAGCTGTTTCAGATCCTCCATAATTTAAAAGTGAAAAGGGGTCCTGAGACCAAACAGCTGTCAGAAGAGAGTTCTACTAGGGGAGAAAGTTACATCCCAAAATATCTGCAATCTAGCTCTATGGAAACTTCAGGGACCGGCCAAACTGTAAATTTAAGGCATTGGTTGTTTTGGTTTAAAAGACACAAATTCTTGCTAGTGTCTTCTGACCCCACAGTTTAATATGGATGACGCTGATAAATGGGGCTGGACTGCTCTCTCAGACACTGAGGGAAGTGACTGAATGGGAACAGAGCTCCGTGTAAATCCTGGCTGGATTCTGTCCTCATGCCACACACTCAGGCTCTCTGTCCTGGCCACGGGGATGGGACAGCTGCCACCAGCAGGCAGCACGAGGGCCAGCGCGAGGTGGGAGAGTACCTGTGCAGCACAGCGGAGAAGGTGGTCGTCGGTGGTTAAGGCCAGCAGGTAATCCTGCAGCAAGCCAAGCTCCTGTGGGGAGAGCATGGTGCAGCGTGAACAGACCACCACGTAGGAGACACCCACCCCAACCACAGAAGCCTCGAGTGAGTCATCAGTGCTCGCACCGCTGGCACCTCACCCAAGAGCCATGGAAGGAGCTGGACCGGGAGAAGCCAGGTGCCTAGTTCCAGGGGGCTCTGCCCAGGGTGATGGATGGGGCAAGGACCTCCCTCCTCAAGTGTTTCCTCATGTATAAAATGAGGGGGGATAAGCTCAAGAACTTTGAAAGGCCCTTTCATCTCTCACATTAATAAGTCTATTGTGCTGAGTAGAGGGAAAAAAAGGAGGAAGAAGAAAGAACCCATCCGTTTTATTTTCCAAAACTCAATGTTGTCAAGGGCTGATCCAAGCCAGTTTCCCTTGGCCTCAGGCCTAATAAAATAAGCAATCTCAGTGCTGCCTGGACTGAGGTGGTGAGGGCCTCAGACTTAGGCCACTTCCACCTCCCTGTGCAGGTTAGCTGAGACCAGGGCTTGGAATGGGGCTGTTTCTGAGTCCTACCCTCCTGCCCTGGGCAGCAGAGGGAGAAAAAGCACCTGGCAGCGCTGTGCCAGGGGAAGAGGCAGGGCAGGGCCCTCACCTGGGCACGGTTCTCGGTGACGAAGAAGAGCTCCGTGAGGGCGCGGTGCAGGGGGAGGAGGATGCCCGGCTGTGTCACGTCCTCAAACAGGCTGTACTCCATGTGGGTGAAGAGCTGCCACAGGGGCTTTAACAGCGAAAGGTCACAGAGGTCGCTGTGGGAGGAGGTGGCGTAGGTTTACTGAGCACCACGTCAGACAGATGGTAGGTGACAGGAAGTACAACTCTGACTCTCACTTTCCCCACATCTAGTAAAATCATTACAGGATAGTCCCACTCCCCCTCACCCTAAAAAAGAGCCAAAAATATTCACCAGCAAATAAGGAAAGGGGCAGAACCTAAACTTCAAAACAAGACACCACGGAAACAGGAGATCCTGAAGCACATTCATGTAAATCCACTGCACACCTTTAAAAACAGCTGTTACAGAGAACTTCCAATGACTGAAAAAAATCTCAAGTGAAATGTTAGGTGAAGCCCCTGGCCGGTATGGCTCTGGGTTAGAGTGTCATCCCAATACACCAAAGTTGTGGGTTCGATTTCTGGTCAGGGCACATACAAAAACCAATCAATAAATGCATCAATTAGTGGAACAATAAATTGATGTTTCTCTCCCTCTCTTTCTCTCTAAAATAAAAACAAAAATAAATAAAACCTTCCCTCTGAGATGAGGAATAAGACAATTATATCTTCAATCCCCACTTCTATTCAACATTCTATTGCAAGTCCTGGCTAGTGCAAAAAGGCAAAGAGTTTCTACAGATTAAGAGGAAGAAATAAAACTCATTATTTATAAATAACATGGCCGTGTGCTGAATAACCTATATATACACTCAAAGAATTAACAAATAGAACAAGGTCACTGCACAAAGGCAATACATGAAAATAAATTATATAGCAGCAAAAACAATTATAAATAAAAAATTTTAAATAACAATTACAATACAATCAAAAACATGAAATGCCTAGGAATAAATCTAATAAAATGTTGTACAAGTCCTCTACATAGGAAATTATAAAACATTACTAAGACTAAATAATAAGGATTAGAGAATTCAATGGTATGAAAATCTTAATTCTCTCAAACTTATCTAAATTATCAATCAAAATTCCATCAGATGAGAAGGGTATGTGTGCATGCATGTGTGTTGTCTATAAAAATAAAATAATCAGGCCCTAGTTGGTTTGGCCCAGTGGGTAGAGCATCGGCCTGTGGACTGAAGGGTCCCGGGTTCAATTCTGGTCAAGGGTACATGCCCGGGTTGCAGGCCTGATCCCTGGTAGGGAGTGTGTAGGAGGCAGCCAATGAATGGTTCTCTCTCATCAGTGATGTTTCTATTTCTCCCTCTCCCTTCTTCTCTGAAATCAATAAAAATATATTAAAAAATAAATAAAGAAAATAATCAGGATCAAGACAAGGATGCCCACTCTCACCAGTTCTATTCAACACAATACTGGAAGTCATAGCCTAAGCCAGTGGTCGGCAAACCATGGCTCGCAAGCCATATGCGGCTCTTTGGCTCCTTGAGTGTGGCTCGGCATTAGAACCACTTCTTCAAAATAGACTTGCCCAGGCAGAAAACCGACTTCTGCGCATGGGCCACAAAGTTTCAATCGCACTGTAGTGTGCGCCCATACGTGGTATTTTGTGGAAGAGCCACACTCAAGGGGCCAAAGAGCCGCATGTGGCTCGCAAGCCGCGGTTTGCTGACCACTGGCCTAAGCAATTAGGCAAGAAAAAGCCAAAGCAATTAGGTAAGAAAAAGATATGAAGGTATCAGAATTGGAAAGGAAAAAGTAAAACTGTCTCTATTTGCAGATAACATGATATGATATATAGAAAACCCTAAAGACTCTGCCAAAAAACTGTTAGAACTAATACATTCAGTACAGTTACAGGATACAAAATCAATAGAGAAAAATCAGTTGTGTTTCTATACACTAACAATGAACTATCAGAAAGAGAAATTAATAAAACAATTCCATTTACAATAGGATAAAAAAGAATAAAATACTTAGGAATTTAAGAAAGGAGGTGAAAGATCTGTACACTGAAAACTATAAAAAATTAGCAAAAGAAAATGCAGACACAAAGAAATGGAAAGATAATGTGTTCATGAATTGAAAGAATTAATATTGTTTAAATGTTCATACTATTCAAAGAATTTACAGATTTAATGCAACCCGTATCAAAATTTAATGGAGTTTTTCACAGAAATAGAAAAAATAATTCTAAAATTCAGTGGAACTACAAAAGACCCTGAATAACCACAGCAATCTTAAGAAAGAAGAACAAAGCTAGAAGTATAATACTTCCTGATTTTAAACTATATTACAATGCTATAGTAATGAAAACAGAATGGTATTAGCATAAAAACAGACATATAGAATGGAATGGAAAAGAGAGCCCAGAAATAAACCCATGCACATTGGTCAATTAATTTTCGACAAAGGTGTCAAGAATATGCAATGAAAAAAGGATAGTCTCTTAAATAAATGGTTTGGGGAAAACTAGACATCCACATACAAAAGAATGAAGCTGGATCCCTATCATACACCATATTTTGAAATCAACTCAAAATGGATTGAAGGCTTGACTGTAAGACCTGAAACTGTAAAACTCCTGGAAGGAAGCATAGGGCTAGGTTCCTTGACACTGGTCTTGTCAATGATTTGTGAATTTGACACCAAAAGCAAAAATAAATGAGACTACATCAAATTAAAATGCTTATGCACAGCCCTGGCCTGTGTGGCTCAGTTGGTTGGAGCATCATCCTGTGCACCAGAGGGTTCGATTCCTGGTCAGGGCCCATATCTAGGTTGTGGGTTCAATCCGGGTCAGGGTGCAACCGAATGATCTCTCTCTCAAACATGGATGTATCGCGCTCTCTCCCTAAAATCAATTTAAAACTTAAAAAAAAAAATCTTAAAAAAAAAGCTATGCATAGCAAAAGAAATAATCAACAAACTGAAAAGGCAACCTCGTAAAAGGGAGAAAATATCTACAAACCACATATCTGATAAGAGGTTAATATTAAAAATATATAGCGAACTCATACATCTCAATAACAAAAAACCAAATAACCCAATTTAAAAATGGGCAAAGTATCCTGGTGGCAGCAGTTCTTTGTTGCCAGAATGTCCTCTTTTGAAACACAAATGGCAAACAGGTACATGAAAAGGTGCTCAACATCACTAATCATAAGGGAAATGCAAATCAAACCACAATGAGGTATCACCTTATCTATATATATAAAAGGCTAATATGCTAAGTGTCCAACGGTTTTGGCCCGGGGCCCACAGGCCAGGCCAAGGGACCCCACCAGTGCACAAATCCGGGCACCGGGCCTCTAGTGGCTATTATAAAAAAGAACAAGAGATAACAAATGCCGGCAAGGATGTGGAGAAGAGTGAAGCCTGTACTCTGTGAAGTGAGAGGTGCTAACTGGATGGTCGGAATCCTTTCACAATATATGTATATATCAAATCATCCTGTTCTACATTTAAACATATTACAATCTTATTTTTCAGTTTTGCCTCAATAAACCTGGAAAAAATTAACTAATTCTAAAATTTATATGGACATGCAGGATTAAAAATAGCCAAGACAATTTTAAAGATGAAGGATGTATACTACTAGATATGTAAGTTTGTTATAAAGCTACAGATTTAAGATAGTGTGGTGCTGGCATAATAAAAAAGACCAATGGAACAAAAGAAACCAGACACAGGCCCAAGCACATATGGATGCCTACTCTGTGACAAAGATGGCCCTGGAGTGTGGTGAGGGAAAGGTGGTCCTTATAGTCAAGCAGAGATCCATGTGAGAAAAAACTATCTGCCCCTACACTTCATATCACTCTCTAAAATTCATTCCATGTTGATTGTAGATCTAAATGTGAAAGAAAAAACAATTAAGCTTCGAGAAGATAACATATAGGAAATACCTTCATGACCCCATTGCCAAATAAGGCAAAAATGTCCTAAACAGCATAACAAAAGCACTACCATTATGGAAATGATCAATAAAGTGGAAGACATTAAAATTAGAAACTTCTGCCCACCCGGCGTGGCTCAGTGGTTGAGCATCAACCTATGAACCAGGAGGTCATGGTTCGGCACATGCCCAGGTTGTGGGCTCAATCCCCAGCAGCAGGTATGCAGGAGGCAGCTGATCAATGATCCTCTCTCATCATTGATGTTTCTATCTCTCTCTCCCTCTCCCTTCCTCTCTGAAATCAATAAAAATATATTTTAAAAATATATTAAAAATAAAATTAGAAACTTCTTTTCACCAAAGACACCACTAAATGAGTGAAAGGGCAAGCCACCGAGTGGGAGAAGATATTCGCCATACAAACACCCAGCAAGAGACGCGTCTCCAGAAGGCAGCTTACCTGTGGTTGCAGCACAGCACAATCCTCAGAAGTAGGTGAATGGCTTTTAGTCGCTGATGACCAGTCTGGCGACAGGCCACGCCTACCAGCCATTCCCAAATTTTGGCCAAGGGGAGGTGCGGCACAACTCTTTCTTCTGACAACATTTGCTTCAAAATCTCAAATCCTGGGCAACCCCCACAAAACACAGACATTTTAATAAATATGATGGAACAATTCATCATTTAAATTTTCCCTGAAATTATGCCTTTTGTAAAAGCAACATAGGGACATTTTCATTTCCCCTTTTTTTTTGCAAAAATGCCCTGGAAATTCTAAGAGAACAAACATCTTTTTTAGGTGGCTCTTCTCTCTGGCCACTCAGGTTTACAACGAACCAACTATATAGCATATTCAAGAGTGACACACGTAGGGTTTGTGAGACAAATGTGTGGAAGTCTTAGAGAAAAGCACCTGCTTTGATTTTAATAAAGACCAATGACATAATGGCACTTACACCCACAGAGTGTCCCTGGCAGGGGATGGTCAGGGAAAGGAAAGAGCACACACCTGTCTGGAATCGCCCCAGGTGTCCAGCCGTCACAGTGAACTTGTAGCCCCACTCAGTGTTGCTCATGTCAGAGGTGAAGCGGTAATACAGAGTATCTCCTGTGTCATACAAGAACCAGACAGGTCAGAACACTGCAGTGAGAGGGAATGGCAAGTGAGGGGTTTCTGATGAAATATAATAAACCCCATTTTAAATCCTCCAATAATTTCCCTTCTTAGTATTAAGTTTAAAGACTTAATGTTAAGAGTTGATAAAACCAAGTATTTATATACCTGGAAGCTCAAAATCTTTCCATTTCTGTTGAGACCCACTGAAATTATGTCGATCCTGCTGAAAGTCACTGCTGCTGGACATGGCTAATTCGTCACAGCCTTCCTCTGTATTGCACTGAGAATCGAATTTGATTGAGAGGTAGATTGCACCAGGAATGTGAACTTTATCCTAAGGAGGGGAAATGAGAACACTTGTCGTTACTGGTCAGTTACTGAGGGCTTACCTCAGGCCAAGTCCTTCCTGACACTGGGAATGTAGGAAAGAGTAAGTCAGAGCCCTGCTTCCAGGAGCTCCCAGGCTAGCTGGGACGGAAGCACCCACAAGGCTGCAAGCACAGCAGGCACGACACCTGTGCAGACCGGGCACGGCAGGCAGCGTTCACCTGGAGAAGGCGGGGAGGGCAGAAAAGAGTCCCAGTGAAGGGATGTTCGGGTTGTTGCCAAGAATGAAGAGAAGAGGAGGGGCCTGCCAGGAAGGAACGAATGGCAGGAGACAAGGTGAGAGGGGGATGTGACTGTATGGGGGTACATTTCAGGCAAATACTAGTAGCTCTGGAAAGTCTGGCAGGTTCAGGGAACAGCAAGGAGTTTGCTGTGACTCGGGTAAAGGGTGAACTTTGTGAGGACATCTGCTTGGGAGGTAAGGACGGAGGACGGGGTGACATGTGAGCCTGGAGAGGCCGGCAGGAACAGAAGGGAAAGCCTGGTGTGCTAAAATAAGGCGTTCAGGCTTTGGACGGCAGGGGGAGCCCTGGAAAGGTTGTAAGCAGGAGAAAGGCTTAGGTTTGTGTTGTGCAAGGATCACTCTGAGAGCTGGTGTGACCAAGGCCAGGTGAGGCAAGGCCAGCAGTGAGAAGTAAGGAAGCCAGAGAAGGGGAGAGTTGGGGTAATGAAGATAGGCAATCCCCTTTGAAGTAGGACTTGGTAGCTCACCAGATGTGCCTACACGGAGCTGGGGGAGTGGGGCTGGACCCAAGAACACAGGAAGAGAAGAGGCTTAGAAGGAAGAGAGTGAGGCGGTTTACACTTCTGCAAAATGAAATCTTAGCTGAGCAATACCCAAGTTTTGCATGAGTTTCTCTCTCATCCATCACTGGAGCTATAGTGTGCTGGCCCCTCAGAAGCTTATGTCTTGCAGCTCCAACGTTTTGAAAAGAACTAAAGCAATGTAGGGGCATTTTTAAGTCAGTGAGACTAACAGGACTTCCCACATGTGCCTCATCCAAACTCCTACCTCCCCGTCTAGGTATGAAGTTAAGAGTGGAACCAATGAGGCTTTTCAGTTCTGTGTCATTACACAAAGGGGTGGGAGTCTCCAAGGTGTGGCCAGGTCATCAGGAGACAGGCAGAGTGAGGGTTGAACTCAGACTTACTGCTGGAAGACACCAAGAATTCACTCCAAGGAGCTTGCTGCGGGGAAAATAAACTCTCCCCAGGGCCAGATGGCCCATCGTTTTCTATAAAAACAAGGTCAGGAGAAGGGAAGACTTGGTTGTGCAGAATCTCTGACTGCAGCTGAGACTAAGGAAGCACTTTCTTGGCCGGGGCTGTCGGGAGAGGAAAGAGCTGCTGTGGGAGTTGATGAGATTCTTGCTACTCAGCAACCCTGCGGGTCCTGCCAGCTGCATGCCCTGAGGCTGGGCGAGCCTGGCTAACCCTGGATCTTACCTCAAAGTTGGTGTTGTTGTTATATGGGTGTTTCGACTCTCTCACTTGCACTTCCATTCCTGGCTCCTCCATGAACTGGCAGGCAGCCAGGGCCATGGTCCCCAGCATGTTCTCTCGGCAGCCTTGGAGCACCTTCTGCAGGATCTGGCAGGACACAAGGCAGGGAACGTCAAGGCCTACCAGTGGCAGGGCCATGGCGCTGCTCCATCAGGAAGAAGGGAGGGTCTATGTCAACCCAACGCCCATCCGAAGGGGCTGGCATCATCCTGGACCCTGGCCCCAGCCCCTCAAGCCACCCCAGCGGCCCCCTCTCCCTGAAGGAGCTCTTGCTGAAAATCAGGACACTGCAGTGCCTTCAGAGCAATACTACTTGAAGGGAGTCTGAAAGAACCAAAGAACCCACCAGAGATGGCCCTGGCCCCTGAACAGTCCCGAGCCCAGCAGAGGGATGGACATGCAGACAATTACAGCACAACGGGATAAACGACCAGAGTGAGGTGCAGAATTAGCAGCTCCGTGGGGTAGGAACAGGGGAAGGGCATGTTCAAGACAGTGACTATCAGAAGCAAAACGCCCCCTTTTATCACTTCCAAATGAGAAATGTGGCTACAGCAAACATGCCAGTAACTCCAAGGCTCTGAGGGAAAGGATCTAGAGGACTTAGAAATGGTGGCAAATTAGGGATTAGAGGATAAATGCACGTCCTAAGGAATCTTCACATACAGTGTATGTGTGTGTATGAGGGGGTGAGGGTGGCGAGGGGATAGGATAGGGAGGAAGAGGACGGCAGCAAGTGTGACTAAAGATTTTTGCACTTGGAAACTGGGAAGGTGGTGATAAAACTTTCTAGTTCAGCGGCAGCCAGTACCTGGGCCTCCTGAGTTATAGACCATTTTCTGCTATGTGAACTCTTCATTTCTACCCAACAAGAAGCAGAAGAAATGCTTTTAGACCTGTGAAGGATTGCTAACCCAGCACTCCTTTAAAAAACCAAGTTGAGCCCGGCTGGTGTGGCTCAGTTGGCTGGAGCATTGTCCTATACACCAAAAGGTGGTGGGCTCAATTCCCAGTCAGGGCACACACCCAGGTTGCGGGTTCAATCCCTGGTTGAGGTGTGTGCGGGAGGCAGCCAATCGATGTTTCTCATATCAATGTTTCTCTCTCTCTCTCCCCTTCCCTCTCTCTAAAATAAAAAAATAATGACCAAGTTGAAGATTTTCTTTAAAAATAAAATAATAAATGGCCTCCACCTGTTACAAATGAACTTTAAATTAGAGCACTGGACTTAAGAGGATGCACAGACAGACCCTGGTGAGCCCCTTGTCTGCCACCCAGAAGCTGGAAGCCTTGGAGAAGCCTCCCAGCTTGATTTCCTCACCTCTGGGTCACAATGTAATACAGGTATAATTGCTGGCAGAGGGTCTGGCCTGGGGTAGACATTCTAGAAACAATGGTTGAAAAGACAAGACACAAACCGCCCTGGGAGGCTTCCTGTATGATGGGAACAAGCTACCACACTTGTAATGAACCTTGTGCCCTGGGCTCACTAAGTGAGATGATGCTAGGAATGCGAGAAGAGACAGGCTAGCAAAGAGAGTTAGACTTGAAAGTGTGGGAACAAAAAGGGAAAACTGTAAAGACAAGTTTTATGGGATCATTTCTCCAAACACTCTGAGCACCAAGTCTGTCCTAGGCTATGAGCTCAGCTCTAGGCCAGTAGTTGGGAGAATTCAACAGTGACCCTACCCTGCCTGTGTTGCATTCACACCTGCCGGGGAGTCCTACAGCCACACATGTGAGCTCACTCCAGGAAGGCACTTGCTGGAGGAAGGCTGTTCAAACACTTGGGATCTGGGGTGGGGAGAGGACAGAGGAGGAGTGAGGGGGGTGAGTGCCCAGCTTGGCCTGCTTAATTACCTTCTCCCACCGGTGCTTTTCTTCCAGCTGCATGAACATGTCAAAAATGTAGGTCATATGGGCAGGACCCCTTAGCTCCAGGATGTCCTCGCTCACTGGCACGTGCCCAGGCCACTCAGCAAGCAAGGATGCAAGCACATGGCGGGCATACAGGATTGCTGTGGCCTCATTCACCCGGAAAAGGTAGTCCCGGACTGCCCTCTTGCTCTTGCAGTTCAGTTCCTTGTGCAGGAGGGCGGCGCTCTTAGTACGCCGCTGCTTGGCGTAGCTCTGCTGCAGTTCACTCTCCGTGCTGGAGATCAGCTTCTGGGTCACGGGGTTTGATTCAGCAGTGGCCTTGTCACAGCGAGTGGGCCGGGACTGCAAACCCAAAGACCACATTACTGAGGCCTGCCTTTTCACAAGTAGGGGTGGGGTGGGAGTCAGGGAGAGACAATTTTTTCCAAGTGGAGGCAACATACCAAGCACGGTAAGATAATCATGTCTGTATCCACGGCTTTGGCACTCTGCTCCTCCAGTCTCAGGCTCCTACTGGGCTGCCACTTCTGCGCCAGGGCCCGTATCCTTTCATCCGTGGTGAGCTCATCGCCATCAAACCTGAAGAGAAGGAGCACAAAGTTGGGTACATAAGTTATGGCAAGGCAAGAGTTTACCTTGCAGTGAAACTTGTCAGAAATGTTACTTCACAATTACATGATTTTCCATATTTTGCAAACTAGATTCACAGTGTTCATTTATTCATGCACGCAGATGTGCATGTATTCCTTTTGGCAGAGAATACAAATTGTCCCTCAGGATCCATCTTTCCGTTCTTTTAGGACAAAGTTCCCAGGAGTTTTAGCAAGATACAGAATCATCTAGCTGGAGACATGGTTCCCAGGACCCCTTGCAGTCAGATGGGGTGATGCAACTAGGTTCTTACCAACAGGAGGGCAGTGAGGTGATGTGTGCCACTTCTGAAGCCCACCCTCAGAAACAGCACTAAGAATATGCTCCTTTTCCTACCTTCCCCCTTCCCTCTGGGCTGGAACAGAGAGGTGGTGTGGGTGAGCCAGCTTGGACTACACGGATGAGAACAAAGGAGGGTCGTTTGTGGAGCAGGGCTGCCCACTCACCGCAGACTGCTGCCCACCTCTGGACTGTTCCATGACAGCAAAAACAAATCCTATCTTTCTGGACCTATGATATTTCTGGATGTCTCAGTTACAACAGCTTAGGCTGTTGCAACCCTGCTGCATCTCACAAGAGATTTGAGGTCATTTGGAAGAAATACATATAGAAACACAGAAATATGAAACAAAAATTAAAAGAAATATTAAACTGGAATTGGATATAAATTAGAATAGGAAGTCAAAACTAGAATTTGGGGACAGAGGAGGGGATTAGTTGCAGATAGGCAAAGTTCTACACAAATTTAAGAGCTGGGCCCAGGAACTAGCTCTGAACTTCCTATCCAAGAGAAAGGAATATATTGTTAATTGTACAATAATTCTTAAAAAAAACCATGAGTATAATGTGCAGTGGTGAAAAACAAACACACAAAACAACGCTTTTGATAAGAAGGTCCTGCTCTGCAGTGTGTTCCCTGGGATGACATAAGAGAGAAACCTCAGTGTCTGTCTCCATTCCTGCATCCATATGAGTTTCCTCTAAGAAATGTGAAGTTTTTCCAGAAGAACACACAACACAATTCAAGATGATCTGCAATGAAGCACAGCCAGCTTTCAGATCCCGTTACGAAGCACTAACAACCAGTTCCACACCAGCTCTGGGCCTGTCAGGCGCTTTTCTCCAGATCCTGCTGGCAGGAGGTTAGCTCAGTCCTGCCTCGCGTGTTCTCACATTCACTACACTTCAGCTGCACCCAGACAGCCCTTACCTCTTCTGGACCTCCAGGAAGAATGAATCGGTCCTTTTCATCTGAAGTTCGTATATGGCCCGGAGAATGTGCAGAGGGGCATTTAGGGCATCGTGAGCCATCTGAGGGCCATGGGGAGGAAGTAGGAGAGAGACAATTTAATGTGCTTTAACACATTATTGATCATCTAAACTCAAAAGTGATAAAACAATTATGTTCTAAAGTTATCACAGGTAATAATTTAAGAACACCATATGGGTACTTAAAGCATATAAAGTTATAAGCCCTAAAACATGGATTTGTAAAATCTGCATTATTATTATAAATTCAAAGGAAAATCTAAAACACAGAAACACCAAAAGAAATATTATGTCAACAGAATGCAATGCTAATAGTCAATAACTACCCACCACACTGTATTCATTGCTAGCTCTCTGTCACTCCCTCGCTCTCAAGTTTGATAACTGGCACATAAGTCTAAGTATACTGTACTTGTGATTTTTAAAAAACTATACTTGTTTTTCAGATATCCATCCCATACTGTTTACTCTTCATATAATTAGACCCTTTGAGTTTAAGCCCTCCCCAACTTTCACATCATTCTGAGGAAGAGTGGGTTATCCAGGGAAAGAGAGACAGTATATCTGAGAAACTATGAGGAAGAACTATCATTTGGGAGTTTATGGATGGGGTTGGAAATTACATGCAAAATTGAACATATATATATTTGAATGTGTATTTTATAGGAGAAATGATCTACATACAGCTTTTGGGCCCATGAACCAAAAACGTTAAGAAGTACTGTTGTAAGGGCCTTTCCATTTTTCTGCAATGGTTCTGCACAATACAGACTGAATCTGCAGAAGTGATTCTCAGGATGTGGAGGCTAAAATACAGTCCAAGCCAAAGAGAATCCATCCCTTAAAGTCCCTGTCTCGGTCCACACCATGACCTAAGAACATACCAGGAAACATATTCTGGTGGGCTCATCCAGGCTTTCCAGAGGGTCTAGCTTTTTCTGTTCTGGCTCACTCGGGCTGCTGACAGACCGTTCCACCTCCTCCTCTTGGTCCCCTCGCTCATCTGACTCCAAGTCTCCATGCTCAGCCAAAGTGTTGATCTCCTTTTTTGAGGAGTACAGCATGATGGACAAGATCTACACCGAAAGAAAATCAGGCAGGGCAGCAAAGTTGAGTGTTTGGTAGGTGAGAAGATTACCCAGATCCTTAATCCTCAAAGGGTAGAAAATATTTGACCTAACTTTTTAAAAGATGTCAGGATTCACAAGAAGAATGTATAATTAGAAAAGAAACACAAAAACATGATCAATTATACTTGTAATCAAAGAAATGCTAACTAAAACTATTTATTAACTTTGCCACTGACCGTGTAAATTGATATCATGCTTTTAGAATGCATGTTGGTGAATTGAGATAATCTGATGGCCATTTTTCTAAGTTGCTAGTTTTCATAATACCATTTTTAATGGTTGCATATGGTATGTGAAGGTAGATTGTTATTTACATAAAGAGCTATAGAAATGTTTAGTTTCTGACCAGTAACTCATCTTTGAGGAATAATGTAAAATATGAAAAGTTATATTCATGATATAGTCAAGGAAGCATTAATGGCAAAAAAACTGAAATCTACATTCACATATCAAATGCAGCCATTAAAAATCATGATTATGAAAACTAGCAACTTAGAAAAATGGCCATGATATGATCTCAATTTATTTGTATACCATGCTCATTTTGCAATCTAAATCTATCTATCTATCATCTATCTATCTATCTATCTATCATCTATCTATCATAGATACAGAGGAAAAAAACAGGTAGCTGTGTTTGGGGTATAATTTAGAGTTTTCCTTTTTCTATTTTTCAAATTTTCTGCAATGTGGTTCTATTGTTTGAATAATAAAAAAATTTAACTTAAAGTATTTCCTAAGAACAAGAGCTCACATGCTCTCCAGGTTATCCAATAATATGTTCCAGCACAGTGGCAACTACAAGCTGTTTCTTCAAGTTCAGGCCTCTGTGGGCTGAGCAAGGGCACTGACCACCTCACACATAGCAGCAGCCTTTCCTGGACCTGAAGCTGACACTTGGTACAGAAACTCCACAGGGAACTATAAAAATTCTATTAAGAACAACCTAAAGCCTCTGGGGAATAGTAATAAAATGAGAATATCAACTAACATCCTATAAAAAATAAACAAAAGTGAGGACAAATTTAGAAACTCATCTTAGCTCGAAGGTACTTTAAAGGGAAATAATAATTAAGGGAACACTTTATTATCATGATATGTTTCCATACAAAATACTTCTCTTCCAATGTTCTTTAAACAAACATCAAATTCATTTTCCCTGACAGGGGAGGACAGGTGTCATATCCCTATTTAAAAAGGGAAGACAAATACAAGACACAGTTTTAACAACCGCAGAGTGAGAGTGCACTGGGAAGAACCAGCTATAACTGATGACTCTAACTCCCAGGCCAGGAAATCTGCACCAGTTGGCAGTAGGAGGAGCCACCCTCATCCCTTACTTCCAGGTCCCGGAGGAGCCACGTTTTACTGAAACCAGTCCCTTTGCTGCACTTTTTCACCAGTAGCTTCAGCAAATCAGTCTGAAGGAAGGTAGCATGGGTCTCTTCAAAACCATGAGCCTGCCAAACAGAAAAAGAATGATTTGCAACTGCCTCCGAATGAAGAAGTAAGGATCACTAGGGAGAAGCAAGCCTTCAGAACCCAGTCTCAGCTAGTGGCCCAAGGTCATTCTTAAGTGAAGAATCAGCAGGAAGAATGAACTCTGAACCTTAGCCGTAACCTCTGTCTGTTCATTCACTCTCCAAGTCATTCATTCAACAAATATTCTGAAGCCTAATACATCCTGTGTGCTAAGTCCTGTGCTAACAACAGAAGTTTTTTGTCCCTCTCCTGCTTGCTACCTTCCAAAAGCTTCCCATTGCTCTTTAAACTAAAGGGTTGTCAAGGACCTATAGGATCCCTGCCTGCTTCTGTGGTCTCATCTGCGTCTTCTATACTATCCTGAATCCCTGGAGGTGTTCTGCTTCCTGACAACCATGCCTGTTCCTGGAGTTTGCTACTCTCCCAGCATGTAACACCCTACCCAGATTCTTATCGATCACCTCAAATTTCATCTTCTCAGAAAGGCTTTTTCTGACTCATGATAGTTTTCCTTGCAGGCTCTTTGTTGTCTCTCTTGCAGTTTAGACTGTAAGCTCCATGAGATCAGGGACCTTCTTTCTAGTTCAAAACTACATACTCAGTTCTATCTGGCATTGAATGAAGGATTCACAGACAGAAATGGTCTCTGCCCTCAGGGAGTTTATTATGTTCTCTCACCTACTATAATGCAAACAACTGAAACCACACCAGATTGTGATAAATGTCACGATATCAACAAGCAGTGGATGCACAGTGTCAATCCTAAAACTACAAATTCTCAGGGCTGGGCCAGAGCGGAAACGCTCTCTGATCCAGTCTCCCTGTGGTGCTTGAGTCTTTCCATGGTTTCCTCGCCAGTGCTGCCAAAGTCAAGGAACAAACTTTTTAAATGAAATCCTTGTTTTATGGCTAATTCTGTTGGGAAGATCATCCTAAAGTGACCCCTTCCTCCCCATCCATGCCCCTCAGAAAGCAGAAGAACTATGATCCCCTTAAGTCAAGGCTTCTCATCTCCACACCAACTACTGCCCAGCTCTTTAACTTGTCTGCCTCCTCCCACCCCAACTGACAAACTTATTGCTCAAAGATCCCATGGGATGCTTGCCCCTTTATTCTTCCCTTCTTATCCTATGGCTCAGAGGAAAGTGAAAAAACATTCAGTCCATTTTCCTTCTCATCTTCCAAGGTTCTGTGCCCATTAGGTGGTGGTCCCATAAAATAGTACTGAAAAACTACAGAAAACCAACTATCAGGAAACCTCTGTTTCTGCTTTAAAGCTATCCTTGTGCAAGGCCCCAACCATCTCTAAAAGTAATCGAAATCCTATAGTTAAGCCTCCATTGAAACCAGATGGCATTTCTTCCTAGTTAATGCCCTGCAGATGTTAAATCACAGCCAAATTCAGTAGCAAATGGAAGAAGCTCACCATTACCTTTAGTGTTTTATATAATCCTTTGAGGGCCAGGGACAGGACCCAAGTTGCTTCCACTGCCTCAGGACAATGGCTGTCCATGCTGGTTTGCAGAAGGTGACTGGCGATAAAGGCAAAGTGCTGGGAATATTGGCTCAACTGGGCCTGAGAGTCACTGCATTCCTGTCCTCCTCCTTTCTGAACCAACTGGTAGTCCTTCACTGAAGGGTGATGTCAGGCAGGAAGAGAAGGCATCAAAAGTACAGTTAATGCCTCCTGCAGCTAAGTTTCTTCCCCAGTAATGTGCCTTATGGAAGCAAGAAATGCAAGCCCCCAAAATCTCCCGGTTTCCAACTTAGCTGTTATATTTAAGGCCAGCTTGCAGGGGAGCACAAAAATGGTACTGGGCCACCTATTCACCAAGGAACTGAAAGAGGAAATTAATGTTCCTATTACTGTGCACAAACAAGTTTCCTCCAAAAGACGACAAAGGTTGTTAAACGTTGTTCTTAAATATAGTACACAAGAGACTTCCACTTCCAAGCAAGACTAAGGGGTCGGATTTATTCTTCTACCTTCAATAACCAGAACACTGAAAATATATGAAACAATGGTTTGCAGACATTGGACAACAGGTATTACAAGACTATGATCCCTGAGAGAAAGGACAAAAACCAGGTAAGCCCTCCAATAGCTCTGGCTATCCTATATAATAAAAGCCTAATATGCAAATTGGCCCCCCTTGGGCGGTTGTTCAACCAAAAGGGATCCCCTCAGCTGTGATCTCTCCCTTTGGAGGAAAAGGAGAGCAGAAGACCCCAGCAGCTTTCACCACCAAGGACCCAAGCAGCCCTCGTGGCTATCAGGGACACCCAAAGCTTTTGTCACTAAGAACTCCCTCAGTCTTTGTCTATGTTAACCTCAGCTGATGGAGCTGCCCACAATCCATGTCACTGAGCCCAATGCTGCAACCCCAACCACAGCAGCCCTGGCCCAGTGCATGAACATCTATACCCTTGATGACTAGATATGAATAAAATGGGCATTGATGGGGTTCAAGCAAAGATTTTAACATAGTACTACACAAGGTGGTGCAGGCCAAAAGGACCCCAAACAAGAGCCCCAAACAAGTCTGCTTTATTTATCCTGGTTTGGAGACATTTTGAAAACCAAGATTCAAAGATTATAATGAGAAATCTGACCTGCAATTGTGCTTCAAGCAATGGTTTGGGAGAGGAATCAAGATGAAGGCTGACAAAAGGACCAGGGTCCCTTGACTCAACCCCTAACTGGGGACCCAAAGTCTTTGCACTAGAGTGGATAAAATGGTCAGAATGTGAAGAAGAGAAGTTTCTGGACTCCTTGACAAACTGTGGTACCAAAATCCACTGATGAAGCCCTGGCCATGGACTACAATTAGATTGAGAGAACATAAAGGTTTTACCAAAGAAAGGGTTGATAGGATTATGAACATTGAAATGTTTAAACAGGAGTATGCAAATAATTTGTGTCTTCTTTACCTGAATGTTTTATGAGAATGGATATTCTGTCTGGCCAGGAAACACTTACCCTACCAAGTGCTATAAAACCAAAACTGTTAATAAAGTCAGAATGGAAGTGTGCACGCGCGCGCGCGCGCGGCACACTATGCAGAATAACAGAAAATGACAGCAAATTTTGTGGCAGAAACTATGCAAACCAAAAGAAAATGGATCAATATCTTTAAAATATTCAAATAAAACCTCTCAGCAAGCATGTTTTGCTCAATAAAATTATCTCTCAAATATAAAGTCAAAATAAATATTTCTTCGATTTGGTAGGACAAACCCAAACAAAGATTTTGTAGCAGCAGACTTTCACTACAAGAAATGTTAAGGGAAGTTTACCAGGCCAAAGAAAAAAAATACCAGATGGAAATTTGAACCTACACAAAGGAATGAAGAGCACCAGGAATGGTAAACATGTGGCTAAACATGAAAAACATTGTTTTCTCATTTTTAAATCTCTTTTAAAATGTCTGACTTTTTAAAACAAAAATAATGTATTGGTAGGTTTATGTCATGTAGAAGTAAAATTTGTGACAACAGTAGCACAAAGGATGGGGGATAAAAATATAAAATCTACGTGTCTTCACTATACGTGAAGTGGTATAATATTATTTGAAGGCAGACTATGACGAGTTAATGGTGAACATTATACACTGTACTTCAACCACTAAAAAATTATTTGAAGGTAAACTACTGTAAATCCTAGAGCAATCACTAAAATAAATAAAAATAAATAAATAAATATCGTTTACAAACCAATAGTAGGGATGAAATGAAATAAATAAAAAAACTCAATCCAAAAGGCAGAAGATGAGAAAAAAAAAGGCACAAAGAACAGATGAGACAAATAATTTTAAAAAGCAAAAAGAGAACAGAGTTAAACTCAACTATCTTGATAACTGCTTTAAATGTAAACGGTCTAAACATCTCAATTAAAAGGCAAGGATTGTCAGATTGGATTAAAAACGAAGACTATACTATGTGCTATCTATAAGAAATCCATTTTAAATGTAGGCAAAGGTAGATTAAAGTAAAAGGATGGAAAAAGATATGCCATGCAAATGTTTGTAATAAAAAAAAGCTAGAGAGGCCACATAAATATTAAAGTAGATAGCCAGAACAAGGAATATTATCAGAGATAAAAAGGGACATTCCATAATGAATTAAGAAATAGACATACACATAAATACAGTTGGAAACTTCAACACATTCCTATCTCAGTAATTGTAAGGATAGAAAATCACTAAGAACATAGAAGACTTGAATAACACTATCAATTGACTTGACCTAAATACTGTCAAAAGGACACTCCACTAACAACACAAGTACATACATTTTCTTCAAGTGCACATGGAACCTTGTTTCAATTTGACCATAAAACATATGCAGAGATTACACAACTTTCCTCCACTTTTAGAAGAAATAATTATGATTAGGACCTGTTTTCCTTTTCCGGGTTTTGACGTCAACGATCACAGCCCTGTTTTTCTCAGTAAAGTGCTTCAAGATGATCACATTATGTGGCTCATTGGCATTATCCATATAAACACAGCGGGTCCCCACACAGAGAACCTAGTACATGAAAGAGAGAGACAGAAAAAGCAAATCAATAGCACAAAGAAACAGGAAAAAGTACTTAATTAAACACAAGTCGAGTCCCTTTTGCTGTGTCCTGACTTCAAGAAGCACTCAAGGATGGGGTTCTTCTCATCTCCAAGTCCAGAGCCTGACACAGGCCTGGCAAAGAATTGGTTTAAATGCTTGCTGGATGAAGAAGCCATGGTTTCACAGTCCTCTTTGTCCCAACCAGTTGAGAGATATGAAGATTAGAAATGAGATCAAAATGAATGCCAAAGTGAAAAACAATTGTACTTTGAAGTGCTTTGTAATTTACTATATTATAGTTACTATTATTCAAAGCCAACTACTGGCTAGCAAAATGAATCAAATGACTAAACTGTTGAAAATGCAAGTTAAAAAAATCATCTCATAATCTTAAAAATATATCAATATTATATAAAGGTGATTATACAAGAGGGGGAAAATTCCAAAGATATATGCTATAGAGACTTTGATGTGTGTGCTGAAGGTAGAAAGAGGTGGCCAGGCCTTCAGAGGGATATACCTGGGGAAAGCCGACCAGCACTAGCAGGCTGAAGATGTTGGTGTGCTTCAGCTGGAAAGGCAACTGCTTGATGCAGTGGTCTGTGAAGGTGGCAATGACGTCGCGCCACAATGGGGCACTGTTGAGTGACCGCAGGATCTCTGCCATGGAGCACGCCCAGTCCAAACCCACCCGGCTGGAAGGCAAGAGCTCCATTAGTGCACAAGCTCCAAATTAAACTCAGCAAAGTTTGCTACACTCCAAGGAGATCCAGAAGCATACCAAAGAATCACTCATTAGTGTTTTTTTAATATATTTTTATTGATTTCAGAGAGGAAGAGGGAGTGAGAGATAGAAACATCAATGATGAGAGAGAATCATTGATTAGCTGCCTCCTGCACGCTCCCCACTGGGGATCAAGCCCGCAACCTGGGCATGTGCCCTTGACCGGAATTGAACCTGGGACCCTTTAGTCCGCAGGTCGATGCTCTATCCACTGAGCCAAACCGGCTAGGGTCCATTAGTTTAAAAACTACCAGAATAATGCTTTTCATATAATGGTAAGTGGAAGGTGGGGGGGATCAAGATCTGTTACTTACATATTGTCTACAGCTATGTTTTTTTAAATCTCTATAAAAACTTATACACATTTGTGTGCTTGTGCATAGTCATGATAGAAAAAAAGCTTGAAATATATGTATATATATTTTGTTGTTTATTTTTACTTCTTTTTGTTGTTGGAAAGAAGTATATATATATTTTTTAAATCTACTTTTATTTTTTTATATGTCTTTATTGATTTGAGAGAGGAAAGAAGAGGGGTAGTGAGATAGAAATATCAATGAGAGAGAAAGCTTGATCGATGCCTCCTGCACGCCCCCTATCAGGGATCAAGTCAGCAACTCGGGCATGTGCCCTGATGGAATTGACTGGTGACCTCTTGGTTCATGGGTCGACACTCAACCACCGAGCCACACTGGCCAGCATGGCTCAGTAGTTAAGCGCGGACCTATGAACTAGGTTTGATTCCCAATCAGGGCACATGCCTGGGTTGCAGGCTCAATCCCGAGTGGGGCATGCAGGGGCAGCAGATCAATGATCCTTTCTCATCATTGATGTTTCTATCTCTCTCTCCCTCTCCTTTCCTCTCTGAAATCAATAAAAATATATGAAAACAAAACAAAACAAAAAAACCAGCATCCTTAATATGGTGTGAGCCAGGATGATTTTTAGTCTTCATTTCTGCTTTACAAATTTGGTATTGTGATTATTACGGTTATAATGAAAACGGATCTATTTTCTTCAGCCCTAAAGCCTACACTTACTGCTCTCAGGAAAAACAAACCAACCAGAGAGTTGAATCAGCAGACAGTGCCCAGACTGAACAGCTGTTTTAATGTGGGTTTTGAGCACAGTTTAATGTCTGATGACAACATTGCTAATAAAAGTAATTCTGTTCCCACAAAAGATTCCTGGACAACAGCACTGAAGCACACTGATATTAATCAACAGCCAGACCATTGACTTAAAGAAATGAACACCAAGATAGAGCAGAGTGGGGGTGGCTACCTGTCCAGACACACAGCTCCCAGGCTAAAGAGTAGGTGGGTGGTCTTCCAGCCATCTGGCATAATGGAATTGTCCCCTGCAGCAAATAGGTTGTGTTTGGCTGAGAGGACCTTGATCACTGCGGCATCTACCTCTGACGGCAAAAGGCGGATTATTAACTGGCCAAGAAGACCCAACGTGAGATGGTAGGTTTCATTCAGGTGGCCTGCGTTTGAGATGACAACCTGAAACATGAGTGGGAGGACGTGCTCCAGGTCTATCAGGGGGACTGTGGGATCCTGCTAAGAGAGGGAGAAAAATCTCTTCAATACAAAATCCACATACAATCACCAACTAAAGACTCTATTCCCTTCATGTTTTATTTACAACTGTCCTCGTGCCAAAGGAATTATGCAATATCTTTCATAAATGGCTTATGTACAATCAATTATAAAATACATTCTCAGGTATCATCTTACAATCCTACTTCTAATTTATAACCCTACCCTCAGGAACACACAGATGACTGCTATTAAGAGTTGGTTTTAGTATATGGCTTACAAAACACTTTTATTCTATGTATAACACCACTGCTCTTTTAAAAAGAAAATGCCATTTGTCTCTTACCGACTTTAAGGGAGGTAACATGGCTGCTAATAACCCCAAAATCCTCTTCTGGGAACACTCAGCAAACACCTGCTCAGGGCTTGGAGTAACTGCCTTTTCCTCGACGGGCTTCTGAGATGATGCTCCTGAATTTTCAGCATCTGAGTTGTAAAATACCAAACTTTCAGATTTTGTCAGCTTCTATGTATGTACAAAGAGGCAAGTAAACCCCTGCATTGTGCCTGTGCTGCTACAGAACGAAGCTGGGACTTTATTGATTGATTGATTGATTGATTGATTTCCCTCAGAGGATATTGTTTTCCATTGCCTTTTTTTTTTTCCCCAGAGAAGAAGGGAGAGGGAGAGAGAGACAGAAACATCAATGATGAGAGAGAACCACTGACCAGCTGCCTCCTGCACACTCCCCACTGGGGTCCAAGCCTACAACCCGGGCATGTGCCCTTGACCGGAATCGAACCTAGGACCCTTCAGTCCACAGGCTGACGCTTTATCCACTGAGCCAAACCAGCCAGGGCTCCATTGCTTTTCAGAGAGAGTGGGAGGGAGGGATGGGGAGAGTGAGAGAAAAACATCGATGTGGTGAAAGAGATGCCCTGACTGGGGGTGGAGAGCGAATCCGCACACGCCCTGACTGGGGGCAGAGAGCTAACCAGCAACCCAAGTACATGCCCTTTACCAGGAATCAAACCCACAACCCTTTAGTGCATAGGCCAACACTCTAACCACTGAGAACACTGGCCAGGGCCAAAGCTGGGACTTTAAAAACTTATTTCTGAACACGTATGTTTTGGTCAAGGAGGCCTACCCTAATCGCCATATTACATGTAGAGCCCACCCACTCTTCTCTCTCCCATCCTTTCTGTAACCCACATTCCCCTGGCCCTGCTCTTTTGTGCTCACGGTGTTTAACTGCCTTTTAACATATCATGCCATTGGAATAAAAAGAGAGAAACATCAATGAAGAGAGAGAATCACTGATCAGCTATCCCCTGCATGCCCCACACTGGGGATCAAGCCCACAACCCAGACATATGCCCTGACCAGCAATTGAACCATGACCTCCTGGTTCATAGGTCAACGTTCAACCACCTGGTCAGCAGAGGTGTTACCCCTCTCTGCTGACCAGAATCCCATTCCACCTCAAATTACAGTCACCTGCACCTTTGCCTTAAACCCTCCCAGACTAAGCTCCACAAGGGCAGGAGCTATGTGTCTGTCTGGCTTGGTCTCTGTTTCATCCCCAGGGTCTAGCACAGTAATTGGCACATAGAAGGCACTCAGTAAATTAGGGAATAAACAAGGTAGGAAAGCAAGCAAAGTGAAGGAAAGATGACTTATATTTTAATTTGTTGTTCTTGTTAATCCTCACCTGAGGATATTTTTCAATTGATTTTTAGAGAGAGTGGAAGGGAGGGGAAGAGACAGAGAGAGAAACATCGATGTGAGAGAGACACATTGATTGGCTGCCTACTGCACATGCCCCAATCAGGGCTGGGATTAACCCTGTAACCAAGGCACATGTCCTTGACCGGAATTGAACCTGGGATCTTTCAGTACACAGACCGATGCTCTGAGCCAAACTGGCTAGGGCGGAAAGATGACTTTTGAAGTATTATCAGTATCATCTGATACAGAACTAAGAAACCATGCACCTTGGTTTGTTGGCCAATTTTAACTTGTGCAACCAATAGCTCAGGGATGAGTATGTGTGTATTTTAAGATGAGAGAGCTCAAGAGAATGGTCAAACAGTCTTTACCTGAAAGTCCTGTAGGTGTGGTAGCATCAGCAGGAGAGCCTGAAATTTGAGTCTGGCATGACCCACTTTCTTCTGCCTTATTTCTCTGCTTGTGATCCAAAGGTATGCCTTCCTTATGAACACCACTCTCTCCCTAAAATCAAAATGGTGAGTGTAAAAGAATTAAGGTTTCTTACTACAAAAGTTTACTCGTTAATATTACAACACAACTTTTAAAATCATTAATCAGCCCTGGCCAGGTGGCTCAGTTGGTTGGAGCATCATCCTGTACACCAAAAGATTATGGGTTTGATTCCCAGCCAGGGCACATACCTAGGATTTGGGTTTGATGCCTGGTTGTGGCGCTAATAGGAGGCACCCAATTGCTATTTCTCTCTCACATCTATATTTTCTCTTTCAAAACATATCCTGGGGTGAGGATTTTTAAAAAATGTTTAAATCGCCGAAACCGGTTTGGCTCAGTGGATAGAGCGTCGGCCTTCAGACTCAAGGGTCCCAGGTTCGATTCTGGTCAAGGGCATGTACCTTGGTTGCGGGCACATCCCCAGTAGGGGGTGTGCAAGAGGCAGCTGATCGATGTTTCTCTCTCATCGATGTTTCTAACTCTCTATCCCTCTCTCTTCCTCTCTGTAAAAAAATCAATAAAAAAAAAATATATATATTTTTTTTAAAAAATGTTTAAATCATTAACCAATCAGCCTTCACACACTAAAATACTTCTGAATTCCATTAGAAGATGTCCTTCATTTCTAATGATAAGTCTGTATCTAAGACAGTAACCACTGTATCACAGCCAACAAACATCTTCGCAACGCCCCTCAGTCAGAGCCTGTAATCACATAGCAGTGGCTCCATTAAAACCTTTAATACACCCTATTTGGCTTTCAGAAGCCAAGTATGGAAAGTTCTCTTGGGAAAAAGAAAAAAACAAAGGTGTAAATTTCCTTCTAGCAACTTCTGAGAATTCCATTTTGGCAAGTAGACTTGGTAAGGGGCCCTTAGAGTAGCTGCGACCGTTTTCTGGGCTCAGGAGTTTGGTGGTGAGCTGCCCAGATTGGCAGGGTGGCAGCCCTCAGCCTGAATTTCTCCAGGAGTCACTGTGTCACCCCAAAACCACCTGCACTCCCTAGGCCTGCGGGGTGCTTCTCCCTGTTGTCACACAGGTTATACATGGAAAGTAGGTCATACAGGAAGTCTGTGGTGAAGGCACCCCAAGAAGTCTGGGGAGGCCAGGACGCTTTGAATCCAAAAATGGAGTTTTGTACAGCACCAAATGCCATAAGATGCTGACATCTCCCAGTGGCCGTTGCTTATCATCCTCTCTCTAGCTACAGTAACCACAACATCAATCCTACACTCAATCCCCTCCGTAGAAAAAGTGATTATAAGATCATCCTAAGAAGGGACTGAGGCTGGGAGAGCCATTTGCCTTGTTAAAAATACCCACTCTGAAAATCAGACCTGTAAAACCATACTCTCTGTACCATGTGGCCCTTTACAAAAACAACAGAATTCCAAAGTTCTGGCTAATCATCTTACTCTTGATCTTCTTTCCTGTTATTACAGGACTCCCAAATGCCACTGCAGTGCACATAAGTAGCACCTAGTCTCATTACTGGCCTGGGGCCCTTGTAGATAAAATCCCCTGGGTGATGCCTCTGGCTGAGGTTCTTTTCTTGGTTGTTTAAAACGAAAAGCATTTCTAGTCACTGGAGGGAGAAGGGAGGGGAGATACCCTTAATATGGCCTGGAATTGGCTAGAAACACCTGGGAGTTTAAACAAGTGATTTGTACTCAAGGCCCAAATGGGACGTGGTCCTTAGGGCCAGCGTAGTGGGGAAACGTAGGTTCTGTTATGGGGAAAGTGATGGAAACTGAAGCTTTTTAAGAGACTGTGTCAGAGGCTGGACACCAAAGGGTGGAGACAATTGAGAAAGAAAAAAATAATGCCCTAGAAAAAGGCTTATTCCAGTCTCTAGGCAGGGAAAGCCTAAGATAAGCCTGAAATATCTTTTTGCATGAAAAATTAAGGACATGCTTGCCCTGGCTAGTGTGGTTCAGTGGACAGAGCACTGGCCCAAGCACCGAAGGGTCGTGGGTTCACCATGGGCCAAAAACTAATCTTTTTAGGTGCATAATCTTTTTTAAAAAATATATATTTTATTGATTTTAGAGAGGAAGGGAGAGGAGAGAGAGATAGAAACATCAATGATGAGAGAGAATCATTGATCGGCTGCCTCCTGCACGCCCCCTACTGGGGATCGAGCCCGCAACCCAGGCATGTGCCCTGGCTGGAATCAAACCTGGGACTCTTCAGTCCGCAGGCCCATGCTCTATTCATTGAGCCAAACCAACCAGGGCTTAGGTGCATAATCTTATTCAATCCTTATAAAAACCATTAGGAGGCAGGTAAGAGGAGTAGTTAGCACTGACATGGAACTACTTGAACAGTGTTTTAAGCACTTTACATACATTAACTCAATGTACATAATGTATGTAAATCCTCACAACAACCTTATAGGATAGGTATTATTATCGCCACGTTTTACAGATGAGAAAACTGAAGCGAAGAGACTGTGGTAATGTGCCCAAGGTCTGATGGAGCAGAGATCAGAACCCAGGTAATCTGAGTCGAGTCTGTGCTCTTAACCTCTCTGCTCTGCCCCTCGTGTGAATGGCTCTCTGTTCAACCTGCGCAGTAAAGAATCATTACTTACATTGCAGTGCACAAAAGGGCCTGCATCTGCCAGCTCCTCCGCAATCCGGACAGCTTCCTTCTCCAGCTGCTCCTCTGCCGTTCGGGCGGGCACGATGACTGGCGGGGCCTGATTTCCTGGAGCAGCGTTACCATCTGGCAATACACCAAGAAGAGCTAGAGCTTTAAGACCTGCATGGAAGCAAATGAGAGAATCGTTAAAAGTTTTATAAAAAGGGTGATTTCCTGCAAATGCCATAAACCACTTAGCTACTTTATAGAAATAAAAGACTGAATTCTCTAAAAACCAAACCAAGGAGTACTCAATACAAACCTCTCTGGCTATCTAAATCTATTCAGCTCTGATTTCACACACCAAAAGTTTGGATAGTGAGGGATACATGTACTTTATTAACAATAGATACAATAGGATTGTCTATTTAGAAAATCATCAACAGTAACATAGTAGCCCCACACAAACAGATTTCTAAATTCCCACTGTCAGATAGCAAAATAGCTCTGAAGCACTGAGACTGCCCACCTGCTTCTTATTACAGGCCTGATTTCCCCAGTGTTGACTAGAATGGGGAGTCCATTATTCTGCAAAGAATTTAAATGTCTCAGAAGTTTAATATTCATGTTATTTTCTTCTTAGCTCCCCTCAGTAAAGTCAAAATCATCTAGATATTTTATTAGTCAAACTGTTTTAGTTATAAATAGCTCTCATTTAGAATACAGTTGTGTGGGAGTAGATTTGCATTCCAGGTTTAAAAAAAGGCTGAATTCCTTTGGCAAAGTTAAGTCTGTAAGATTCAGATATGGAATACTTCATCCACAGACATCAGAGTTTTAATTATTAATTTATTTTACATCTTCATGTACATATGTTTGAGAAACTGCTACTGTAATGCCAACATTTCTCTCAAATGCATCTGGGAATTCAAAATGAACTTCTACCCCAGGGTGAGCACTGCTTTGTGGAAAACTGAACAGAGCAGAGTGTTTCACTTCTGCTGGGCTTTTCCTTCACAAGCAGCTGAGGGTTGGTTTGGTTTGGCTTCTGCGCATGAGGAGCAATCACCTTTTCCCTGGTGAGCCTTCATGAGACAGTCCCCGACAAGCTGCATGCACTGGCTCCGCAGGGTGACGGCACAGCTGCGGGCCTGGGGATCCAGCTTCTCACCATCCACTTCCTCTGAGCTGGCCAGGTGGGCACTATAGAGAGCCAGGGCGGCAAAGAGCAGCCAGGCATAGTTGTGGATGTAGGGCTGGATGAGCCTCTGTCGGTCGCTGCTCCGGATGGTCACCATCGGGTGGGCCGTGATACTGTGGGTAGGCAAATGGCTGCAAAGGCAAGACATTTTTAAGGCCTACACCCTTTTGTGAGGCTCCAAAAAGGAGAACAGTGCCTCAGGAGAGCACGTGCATGGTCACAACTGAGCATTCATTACCTCTAAGGCTATGATTATTAAAAATTTAAAGGTAAACATATGTCCTCACCCAGAAAAATGAATAAACACAAGCATTGTATATATCATTTCAGGATTTCACAACCCCAGAAAACTGTCTATGAAAACCAGAAGATGTAAGAGCTCATTACTGATAAATTTTGTAGGTGTAGTTACAGCATATTGGTAATGTAAGGAAATGCCCATAATTTTCAGAGATGGATATGAAGTATGTAGAAAAGAAATGATTTAAGATCTGTAATTTGCTTGAAAATACTTTAACAACAACAACAACAAAACAAAACAAAAGAGGAAGGAATAAGCTAAGCACACAAAGCAAAATCTTCCTAACTGCTGAATCTGGGTAATGGGTATTATGGGGATTCATTGTACTAGTACTAGTTTATTTACTTGTAGGTATATTTGAAAATTTTTATAATAAAAGGTTTTTAAATTATAAAAAATAGCCAAGGAATACATGGGGAAAAAAGTTACAGGGTTAGAGGACATCTGAGACATACCCATAGGAATATTTCTTTGCTGCATAGCATCCATAGCAAAGGTCAAAGTCATCGCACACATTGCAATTCATCCTCCGGCCTATGATCAAACCCTGGCAGTGATCACAGGTAAACTCCATGTTGACCATTTCATGGTCATCTCCATGGCCCTCAGGCTTCACCCCACCTGGGGAGAAAAAATATCAATGTGAGGTGGATTGGGCAAAGGGCTCTTAGAACAGCTGCTTCCAAACCTAAACCAACCCCAGAAGCAGAGCTATTCCCAATTCACTGATCAGGACATTAGGAGCCACAGGCATCTCCTGGAAACCAGGAATTCTGCCCAGTGGCTCTGAGCATATAATGAACAATATTCTCCGCACAGAACATCTTATCAATGGTACCGTGGACTGACTCCCTTTTCCAGCGCAGCAGAGACTGATCAAGTCAACGACCAATTTCCATTATGACCACTGTTTGGTAGAAACAAGTCCACGTGCCCTTTTGTGAGCTACCTACCATGACCCCTCCTCTGACAAATATTAAGCATCTACTGTGTATTCCTGGTAATAAGCATTGAGGAGTGACCATGTTTTTGCTCTTACCTTTTCATTTCAGAATCAGAGATTAAAACAGACTTCATAACCCCAGAGTGAGAAAGAATGTTAAACACAAAAGAGACTGACTGACTGCTCTGGTTTCCTTCCTACTCTAAATCCAGTGGGTCTCCAAACACTGCCAGAGACTCTACTTACTGCTCCTCACACCTGACCCACTTCTGTTCCCACTGCCACAACCCTAGCCCAGACACTAATCCCCTTGTCACCGCTGTGATTGACTTCCTAAGGGAAACTCAGATGGACAGAACCACCTTCCTCTAGCATAGCTCTGATCATGTTAATATTCTGCTTGAAAAACCTTCCCTGATCTCTGTAGACTCATTCAAATTCCTTAGCCTAGTATCTCAGGGCCCACAATCTGAGCCCCACCTGTCTCAGTCCATCACTCAGCTGGACACTTGAGCATGTCTACCTAAGCATGGTACAGATGCTCACTCCTCTGGCACTGGTCTTGCTCTGCTCTGGATGGTGATGCACTCACTCTCCAATGTTTCCTTCACATCACCCAGTCCTAACTTTCTTCAAAGACCAATTCACATTCACCCTCCTCCACAAGGCTTCCCTGCAGCAGTGATCACTGCTACTTCTCAATGTTTCCAGAAAAATCTGTACTTCTCATCTGTAACTCATATGCACACTTTTGTACTAGAGCACAAATGTCCAGTCTCCTTCCAGGGCAGGGGCTGTATCTTTTACCACTGGGCCACGTGCACTAAGAGCACTCAACTGCTCCCTACTGTTGGTCTGTTTTACCTCAGCACCTACAAGTCAAGAGTTTCAAGAATTTTTGAAGTTTGCTTTTTGTGTATGTGTATTTTACTACTTCTAAACACTGCATGATTCAGAGGAAAACTAATTTCCTGGAAACTCAACTGAAAGTACATTCATTGGTCCTGAGTATTTATCAAGTGCCTACATCCAGCATGATGAAGGTAACAGAGCTCTGAGACCTACGATTCAGCTGGGGAGATAAGGCTCATATTTGCTAACAAGTCAGAGAATACTACTGGGCAGTATTTTCATTTAGTTACAATGAGAATCTAAAAATGGACAAGATCACAGAAAATAGAAACAATTATTCCTTTTGGGTACAGCGTATTCAGACCCTCAAATTTACCTAGGAAGCAAGTTTTGCAGAGATCCATGTCACTGCACTGCAGGCACCGGTAGCGATGCCAGGGGGCAATCTCATCACACCCATCACAAGAGATGTCCACATTTAACAGGTCACAGTATCGAGCAATAAACATGTGCATCTGTAAGGTGAAATAAACACAATTATCCAATAGACTTTCTGATATGGCCACTATTCATTAATCAATCCATCCTTTAATAGGTACTTAAAATATTCCAGGCATTGTACTAGGTGCTAGGATTAGGAAATGAAGGAGCTTAGTGTCTAGTTAGGAATTCCCTCCAGCAAACAGATGACACCATACAATAAAATAAGGGCTTTGATAGGCATTTCAGGAGGCTTAGAGAACACAGAAGAGGGACATCAATGGGTGTTAGGTTTTTCAAAGGAGATAATTCCTCAATTGTGACCTGAGGGACAAACTGGTATTAGCTGGGTGGGGTTAAGGGTGAGAGCATGCCAGATAGAAGCAATAATAAGCTCTATAGGAAGTAAAAGGGAGCTAGACTCAAGAAAGTGGCAAATATTCAGTATGTAGACACAGCAGGGATGGGGAATAACCAGATAAGGTTAGAAAGGGTAACCACAAAGTGCCTCCAGTGCTAGTTTAAGGAGTCACTGACCATTTTAAAATAGAAGACTAACGTGATCAGATTTGAGCATGGTTATTACGTGAAGACTGGATTGAAGGGGACAAGACTGGATAGGGAAACTGACCATAACAGATACTGTTAAAGCAACCCCGTGACCTTCTGGTTCACAGGGCTGGGCTGAGCAGTAAATGAGACTTCAAAAGGTGGGCAGATTTGAAAGGCATTAAGGAGGCAGAAGTAGGATTCTTGGGGACCCACAGGATATAGGGATCAGTAAAAGGGAAGGGTCAAGAACGACATCCAGCCTTCTGGCTTGGGTACTTGGTTGGACAAGGATAGTGTTCACAGTTACAGGAAACTGTAAAAGAAGCATTATTTATTAACACTTAAAAAGAAAAACCTTCTGGGGAGATAGTAAGGGTACTGTTTCATGAACAAACAAATTGTTTTACTGGAAAGTAACTAGAGGCTACCGTACGGTATATCTTTATAGCTTAGAAATAAGGGAAATAAATCACTGTCACCATACAGTAGTAGATCAGAGCAAATATGCCAAGTCACTCTAGAACTACAGAACTATACAGAGAAAAATCGCAAAGGCCAAGTTGGTGTGCTCCATCCAAGCACTACAGAAGTGTTATATGAACAAAGTAACTGGCACATAGTAGGCATACAATACTAAGAAAACCAATGAATCTGAGGCAGCAGATGCCTGGCACAATGTGGTGGTGACAGATTAACACCTAGTGTGGAGAGATGGACATGCAGTTATCTGAGCCTAGTGCCTTTACACATCTGAATCATGTAATTCTGATTCCATGTCCACATGGCTGCTTCCATGCTCACCAGGCAACCTGATTGAAACGTGGCTTCCCATGTTGCTTGCCTATAGGAGAGGTCAGGGCCTTCAGCAATTCCATCTCTCACTGTAAATTAATAAATTGGCCTCATGAGCCCCTTTTCTGTGAGTCTAGTTCTATGGGAGAGAGCCACTCCCTGAGTGTGGTCAAGTCAGTATCCAGGGCCCCTCAGGTAAAGACCACACTCAGTGACAGTGCACTCACTAAGGCAGTGGTCACCAACCCTTTGGACCTCCCAGACCACCCATTGGCGACTGCTGCCCCAAAGGTTTCCTTAAACCAGCAGTCGCTAACCTTTCGGACCTCACGGACCACCAGTGGTCCAGGGACTACCGGTTGGTGAACGCTGCACTAAGGTAGTGCCTGCCCCCTGAGCCTGCTGCACTCCCCCAGGCAGACTCGCCTCTCCAAACTCCTAGCAAATCACTTTAGATTACTCTAGTTGAAATGTCTTACTTTCCTCTGCTTCTCTGGATCTTCCTGGGCTATTTTTTCATACCAGGTCTCAAACATGCCATCTTGACACTCATCCATCCATTCTGAATTCTGCTTGGCATCAGCAAGCTCATCTTCTTCACTCCATTGGCTGAAAGAAGGACGAAAAGAGAGAAAAGCATGCCTCTTCCAACAATCCTAGAAAGTGCTGGTTAGCAGACTGTGTCCCATGGGTCTAAAACATGGGGTATTTTTAAACTTGGGGGAAGAGGTCAATTTGCTTTTCAAAATCCCAAGATTTTCCAGATGCTTGATAAATATACACCAATAAAAAGGGAGATGCCCTTTCCAGGACAGACTACAATGGCTGAAGAACTAGAACTTAAAAGGTTGTACCTACATGGCATAATTCTACTTGACAACCTACAATGTGCCAGGCACTGGAGCCAAAAGAAGTGATTTTCTTAAAAAGTCTTATTTGGTCATGCTCAGCACACCCTAGTGGGATCAGCATGAGAAGGAAATCAGGAGACTCTGGGGCTTCAACTCTCCCACTAGCTGCTGCAAGATCTTAACAAAGTACTCAGCTTGGTCCTCAGCTTCCTCATTTCAGATAGAAATTCATACAGATAATCCATGGGCCCTTTAGCTGCAAAACTGTAAATATCCATTATTTCAGTTTACAGTTTGTTTTAGTCACCAGAATTTTAAATACAAAATGATTTGCTCGACAGAAAATGCAAAATAAGTTACCAGGCAACAAATACACATTTGTCCATTCACGTGTTCCAACAAATTAACGTAAGTCCTGCTCAAATTGAGCTCTAAGCTAGGTGCTATCAGGGACTGGGAGGCCAGGTGTGGTCCCACCCAAGGACTCATCACGTAGGTGCAGACAAAGCCTGAAACAATGAGCAGACTGCCAGGTGACGGCCCCTGTGCTGTGTCCCCTCTCTCAGCCAAGAGCGCCCTCTGACAGCAGAGCCATGGCTGAGGTTTGGTAAACAGAGACAGCTTGAATTCTATCTCCTTTTCCCAGAATATCTCTTCTGAGAGAACTGTTCTGGTGTTAACTCGTTCATTTATTTCCTCCTAATTCTCTCCTCTTGCTTTTCTTCTCCCATTCTCTTCTCATTTCTTTTCTACCCACATGAGTACTTAATGGGTAGCTTGATCAGTGTGGGAAGACATTCATTAAAAGTGGAAAGGAGCCGAAACCGGTTTGGCTCAGTGAATAGAGAGTTGGCCTGCGGACTGGAAGGTCCCAGGTTCGATTCCGGTCAAGGGCATGTACCTTGGTTGCGGGCACATCCCCAGTAGGGGCTGTGCAAGAGGCAGCTGATCGATGTCTCTCTATCATCGATGTTTCTAACTCTCTATCCCTCTCTCTTCCTCTCTGTGAAAAATCAATAAAATATATTTTTTTAAAAAAAGTGGAAAGGAAAAAAACCCTTCACAAACTATTTTTTTCTCATGCTTTAAGTCCTTATAATGTGCAAGATGTTATAGTGGCTAAAACCACATATACATATAACAAAAAATACAGAAAAGAATCCTTCAGTTTAACAAGCTATACTATTCCAAAAATGCAGAGAATCCTTATCCTCTGGGTGTACAATACAACCACCACCAACCAGCTTACATACACGACCATGAACCAGGCACTGGTCCAACTCATTTATTCCTCACAACAATCCTGTGAGGTAGGTGCCATTACTATCTCCAGCTCTAAACATGAGGAAACTGAGGCACAGAGAGAGTGACTAACTTGCCCAAGGTCACCAGCTAGTATGTAGCAAGGCCAGGATATTGCAGAGAGCCCAGCTCCAGAGTCCATGCTCTGAACCCCTCTGCTACATGCAATCTCTGAACTTCACACTCACCTCTAAGAACTGCAGAGTGTGGGACTATGCTCTTACCTGATCACACTGTCATGAACACTTATATTTTCTTGTGACATTTTCATGAGGAGATCTGGTAACTGAATGTCAACAAAGAAGGTGAGATCACTGGGTTCCCAACCCATATCCAAGAGATGGAGTAGAGCTGTCTGAACACAAGATAAGGCAGGCAGCAAGGACCTAAAGAGGCCGTAAAAGTGAAAGTTATCAAAGCTGCGCATCACCAACAGAGACAACAGACACAAAGGCAGGGAGCTGGTCTGATTGAAGTGGAAAGCACAGGGGAACTCCAGACTGCTGGTCTGGGTTCCTTATCATCACCTCTGAAGTTTCTCATACTCCATATGAACCTTCTTCAAAGAACAGGAGTTCCAAAAGCACAGAGTAAGATTTCCACTTTGCCAGGACTACCATAGAGGACATTTAACGGTAAAGGACTGACTAGTAAAAGTCACCTCTCAATAAATAGCAAGAGCAGGGCCAGCCCCAACTTAGATTATGCAACTTAGATGTAGAGAAGAACCATTGATTTAAGGCTTATGTCCAAACCACTTGCTATGGAGAAGACTGGGGAGTGGCTTTATTATTTGTTTTAAAACTGTATACAATACACCCTGGCTGGTTTGGCTCAGTGGATAGAGTGTCGGCCTGCGGACTGAAGGGTCTCAGGTTCAATTCCAGTTAAGGGCCTATGCCCAGGTTGTGGGCTCAATCCCCAGTGGGGAACATGCAGGAGGCAGCCGATCAATGTTTCTCTCCCTTCATTGATGTTTCTATCTCTCTCTCTTCCTCTCCCTTCTTCTCTGAAATAAATAAAAATATTTAAAAAAATAATAATAAAATTGTATACAATATAAGAAAAACTAAAAATAACAAGTTATAAATTCTTAGATAAACCAAGACCCATCCTTTTAAAAACTGTACACCCCATATAGAATAAAAGCTGGGAGAAAATATACTAATAAGTGAACATTAGCAATTAGTTCTAGATGGTAAGATTAGGGGTTATTTTCACTTTACTCTTTGTACTTTTATACATTTTCAACACTGATTTTAAAATCAGAAAAAGAATAAATAATTTTTCCTTAGAAATGACAAAGTTATCCAGTACCTGTCATTTATGCTACTAAATCCTTTAATTGCTTTGACCATAAAGAGGACAAATCGATAGTAAGTGTCTCGAATTTCTTTGTGTAGAGCTGCACCACAGCCTTCCAAGTGTCCAAAATAACTAGAACAGAGGAAATCATCGATGACTTAATTGTCAAAACATCATTTACTTAATAATAATTTGACATGAAAAAGAGCTAGGAAGAAACAAACAATGAAGTGGCACAGAAACGTAAGTAAATACAAATATACTAACTTCAGAAAATAACAGACAAAACAGCAAGTGAGTCCATCTGCCTGGGTCAAGAGGGCTGCCACAGGAGTAAGGAAACACAATTAATCTTCCTTTGCTAATATAAGAACCACCTTCCCACCACTACCTGAATGCCAGATACTGTGTCAGGTATTTTTCACAAATTACCTCCTTTTATCCTCTCCACGGAGCTGTGCCCACCCTTTAGCTTCCCTCCATTGATGCCGTTAGCACCAAGCTCACTGTCTTTGCTTCCTTGATCCTTGTCACCTCGGAGACTTCAACATCCATGGGCATGATGCCCCAGTCCCTCTGTCCCTGGTTTCTCTGCCATCGCCACCTCCAGTGATCTTCTCTATCCCCTTGGCCATCCCCGCCTGACAGTCACTTCCTTGACCTTGTCATCACACTAATGGCATTATCTCTGAAATCCTCACTTCAGGGCATCCTACTCTGACCACAACCTCTCATCCTGCTCACCTGCTCTGGGACTTCCACAGGGCATTTTCAATCCCAGGAAGCCCCACCATGATGCTGTCTCATGCTCACTATCTACTATTCCCATCATGCTTTCTTTCTTTTTGTTCCATATGCAGCTTAAGATCCCATGACCAATCACAGCTTAGCAATCACCAACTCCCTTGCTTTTTTCTCCCTCCATATACTTGCGTAAGAAGTCTTACACCAATCAAAACAGCTAAGTGATGCCATGTCCACTGCTGTATGTATATACAACACCTGGAACAGCACCTGGCACAGTCAACACTCAGAAAGTATTTACTGCGTGCATATTAGCAAAACCTGGTGAGGTACTTAGATCAGTATCATTACTGGAAAGGAGCATTACATTGATTTCACAGTTTCCAGGAGCCAAATAATGAGCATGAGGAAATGGCAATATAATCCTCACTGTCTGGTAAAATATAAACTCATCAGGAGAAATAAACACGTTCCTGGTATTTACTTACTAAAAGGATAGAACCCAAATTCCCTTAGGATGAGAGAACTGACCAAAAACATAAATTTATTTCTTACATAGAAATGATGGAATTATTAATTAGAGAAGACGAAGATTTCTTTAAACAACCCCTGCTCACTTTCCTTGAAGACTTGTAGTTTGTACTTACTTGGTGAACTCTTTCTGGCAGGTCAGAAGTTCCAACAGGAAAAGTATATAAGGTGGATGGAAGCAATGCGGCTGCCCCAGGGCTTCTGCACAATACTGAATTATCCTCAGGACTTCAAGGATGCTCTGGGCTTGGGCTTTTCTCAAGGAAAGAACCTTTACAACACTGGAGACAGAACTCAAGTCAGGAACACCCAGAAAACTCTTGAGCTGGGACAGAAAGAAAACACCCCCCCGCCCAAGTTCTGATGCCATATTAATACAAGGGAAATACTATTGTGAGGTATCAGAAATATCACTCAGGCAGGATATCAATATCTGTTTGCTACTTTTAGTCCAACATTACAGATCAGTTGACACCATCCAGAAGCCCAACAACCCATATAAAAAAATTAATTAAGAAGGAACCTCGATACATCTTTACTTCCCCATAGAGACAAAGCCTTCATTCTTAGGGTAGGAAATTAAAACATGAAATACTTCCAGAGATGTTGGCCTACTGACAAATAATTTTGACAGAAAATATCAAATTCAAATTTCTCCCAGGGTTAAAATAAGACAAATTTATAAATAGCAACTACCAAAAGAAATGTTTCTTTTCTTATCCTAACAGTACATTATTCATTATTGAGATATAATTTACATACAATACAAATCTTAAGTGAAAAAATACTTGTTGAAAAGAAAAACATTACCAATTTTTTTTAACATTCTAAAACCAATCTTGATCTATCCTTCAAGCATTACTTGCTCATTTTTAACATGAACTTCAAGCCTTTGAGTAGACTAGTTACCTATGGCTTGAAAAAAGAAAGTGCTAGGAAGGTCATGCCTGGCTCACCTCTCGTGGGAGAGTGACTGATCTTTAATGAAGTCCATGACATCCCTCAGCACAGGGTATTTCTCTTTCACTGTGGGCACTGGTCTGGCCTCCTCCATTGACCGGAAGGAGAGCAGCCGGAGTCGCCCTCGGGTGAAGGGGGGCCGCCGAGTGGGAGTGGAAGGTGAAGAGGGCTCTTCGGCTGTGGCAGAGGACACTTCTGTGGCAGGAGGGCCACTGCTGGGTAGCAGCTTTGGCTGGACGTCCAAGCCAGGACTCCTGTCTCCCGCAGCAGGGGGCGCTGCGTCCGTGGGAGATGCCGAGGCTTGGAAATGCTCTTCCACCACAGAGCTAGTCCTCTGGCGCTTGTCAAGTGGCTTCAGATGGTGATCAGGTTCATCTGTAGTCACCAACTTGTCACAGCTTTCTTTTGAACTTATACCCATGGACAAAAATTTTAGTAACAGAAGACTCTTCTGAATACATTCTTTTGCTACATGCAAAAAGCAAGAAAGACCATGGGGAAAAAGTCAAAATTAAACTTGTCGCCTAGTTTTAGAGAGAAAATGACCTATTTAAACTCTACAATTTAGGACAAGAAATACCTCCATTATTACAGTGATAAAACATATTTACTAACAGAGTAGAATCAAATTTTATCTAATTATATAAACCAAAATCTCCCCAGCACACTTGAAAAAGTTTTATTGTAGACAATTTCAAGCATATATAGAGAGAGAAAGAGAAAAAACAGTATAAAGTTCTTCCCTGTACCCCGCACCTAGCTTCAATAGTTAACCCAAGTCCCATCTAGTTTCACCCACTCCCCACTGCCATGCAGATTCCAGGTATCACATTATTTCAACTTCAAAAACTTCAGTATATTTCTCTAAAAATAAGAGTTAAAAAACAAACAAACATGATATCATTTTAAAAATTAACAGTAATTCCTAATTTCACTGAATATTCAATGTCAGCACACTTTCTTTTTTTTTAAAAAAAGTTATTGACTTTAGAGAGAGGAAGGGAGAGAGAGACAGAGAAACATTGGTCAGCTGCCTCCTACAGGCCCCTTACTGGGGATCAAGCCTGCAATCTGGGCATGTGCCCTGACCAGAAAACAAACCGACGACCTTTTGGTGCATGTGATGACAGTCAACCAACTGAGCCACCAGCCAGGGCTTTTTTTTTTTTAAATCCCCACCTGAAGATATATTTTTATTGACTTTTAGAGAGAGAGGAAGGGGGAGAGAGAGATACACATTGATGTGAGAGAGAAACATCCATCGGTTGCCTCCTGTACCCACCCCAACCAGAGATCAAACCTGCACCCTAGGTATGTGCCCTGACCTGGAACTGAACTCACAATCTTTTGGTGTACAGGACGACACTCAGACTAACTGACCTACCGGCCAGGGCTCAATGTCAGCACACTTTCAAAACCTAACAAGATGTAGTTCCAAAAGCACCTGATGCCTCCTAAGAGAAATAATTAGAAAGAAGTAAAAAAGAAAGTTTCTACATCCTTGGAAACTACATTTAGTACCTGTATTACGTTCCCTAGGTCAACACAGCTTCAATGAAACTAATCTAGAAGACAGGTCACGGGTTTTCTATGAAATGGAAACAGAAGGCCCAATAATGCCTGGAGTCAGCACACTCACCCAGGCTCTCAGGGTTTGCCTCAGCAGCTTCTGACCCGCGTTTTTCTTCTGCCTCGTTCCCCAGGCTCACCAAGGACTTTTGCTTTATCTCCATCTGAGGGGAGGATTTGAGACACATAATTAGGCTGTCCAGACACGGCAACAGGGCAGTCACAGCAAATTACTTCAAAAGCACACAGGGTTGAGATCATGGAGAACTTTATAGTTATTGTTCAGCTAATGAGGACACAGGAGTAAGACATTATTGTTAATCCTAGAAGTAACCCAGGCTATGAAGCTGTCTTAAGGTAAACCCACAAAACTACCTTCAACTATTTGAGAGGAGTTTGTACCCATGACCCTATTATTTAAAAAACTCTAGAACACTGGAGGTGGAGAGGGGACTATCTAAGGCTGATCTAGGACAGATGAAGAAGTGAAGGTCCAGAGAAGTGAAGTATCTTGCAAGGGTTATACGCTTGGTTTGCTGCAAGAGGTTAGACAAAAACTTGATCTCTATTCTACCTTGAATGAGGGGATACCTCTAAGTGATGCCTAGACTGCCAGGCAATGGTCACAATATGACCACAGTACTAACATCCCAGGCAGAAGGCCATGTGTGATTTATGAGAGGGCAAGGTCTTGGAGAGAAAGCTGGCATCTTGTCCAATGTCAGCAGCCTGTATAAGGCTAAACCAGAAGCACAATCTGCAATGTGCCTCATCACCTACCAAATCTTTTTTACTTGAACTGTTATGTGGTAGCTGAATGCATCATACTCTCTTTCTTTTTTTTTCTTTCTTTTTCTATTTTTTTTCCAATTTTTTTTATTAAGGTATTATATGTGTACATATCTTACCATTGCCACTCCCCACCCCACTCCCATATATGCCCTCATCCCCCAGAGTTTTGCATCCGTTGGTTATGCTTATATGCATGCATACAAGTCCTTTGATTGATCTCTTACCTCCCCCACCTCTCCCTAACTTTCCCCCTGTAATTTGACAGTCTGTTTGATGCTTTACTGTCTCTGTATCTATCTTTTTGTTCAAGTTTATAATGTTCTTTATTATCCATAAATGAGTGAGATCATGTGGTATGGTATTTTTCTTTCATTGACTGGCTTATTTCACTTAACATAATGTTCTCCAATTCCATCCAGGTTGCTGCAAATGAGAATTCCTTCTTTTTATGGCAGCATAGTATTCCATTGTGTAGATGTACCACAGTTTTCTGATCCAGTCATCTGCTGACGGGCACCTAGGCTGTTTCCAAATCTTAGCTATGGTGAATTGTGCTGCTATGAACATAGGGGTGCATATATCCTTTCTGACTGGTGTTTCTAGTTTCTTCGGATATATTCCCAGGAGTGGGATTACTGGGTCAAATGGGAGTTCCATTTTCAGTTTTTTGAGGAAACTCCATACTGTTCTCCACTGTGGCTGCACCAGTCTGCATTCCCACCAGCAGTGCACGAGGGTTCCTTTTTCTCCGCATCCTCGCCAACACTTGTCGTTTGTTGATTTGATGATAGCCATTCTGACAGGTGTGAGATGGTACCGCATTGTTGTTTTGATTTGCATCTCTTGGATAATTAATGACGTTGAGCATGTTTTCATGTGTCTCTTGGCCTTCCTTCTGTCTTCTTTTGAAAAGATTATATTTAGGTCTGTTGCCCATTTTTTTATTGGATCATTTATCTTCCTTTTATTAAGTCATACTCTCTTTTTCTTAAACTGCTATTAATGCTGTGGTTTCTTTGTCAAATCTGATTCTCCTGCCATTCTGATGACCATACCTTTTAGTTTCTTTTGTGAGATTCTGTTCATTTTGGCTTCCATCTATCTATCCAGTACTTTTGGGCACCACGTATGTTCTGATCATTGTGGATTCTGTCCAAGGCTGTGTGTTCCTGGATAAACTCATACTTTAAAGAAAAACTATTGCCAATGAATTGCAGATTCCCTATCTCAACCTTGACATGTCTGTGATGCATCAGCCATTTAGGTTCTTTCATGTTTATTAAATTCTCCAGCTAGATGTCTCAGATAACCTAGATGTCTTCATACTCAACATGACCCAAAGTGAACTCTCCTGCCCACTCTCAGATCCAAGACCATCTTCCCTATTCTGGTCAATGCTTCTATCATCCACCAAGTCACCCAGCAACATGGGAACAGTCTTATATTCCATCTTCCTGTTCACCACTCACATCAATTACAAAGTCTAATTATTTTATCTTCTAGGTAGCAGAAGCCATCCTCATCTAATATCCTGTTCTCCTACTTTCAATTTCATTATCCATCCTCTACTAAGAGGTTTTTTCCCCAATTACTGTACAATATTTAAGATGATTGTGTATATATAAAAAAATATGGACATATAGGTATTCATCTCCATGCCCAAGAAATAAAAACAATTCTCCTGACTTTTGTGTTTATGATATCCATGTATTTATATGATTTTACTACATGTTGATGTACATAACATATAGATTTGGTTTGTGTTTAAATCTATACTAATAAAAGGGTAATATGCTAATTAGACCAGATATCTTCTGGACGTCCTTCTGGACGTCCTTCCGGACAAAGCTACAGTGGTGGGGGCCGAGGCAGAGGCAGTTAGGGGCAAGCAGGCCGGCAGGGGAGAGCAGTTAGGGGCGACCAGGCTGGCAGGGGAGGGCAGTTAGGGGCGACCAGGCTGGCAGGGGAGCAGTTAGGGGCATCGGGCAGGCAGGCAGGTGAGCAGTTAGGAGCCAGCAGTCCCGGATTGCGATCCCCTGCAGGATTGGGCCTAAACCAGCAGTCGGACATCCCCCGAGGGGTCCCAGATTGGAGAGGGTGCAGGTCGGGCTGAGGGACAACCCCCCCACGTGCACAAATTTCGTGCACCAGGCCTATAGTTTTATATAAGGAATATCATACTTATGCATTCTTCTACAACTTGCTATGTTTCGCTCATCGCCATGTTTGTGAGCACCACCCATGCTGATACATGCAGCTCTACTTCATTAACTTTCATTGTAATCCTGTATTGTTATTATCACTTTACATTGTAATGTAATATTATATAGTAGTATAATATGCAATCTGCTTGTCCATTCTCCTACATTGTTCTTCCAGTTTATTGCTGTCAGAAACAATGTTGCAGAACCACTTTTCTAAAATGCAGAAGGGCCTCTCCCCTGACTAAAACCACCAGTGGTTGCCCAGTACCTAGGGTAATGCTTTCCTTCCTGGTCTAACAGGTTCCATAGGATGCCCGTTGGGGTTTCTAAGGATATCAGGTGGGCTCAACTGAACCCTGTTTATTCTAAACATTCTCAATACTCACCTAATTATGATTTCAAGGATTCTAAATTAGTTTATATCCACTCATGTCACTAAACTTTAGTTTAAAAAACATTCCTAAAGTTATATTTTTGAGAAGAGAGTTACTTACCTTAATTCCATGATACTGTGGTGGGAAAATTTTTAAAATATAAAAATCACATGCAAAGGAAAATCTTACCATCCATATTCGAATCCCATCTGCCAAGGAATACACCTGTGCAAACTCCTCACTCAGGGCTGTCATGCCCCCACTGTTTACTGGGGAAAGGAGAGACAAAGAGATTGCATTCAGTTAACACAATTCATTACTGCAACACTAAGCACAAAGTAGTTTCTAAATCTAACCCACAGAAAAAGTTCTTCCCCTGACACTCACACATTTGGAGTGGTTAAAAGAGCCATGGGGGAAAAATTATCAACTAAGCCACAAATAGCTGTGATGGGTTCTCTGTGTTACTTCAAACTAACATTTTTCAAATGAACAACATCTGAAATGGACATACTAGTAAAGTGAGTAAAATATTAAAAGAAAAAACATAAAAGACATGAAAAGTATTAAAAGTAAAATAACAGATACTAAAAATGAGCAAAAAATAATTACTGACATTGAAAAAAGGTCATGGTATATATTAAATTTAAAAAGCTGGTTATAAAACAGTATAAATAAAATTGTCTTACTTAAAAAGAACATACATTAAAAACATTTATATAGGGTAGGATAAAAGTAGGTTTACAGTTGTTTGTATAGAAAATAATACAATAATTAATAAATAATAATACAAGAATAAACTGTGTTTCGTGTACTCACAACTGTAAACCTACTTTTCCCCACCCTGCATGTATATGTGTGTATGATACATACATACATATACATGCAGGGTGGGGAAAAGTAGGTGTATATATATACACATACATACATATACATACATACATATACATACACACACACACACACACACACACACACACACACATAAATATACCTAGATAAAGGCTAGGTAGGTATATAGAAAAATGTTAATAGAGGTGTTCTCAAAGTGATGAGATTATAGTTGATAATTATTTTAAGCTTTTCTGTATTTTGTAAGTTTCTACACATATGGGTATTATTTTTATAATTCAAAAAAGTTGTGATTTTTTAAAGGAAGACCTACCTGCCCCTTCTCTTCATCTAAAAACCAAAGGGATAACATATGTGCTAAAACAGTGTAAAGCTCTTGTTGAACCAATGTACAATGCAATAAATATTTTCTGAACATGTAGAAAATTCTGGGCTCCATATCAGGTTCTAGGAATATAGTGCCCTCAAGTAGCTTTTAGTCTAGTTGAAAAACTCCTCCTGTACATTTCTAACTCAAAAGGGTAACCAATTTTTAGACAAATATGAGCAAATTAGCTAGACAAAGACCACTCTTTAAGTAGTTCAGTTTTAAAGAACCCATGATCAGTCCTCAAAGGCTGGGCTAGAAAGAACTGAGACCAAGTATGTCTTCTTCAAAGCAACAGTGGTAGACAATCTCAGAACAACCTGTATTCAGCAAAACATTGCTAACTCTCACATTTCATTGTGTTCCACTACTGCAAATAGTTATATGTTACCTGAACGTGATTTGAAATGGAGCTGCAGAATTCTCCCCAGCTGGAAACTTGCTTCTTCTCAGCTTTTAACTCACAAAACTTTTTCCCTCTACTCAAAGTTCCCACAGATAACAAAGATTGTGCAGCTCTCTAACCACAATTTGATTATGAAACATATACTGAATTTTTCAAAACCATAAAGGTCCCATTGTTCCCTATTCCCTAGCAGAGATATACTTTTCCATATGATGGTTGTTTCTATAAATCACTCATGTTTCAATGTAGTTTTATTTTAGCAACTTCTTAAAGGAGATATTAACATTTGAGGGACTAATCAATATTAATTTCAATAATAATAGTAATAAGAGCAACAGTCAATCACCTACTCTAATGGAAGGAAGCATTTGTCCCTGCTTATTTCATCTGCACCGTGGAAAGAGCACATAACCTGTCAGAGTGCTCGGGAAAACCCACACCTCATCTTTAGATGGGTTTTCCCCTGAAGGATTAGGAATGGAGAGAGACTCTCCCTCCTGTGGGTCCTGTGAGGCTGCAGGCCACATACACAGGAAATACACAGAGATGGTATCCCTGATGGAAAGAAATGGTGGAGCAGGCTATCAACAAAGGAAGCCAAGCAGGGATGATGCTACAAAGAAGCTGCAAGTCTAAAGAATTAATACCAACATTTTCCTCCTTAGTCAAGGCACATTCAAATACCTAAACAATTGTTTTAATTGGAATTTCTTAGAATGTTACAGCTAATCAAATCTAAACTTTTATAGATAAGGACACTAAGGAGCAGAAAGGTTGTCAGATTAACCTGAAGCTGCACAACTTCTGGTTTTTGAGCTGGTACTATAGACCAAGTTAAGGGTTTTTTTTTCCCCATTAAACTTCTTGGTTGTTTTCCATTAGAATTTTGGATATGACAAATTATCTGCTAATTAGAAAACTCAAAGCTACTTGCCATATACTCCAGTCTGCTAACTATAAATTGGTCATGAATCTTTTGACTAGCAAAGCAGACTTAACAAGATGAAATCTATAATTACAGAAATACTAGAGGCCCAGTGCACGAAATTCATGCACTCGAAGCGGGGGGGTTCCCTCAGCCTGGCCTGAGCCCTTTCACAGTCTGGGACCTCTCAGGGGATGTCTGACTGACGGCTTAGGCCCGCTTCCAGTCGGACATCCTTAGCGCTGCCGCTGAGGCAGGAGAGACTCCCACCACCGCCACTGCGCTCGCCAGCCGTGAGCCCAGCTTCTGGCTGAGCGGCGCTTCCCCTGTGGGAGCGCACTGACCACCAGGGGGCAGCTCCTGCGTTGAGCGTCTGCCCCCTGGTGGTCAGTGCACATCATAGCAACTGGTCAACCAGTTGTCTGTCTGCCCCCTGATGGTCAGTGCACGTCATAGTGAGCAGCTGAGCGGCCTTAGCATATCATTAGCATGTTACGCTTTGATTGGTTGAATGGCCAACTGGACAACTGGACACTTAGCATATTAGGCTTTTATTATATAGGATGTTTATATTTCAAAATATTTTATTTACTTAAGTTAGGCTTTCTTAAAACTTAGCAATTGGCCTTCAGATGAAAAATATTCCCTGTAATATAAGTTACCATATTTTTGCAGCTTCTCATATAAGTCTGGAGTGCGATACACCAGAGCAGCAAAGGTGGCGTTCACAGCTTGATCAATAGTGGAACCAGCAACTATATCTGTCTTTGGGGCCTGTTTTCTACATGCCTGTATGAATCCTTTGAAAAGTTCTGAATATGGCCCACAGAAGTTCTGGGCAGGATCTGACTGTGCAAAATCAAGAAGAAAACGGTGGCAGGGATCATCAGGGATGTTCTTAACCTGGGAACGACAACAACAAAAACCCATCATGTTTAAGACATTCGTTCAAAAAATAAAGTTTACTGAACACCTACTAGGCCAGAAATATAAACGAGAGTGCATACTCTCAGGAAGTTTAAATCTATTTTGGGGAAACCAGACAGGCATATGGGTTAAAAAAAAAAAAAAAGGTAAACATAAATAAAACATTACAAGCATTAAAGCTAGCACTACCATAAAGCAAAAGATTATGAAGTGCCAAATGCCTATAAGTGACACCCAGTGCTGAGAATTCACAGGAGAGAGTTGCTGGCAAGTTCAAGTAATTCAGAAAAGCCTCCTGGAGGAGATGGGCTTTGGACTGGACCGTGAAGACTGGGCAGGTTTGGCCCTGAGGAACATAAACATTAGCAGAAGTTAAGAGTCAGTGGGGAGACTGACCTGGCCTGAAGTCTCAGCTGGGGAGTGGTGGGAACTAGAGTCAGATAGGTAAGGTGAAAGGAGACTGCAGAGAGCCTGGACTGTCACTCTGAGTTTAGACTTCACCCTGTGGGCAACGGGGAGCCATTAATGGTGCTTGGCAGTGGAATGACAAGATAATGCAGTATTAAAAAAAAAAGAAAACTTGGTAGGTATCAATGTGACAATGCAAGTGTAAGATGAGGGCCTGGATAAAGATGGAGACAGAGGGAATGAAAAAAGATGAACATCACAAGGGAAAAATCTATAGGGCTTGCAGCTGACTGGATAGAAAGGTGAGAACAGGTGAATAAAGGTGATGCTAGGGAATAGTGGCTCAGTGCCTAGGAAAGCAATAATAGGAGTGAGCAGTCACGGGGGAGGGAGTAATCCCGATTTTACACTTCTGAATTAAAGGGAGTCAGAACTAAAATGAAAATACCTAACAGGAAGATGAGTACCTGGCGAGTCTGGGAGAAGAACCAGAGCTCTGGACACTGACATTTAGAACTATTCACACAGATGTGACAGCAGGAGAGAGAAGAGAGGATAAAGTCTGGTGGGTTGCAGGGAAGGAGAGAAAGCCTGAATTAAGCCTACTCTTTACAGGAGAAATAAGAGAAGTCAATAAGAGAGGCTGATGTAGCGGTTAGATGTAAGAGAAGACAGTTGGCTAACATGGAATCAAAAGAAGAGAGGGTCCGAAGGAACCAAATTTAACAGAGAGGTGAAGGAGAGGAAGAGTCCCTGGATTCATAAATTAACTGAATAACTTGGGGTGGGCAGAGGAGGGAAGAAAGAAGGGAAAGTAGTGGAACAGAGTGAGAGGAAAGGAGAGATGAAAAAGAGACAGCAGGCAAACCTGTTTAGTGTTTTAAATATTATAAACTTAAATAACATGCTACCACTCCATGGTGAACAAAAAGCATAGCATGAATCTTTTACTCTAAAGCCTGACTCAGTGGGGACTAGAAACAGAATTAACTTATTTGTTTAATAACTCCATCAAGAGAGATTTACTGAGCAACTGGTATATTTCACCGAAGAGCCACCCATTCAATATTTTTGAACATCCATTATGCACTGGCCCCTGTGGCACATAGTGGGAACACTAAACGAATGAGAGATAATTTCTGCCCTCAAGGAGCTAACAACTTAGTGATTAGATATAAACACAAACATTCATAATTTAAAGTAATAAGTATTAGTAAGCATTTTCCATTCCAAATAGAAAGACAATAGTAGAGTAAATACCTCCTTACTATCCTGTTGTGGATGAGTGGGCCAGCTTGCTTCTAGTCCCAACTCTGGACATATCTGATGCCTGAAGACAGGTTTCCACAAGGGGGAGTTTAGGACTAATGCCATTTTTGCCTGAGGTACTGCCATGTTACTTCCTAACTCTGGAAAGAGAAGAAGGCTTATGAGAGTTCTATTTTTCCCATACTATACTAAGAATCTTTGAACTGATAAAGAAAATGTTTTTAAAAATGTGGGAATTATTAATACTTGGAGGGAATTCACCCACATTTACCTGTGAACTTCAGGAATGTAACTGTGAACTTCAGGAACACATACCCCAAATGAACCCAAACCATAGGAAGTCCTGAAACGCTGCCGTTCTGTGGCGCAGATTCAGCTAAGGTACCTCTGAAATGACTAATCTGCATAGTAAGTTGAAAACAGACGGTGAACTACCCCTAGGGTCTAACAGGAGACCATTCAGGAATGTTTAATTATGGTGAAATGTCCACACTTTGTAAACTGAACAATTAAATATTCATCATATGTGTGTTTATGAAGTCATAGAAAAAAAGACTAGGTGGAAATAAATTAAAATGTTGATAATAATTATCTCTGGGTGTTAGGATTAAGGATGGCTTTTCTCCATTATGCAATTTTTCTATATTTTACTTTTATAATCAGACATAAAATACTCTAGTAAGTTTATTCCATATAGTTCTTATTTCCTGGATGAATTTCATAACTAAATTGAAGAAATCACTTTAAAACAAAATCAAAAGACTAAAATTAATTTAGTCTCTATTTCTGCCTTCTTATTGGAATATACCAAAATTCACTTATTAAAAAAGGATGAGATGCTGCTAAAACTCAGCTCCCTCCCACACTAAGCCTCCCCTATGGTGTCAAGTAGACATTTCATTCTGGTTTGGTTTAAAGGAAACAAAGAGAATTTTATTAGAACCTTTTACTTCTCCATTGTGTGGAGGCAACTTAAGGAGAGAGAGCACTACCTTGCTCTTCAATGTGGCTGTAGCAAGAAGGGGAGGGACAAGGACGTGGACTTACGATGCACAGACTTGAGCGCCATGCACTGGGAAGCAAGACGTCCCATCAGTCGGGAAACAAGAAGTTGCAAATCCAACCCCCAAGACACGGCAACATCTGGCAGGCCATAAGCAGTAACAGTGAATTTGTAGCCCCACTCATTGTTACTGCTGTCAGAATGGAAGAGAAATTGTAGCCGAGGACCAGTCTTAAAGGTCACTTTCTAGAACAAACACAAAAAGTCATGTGGTCAAACAGCTTTGAGGCGGCAGCATTTCAATAAAAAATAAGCATGATCTTCATGACTCAAAAAAATCTCAATTTAAAACTGGGTTACAGGCTCACCATTATATCTTATCACCTCCACCAAAGCTACTGAGGAGAAATGTACAACGGAGTGGCTGAAACAGAAAATTCACAACTGTACCTTGTAAAGAAGCAAAGTTGGCAGAAAACTGCTGGTCAGTTTCTAAACCCAATGCCCTCTGACACTACCTACTCAGCCAGCGCTCACCTCGCCCAGTGCTGTGCTCCCATCCAGTAGCCCAGACAGCAGAGGAAAGGTCAACAGTTCAATGCACTGAACCTCCCGCCCCAGGGGTCATGCAGCCCTCACGGTGAGGGGGACTCCTGGCTTTCACTGCCATGGTCTGGGCCCTCCTGGGACCCTTCTTGCTAAGGATTACACTATCCATTTACTCTGGGCAATGTGATATAGACCAGGGGTTGGCCAACTTTTCCTATGAAGAACCTTATAGTAAATTATTAGACTTTCTGGGCCATACATCTCTGACTACTCAAGTCTGCAAATTGCAGTTCCAAAGCAGCTATAGTTGATATGTAAACAGTGGGCACGGCTGTGTTAAAAAAAACACAAAACTTTATTTACAAAATAGGTGACAGTTGTAGTTTGCTGAATTCTGATATAAACCCTTCCTTTTACAAATATATAATATAAATGCGTCTTTTCAAAGACATACATCTATTACTCCTGAGGGATGCCAAAAGGAGAAGACTTGATACAGAAGTAGGCATTTTATCTCTTTCCGAGAATATCACTCACCTTGGGCCATTTATCAGTGCCAACTTTTGTGTCATAACGTGTTTTTCCACCTCTAGAATCAGTAAATTCCAGATAATCATACCTGTGAAAGCATAATTTCTGTCACTTCCCTTCTCTCACTTTTGATCCATTATTGCTCGGGAAAGAAGAATATGTGAATCTCACCTTTTTTCAGTTTCACACCTTTCATCAAATTCCACCTCAAAATAGGTTGCCCCTGGGCTAACAAAGACAGACACCTCGTGGCAATTATTTTCATAGTTGTGGGCAGACTCCTTAGTCCATGTATGTAACACCACTGGCTGTTCCTGTTGCCAAGTCTCGACATCCAGCTATGCAAACAAACAAGATAAGAAAGGTTTTCATCACTTTACATCTAGCCATACGCAATAGAATTCATGATCTAGACAGACAGCCCCCAACAATCCTATGGAGATCACCACACAGGCTAAAAATATGCCTGACATTCCCATCTACACATACAGAGCATCCTACACTTCTCATTCCACAGAACAGACATGCGGTTTCTACTGCACTACAGTGACTCGATTAGCTTTCATTTCCTAATTATAACAGTACTATTTCTTACAAATCACTATTAGCATGAATTTCCAGTGGAAAAAAATACTGAGTTAGGGATTTAAAGACCTTAAAGTCCTATTTGGGACTTTAGCAAATCTGAACCCATCAACTCTCCTTCCTTCTTTTTTCTTAAGTCTTTGCCTTTTTACCTTTAAAATTGACTTTTTAATATATGCCCTTCCTACTCCTACAGTTGTGAGACTCAAAGAAGATAGTGAAAAAACTTTGTACCCTATAAAGTTAAGTGAGGAAGGCCTTCTTTTAAATACCAACCCATCTATGTGACTTGCAACATACATTTTCACTTCTAGATTTCAATCTGGTTACTCACTTACATGGTTTTTATATAACTTTGTGTGCTATAAAATGCTGAAGTTAATATATGCACAGCTTTCTCTGTGTCTCCTTTCTAACACTGACCTCACCAAATAAACTCAGACTGGCATTTATCCTTATTGGCAAGACCACTGATAAAATATAGGGGGTCTTCTAGACGACATCTACCTGTGTAAAACCGAACCGTACCGTGGTATGCTTCACTAAGCATGGTCACATCGCTCCTGAGGGAGACACACAGCAGTTTAAGTGACAACTCAAGTTACCTTATTCAGTCCTCCCTCGGGGTCACTGCAGAGCCTCTTCAACAACTCTGTTAGGGTACTGAATTCTCTCAAGAGTGTGCAGTGGGAAATGTCTAAAGTGCAAAAGTCCAGCAGAAAGATTACCTAAAGGAAGATGAACAAAGCACTTAGTGTCCACTGCAGACCCTCCTGCCCTTTACAAATGGCTGCCACTTTGTCTTACCAGTTGTCGAGCTGCCATTGAAAACACTGAATTACATAGTTTTTCTACTATGGTTTTTCCACTATACTGTGACAAAAGGGACTCCAAAATCACTCTTGTGCTTCCCAGAAACTGTTCCACATCTACCAAAACAGAAAGGAAATAATGTGTTATATAGGAGAAATATCACTTGCTTGGTCATCATCAAGGGTAAGCTGTCACAGAAGCTATGAAGGAAATTCCACATCAGAAAGACCAGGAGACCAGGAAGTACCATACAAAAGCTTTCCTCTAGGCAGGAAAAGCAATGCAAATCCAGTAAAAGATTACCTTTAGAGTAATTTATTTTTGCTTCTTTTCAAAGGGGTGGAGATATTACTTTTGTAAGTAAAATTGCATGGCTGACCGACCCCGTTGCTACTTTCCCTTTGTTTACAATGGGCCATCACTAGGTGTGCCATATTATGGGATAAGCTTTAGGTGGCAGGGCTCAACAGTGTAAGCATTTTTGTCACAGCTGCTGAGACCAAGTTTGATGGAACTAAATTTTCCACATATAATTTCTCAGAACCTGCTGAGTTTCATATAATTTTCTGTGGGTTTATGGGACATGAATCTGAGTATTTTCTGTAATCAGCAAAGATCACAGCAGTGCTCACACACCTTAGACTCTAAAGGTTTAAGACTTTCCTTTTTGGGTGACTTAACTAAAACAAGGAAGGCAGATTACTGAAGATTGTGACATCATCTAGTAGTGCTGTATGATTGCAGAGGCAATGTTTAGGTTGTGAAATGACCCAGGCCTGCAATAAAAAAAACGTAGGCATGCTACCATATTCAGACAGGAAACTTTGGGCAGAAAGATATGCTACAGAATTCTATTTTAAGAAGAAAAAACAACCCAAAGACAAATCTGATTTGTATCAAGAAAAGAAAACCATATGCACATTCAATGAATGAGTACTAAAAAGTGAGAACATGCAGAGTCAAAACCCAAACACCTGTTTTCATGGATTTTTTCCTGAAACTCACATTTTTCAATAAGGTCAATGGCAAGCTCTTTGGCTCCAGGGTCTGTGCTCTTCAGCTGCAGGTAGCACCAGGAGAGCAGGCTGCCTTGGACAGACCAGAACAGGGAGAAGAGCACAGAGCCAACCTCCGCTTGGGCCTTGTTGAGCATCAACAGTTCACACTGCAAGGGAGGAGACAAAGAGAAAGTGTTTACAAGGCCATTCATAGAACACAGCCAAGGGCATTTCTTAAGAGAGCATCTGTCACTGGCAAAAAAAAATCCTAGGGAAATGGGAATGGTCACTAAAGAGCTTTCAACCCAGAAGTGACCAAGAAAGAGGTATTATGACACCTCCTCTTTTGCCCTCAGCTTTTCAGAACCTTTACAAATGGTTTTCACTCCATAAGGTTCCTTCTGCCCCTCAGGAACCTTACCCCACCAATTATCTCTTTTCCCTCTGACATCATCAAGTCCCTTTTCTCTGTGGCTCCTCTCCCTGAGCCTTCCGTCAAATCTCTCCCACCTTAGAAAACAATTCTTAGTTCCCTATGGCTTTCTAACCATCGTCTTTATTCTCTGGAGTTTCTCTGAAGAGTCACCTGACCTCCAGGAATAAACTATTGCACATAAGAACCACAAGACATGTTTGTATCATAGCTGCTGTGTAATTGCCCCAAACTGGACCTAACTGCCCCTCCATAATACAACAGATAAATTAACTGTGGTACATTCATAAAGGAAACACTATGCACATGCATGAACATGGATGAATTTCAAAAATGCCCGAATGAAGAAAACATGTCACAGATGTGTCCCCTCACTCATTTGCAAAATTCATTAGGAGCCAAGGCAGGCTGGGAAATCTGTGTGCTCATTGATGGTCATAGGAATAGAGCTACGCTCATACTGTAAATGAGGGTTGAAGGGGAAGGCACAGTGACAGCTCTATTACATGCTCCTAAAAGCAGGAGGCAAAGACCACAGGGAGCAACCATCAGTTACCTCTCGAGCAGCAACAGAGAGGAGAGTCCTCATGACAGCCAGAACTTCGTTGATGTTCGTGTCAGCCAGGTCGCCTTTCTCAGGTAGAAGCAGAAGGCCGCCTGGATCCCTATCACTGAAAGAACACAAGTCAGTCATGACACCTTGTTTCAGGAAGTGGATTTACATGTGTTTTTATCTTAAAAGGTTCCAAAAAGGAATCTAGCAAGACTTCAGTGTCAGTTTAATGGGATGAGAAGAATTTGGGTCAGGAACAAAGCCATGGTCCCAGCTGGGTATGGGGCACTGTCCCAACACATGTCCTTATGTAAGCACAGTACATAAATCCTCAAGTCCTTAGAAGAGATGCCAAGGAATAAATCTGATGAATAAATCACCTTGACCACCAATAAGAAACACACCTAACCTCATGACTGCTAACTTGACAATCTGGGCTAATCATTCCGTGTCTCAAATGTTCACATGACAGCCCCAGCCTCTTTCATCATCCTTGATACTCCACTCTGAACACATTTTATAGAGCCCTTTAAGTCTGGCAGCCACACCAAGTATAGTTTGACTTGCAGACAGTAGCTCGGGCTGTTAGTTCTCTCCCTCCAAGAGTCTATACCTTCAGCTCTGGCTGGTGTGGCTCAGTTGGCTAGAACATCGTCCTGTACACCAAAAGGTCGTGCGTTTGATTCCAGGTCAAGGCACATACACAGGTTGCAAGTTCGATCCCCTGTCAGGGTTACGGGAGGCAACTCTGATATTCCTCTCACATTGATGTTTCTCTCTCTCTTTGTCTATCTTTCTCTCCCTCAAATCAATAAAAAGCATATCCTCCGGTGAGGACTTTAAAAAAAGTCTATACTTTTAATAACGTAGCCTACAGGCCCATTAGAAGTCAAAGCAAGCAAAACTCTCTAAGTCATCCCCTCCAAGCATACTTCTTTTGCTAGCTACCCTTCTGCAGTTGGTTTTAATGTAATAGGGTTTTTAGATTTCAGTACAGGGCTTCAGTTTTTGTCTTCAAAATTATTTAGAAACTGAAGTCTTAAAAAAAAAATCCTCAATGGGTTCAATTTTAAGTTATCTTATAATGACTGGGACTTAGATTAAGGTCTGGATAAGATTATCATTCTCCCACTACTTAAGTCACTCCTGCGACAAGTGGTATATCACCCAGAAACTTGGCTGAGCAGAGGGAAGTAGCTGGTTACTCCAAAAGCACATGAAAGGAAGGGATAGCTAAAGAAAACAACTTTGCAAAGATTTGAAATATTGGACAATTGAAAAGAATTACAAACTTACCTAAAATACGTGCACAGTGAGCGGAAAGTGAGCTGCAGGGATTGCTTATGTTCCTGCTCAGTGACATTTTTCTAGAAAACAAGAAACTGCACATTCAGAAAATCTATTCCATGACATTCCAATGACCTAGAGCAGCATGAATGCCCCTACCCTCTGTTCCCAAGCATGAGGAAAGCCGGGGTCAGCAGACTACCTCACAGTGCCCAACTAAGACCTGGCCTAGTGCTAAGAGGGAGCAGAACCACCCATCTAAACAGAAGATGGCAATTTACTTTTTGTTCACTGCTAAAGTTATCATCAAGGCTTCCTGCAGGAAAGCTTGTTGCAAATGTTTAAGAAGATGACTTCCAAAAGATGTACACCAGTACTTTTCATCCCTGGGCATGCCATAGCAAGAGGAAAGAGCAGGGACAGGGAACATTTCTTGTGAACTTTCTGTTTGTTTTTAAATAGGATCTAAGCTTTTTCTATATAAGCCAGAACAGCCTATGGTGACAGTTATATAAATCACACCTCCTGATGGGGCTACTAGGCTACAGTGGGAGCACTTTATTTTTTCTTAATTCAAGAACTGTATTGAACACCTACTGCTATGCAAGAAACTGAGGGGGATTTAAGACCCAGGGCCCTGACTGGCACAGGAGGGTGGGAGAAATAAGATATGGCCGCAGATGACAGCAGTGCTGTTTAATTTAGCAGAAAGAGAAGGGAAAATGTAACCCTTACCACTGCTGTCAGAGGGATGGGCAGAGGGAAAGTGACTGGGCTGCTCTGCTAATAGCATTGTCATTCAAGAGGTCATATGTACTCTTTCTATTTTTCTCCGTGGGACACATGCCAGGAAAAAAAAAATCGTTTGCTTAGCTGCCTGGTAAATGCTTCTAGTAAACAAGTAGGACTGAGCTTTGCCCAAAGTCCAGTGGGTCAGATCAGGGATGCTGAAGGTTATAACTCAAAATGTGAAAACTAGTGCCTCAAGCTGATATGCAAATTTTGCAGACAGTGAAATGCAACCAGAGATTCTTCCTCCTCTCAGAAACCGTTCTCAGTCATTTAGAATAACAATTCTCTTCTACTCCTAATGCATATGAGGTTGGTTTTTCCTTGTGGCAGGTGTTCCCAACTGGACTGAAGACCTTAGCATCAGAAACCACATTTTATGCTTCTGTTCTGTCCTTTATTTCTATAGGCTTTTATGCATCCCACAGAGCACTTTTATTACATTTGTTAATTAGCTGTTGCATATAGAAATGCTTTTTCAAAATACTGTCTCTAATCTTTCATCTCAAACTCTTACCAGGAATTCTATTAGATGCTTGTCTACACAGGCAATAAAAAATAATCTATAACCATATCATTTATAAATAATTATTATTGGTTTTATATTTTTCAATTGTTATTTTGCAAATTTCTTTTCCCGGTTCTACAGCACTGGCTAGGCCTTCTATTACATCATTTTTATCAGGAATATAATCCACACTTTTAACGTAAACATGTACCATCATGGTGAAGAGATGGTTCCGCTGGGTCTGTCGATCAGGAAAGAAGATGGCAGCTCCACCGAGAAGGGTATTCCTGACTTCTTGCTTCAATATTTCCATGGGCACAGAGTCTCCATCCACCCTATCCACCACTGACAAAAATGAACAATGGAATCAGCTTTAATTTATTCCATCTATTCGCTTACTATGTCTATATCTGCATTAACTAGCCTATAAACTCATTACTCTCCATTTTGCAGTTAATACCAGAGCAAAGAAATATTTCTGTACATGCTAGGCAATGTAAGGAAATTATTTTTTGTTTGTTTGTTTACATTTAACTAAAGTAAAGACTATACATATTAGTTTTAATTTCATTATTTCCCCGTCCTTTTGAGACACAACTTGGCAAAGACTTAAAAATAACTTCAGTTAGTCACATGTGTTTAATTTTCAATTTATCATTATAATATCTTCCTCAATCTATCAAACTCATCCCAGTAAAGACTGAAAAGTGTGACAATAATTTCTCTCAATATCAGACAACTACTGTATATCAAAACCAAGAAGAAGTTATTGATGAGGGAATAAACACTGAACCAAAATAAGATTCAAAAGAGGATCAAAGGAAACTCATTTTCCAACAAAACAATCCCTTTCCTGGGCTTGCATGATCAGAGGACCCCGTTCTCCACAGCAAGACTAGCACAGGATCACATTAAAGAAAACCCCAATCCTACCATCACATAAGTGTGTATAGAGCTCCTTGGCGGCCTCCACTGCCCGGGGGCTCTGGCGGGGAGCCTTTGCGTCCTCAGATGCAGCCGCAGAGTCTCTCTGCAGCACCAAGAAGCAGCTCTGGAGGAGCTGCAAAAGCAGGGTTTGGGCACAGATGCATTCTTCCCTGGGGCTACAGAAAGATAAAATACATCAGAGAGCAAAAAGGCAAGTTGCTTTTATCCCCCCTCCCCCCAAGCCAAACAGTCCACAAAGGGCTCTCCTCCAGACATCAGGCTCAGTAAAAACAATGCCAACCCAGAGGAATAAAGGTGGAATGGAAAGAACACTATACTATGTAGAGTCTGCAAATACAGACCCCACCTGACTGCCCACAGTAGGGCCAGGAAATGTAATTTTTCATCCTGTTTCCTCATCTGTAAAATGAGGGTACTGCTATAATACTTAAGCTGCTCACCCCACAAGGTTATAATGATAATCAAATGAGAAAATGTTTGGAAAATACTGCCCAACTCACAAGTGATTTATAAAAATGTGTAATTTCTATATAATATTACTTTTCTGTTATTTCTATACCTAGATGTTATTTTCCATAATAAACCAAATCTTTAAAATCATAACAATAAACTGGTGGGAAGTAACAAAAACTTAGAAGAAAAAAAACTGTCCATTTAGAATAGGAAAACTCAGTGTCTGGAGTGTGTTTTTATATGATTATCACCTTATCACAAATTCTGACCTACTTTTGCTTTAATTTACTGTAAAAATTCCAGAAGATCTCTAAATCAAGACCTGCGAAGTCCAGAAAAGACTTATATTTTAGGCCACTTTCCTTCTGCTGCACCTAAAGACCAGAAAAAAATAAAATTAAAAATGCATATGGAGAAAGACCATAATGGCTCATTTACTTTTCACTGTTAAGGGATGAGGTAGCCACAAGGATAAAATTCCCATATAATGAATGCTTACTCTTTACTACTAAAAAGTCTATGAACAACTTTTTTTTGGTGTGAAACTTTCTAAAATATGTACGTGTATGTGGTATGTATATGTATATATGTATGTAAATGTATACACACACACACACACAGCACACACACATACACACCCATGGAGGCTCCCTGACTTCATCAACACCACACCTGAAACATAAATGAGGCTTCACTGGATGATGATTACTGTCCAGGACCACATTACAGTGTATTTTGACCCTTCCCTGAATGTAGGCTAAAAGACCAATTCTGCTATAAATGCTCCTGCTATTTCTCAGCATCTCTCTCATTTGCTATTTCCTGCTGTGATAAGAGAGCTTGAATAACAAAGACCAAACAAACCATATAAATTGAGTTACCAGCTTCTGAACAGCGCCCTGAAGCAGAATAAAGGTCAAGAGTGGACACTGCTGCCCAGCTGGTGTGGCTCAGTGGTTGAGTGTGAAACCATGAACCAAGAGGTTGCCAGATCAATTCCCAATCAAGGCACATGCCTGAGTTGTAGGCTCGATCCCCGGTGGGGGACGTGCAGGAGGCAGCCAAATTGATGTTTCTATCTCTCTATCCTTCTCCCTTCCTCTCTTTCTAAAATCAACAAAAACATATTAAAAAGAGTAGACACTGTTGCACACCACACAAGAGCACACCACTGAATTCCTGAGACAAACCATGTTCTCTATGGTGGTGGCTGTAAGAATTAACCTTTGAGTGAGTTATTGTGTTTTTATTAGTGACTGTAGAAGTCAGTATGAAAAACACAATGATTTCAAATTCTGACGTTATTTTGGTACTTTTAATAAACAAATAGAATTTACCTACACTTCAGGAATAATTATCCTTAAAGAAGACATAAATCCCATAAAATTGCTTTGACTCCCCAGTCTGCCATTGACAACCATAGCTGGAGATCGTTAAGCTCTGTTTGTATGTCTAGTCTAGGAACCCTCACAATGATGGCCATAAGCCACTTAGTGTTTCACTGACTGATGCCCTCAGTGTCCAGTACCTCACTCCCCTTGGCCTTCCAATGTCATCACAGCATGATGCCTCCCCACTCTTTGATACTGCATGGCTCCAGCATGGCCAGGTTCCACTGACTGGTGTTCATTTCCCTGGACACTGTCGTTATTTTCCCCAAGGAGTGAAGTCTAACAACTGAGGAAACACTACCAGGTCATGGGCAAGCTGCTGGATGAACTGAAGGGTCCTAAGGAGCAGTGAGGCCCCGCAGACACTCTCCTCCATGTCCTTTCTGCAGTGAGCACAGATGGCACTCTGTTCTGCTTCTGCTCTTGCAGGCCGGAGGTAGCCACTGATGCTCAAGCCTTGTACTCCCAAGCGCTCTGCCGACTCCTGACGGGTGCAGAGGAACTTCACCATCAAGTACTAGAAAGGACAAGAGAGATTTCAGGCGAAGGACTCAAGAGCCCTGGATATTGATGAAAGAGAGATAGGAGCCTTCTTTGGAAGTTGCTCCTGTGACTTTAACAATTTATGAGGTACCAGTATGCCTAGCACTGGGAACGCATCTATAACAAATAGGGGGGGAAACCACACAATACAAATGCTGAATGAAATCTGGTTTGGGAAAGATCATAATAAGAGAAATGTCATTACTCCTCCTCAAAAACAGGATTAAGACAGGATGAATAAGAGACGTATGTTTCCTCTGTGGCACCATCATTTTGAATAGAAATCAGATATATGGCAAAAACAGTCCATGAATGCCAATGAGGAAGCATCTCAAACTCCCAGCAGATATATATATGCAAACCATGTGCTGGGAGCCCAGGACGCAGCCTTGTCTGCCCAAAGCTAAAGCCATTTTCAAAACCCAACTTCTGTGTAAACTATCTGCTTCTTACAGTGAAAGCTCCTTGGTCGGGGCCTTTCAGAATCCACTCCTCAACTGCATAAATATTTACTGAGCATTTACTGTGTGTAAACCCTAAAGATGGTTCTTATTTCTCTATTTGAGCTTCTTACTAAGCCTTACACTAGAGGTTAAAAAAATTAAGTAGCCAGATAATTTCCTAGCTATGGAAACATATCCTCTTGCATTTATGCCTGTGCACTTGCCATTCTCTCAGCCTGAGATGCCCTTCTCCGCACAACTTATCCTGGCTAAAGATGGTGGCTTAATCAACTTTCCATAGTTAGCATCACACCACCTTTCCTGGGAAGCTTTCCTTAGAGAACTCCAGGCTAGGTAAGATATTTTTCTTCTGGGCTGCAAGAGCCCCCTGTATATCAGCCCATATCACAGTGTCACATACATCTGTGCCTTCCACTGGACTATAAACCCCTTGAGGGTCATAATCATGTCTGATTCACCTCATGGGTTCCAGTGCTGGCACATGGCTGATACACAATAACCACTCGATAAATACTTACAGAATAAAAGGAGGGGAGTGGGCCAATACATGAAGGTCACAACTCAATAATGCTTACTCTGGCAACTCTGCACTGTTGCAGCTTGATCTCTGCTTCATCCCACTCTTCTTCCAGCTCAAACCAGCCAATAGGATCATCCTCTCCAAGATCATCAGATGAGCAACCGATCCTATAAACACAGGGCAATCACAAACATTTTCGTATTCCTAAACCTCTCAAGGGTCCAATGAATAAGACACCATGTAAGTGTCATTTAACTTGTACATATGGCCTGTCAATTAACATATAAGATAGTTTGTGGTAATTTCCTCCCCATCTCTCAAACCTTCTCATCCGTGAAATGGGAATTATCATCAGTCCCAAATGTAATCTGAGAACTAAATAGAAAGTTCGCTTCCCTAGATAACTGGTTTATCTGAAGAACAGACATGAAGTCAAGGCATCGTAGATGAGCTATTCGGGAGTAAGGTACAATGCAACAGCTGGTGTGTGTTTCTGGAAAGAACCAAATGGGAGGCAGGTTCAGTTCTGTTTCCCTGGCTAATGTATGTCTGAGCAGCCCGAGGCTTGGGCCACTTGCAACAACTGAAGGGTAAAAGCTGGGCAGCCTTAGGTCCTCGAGCTCCAAAAATGAAAAACTTCAGCCTGCAGAAGCCTCAGCATTTTCTCCTGTTCCTTAAGAAGTCCTTCCAAAAAACAAACAAACAAACAAACAAACAAATAAATAAAATAAAAAGAAGTCCTTCCAGGAAAGCAGTGCAGCCTGGAGGCTGAAGAAGCACAATTGTGTGCCACTTCTTTTTAAAAACCAGACAGCCTAGCTTAGTGGTTGAGCACCGACCTATGAACCAGGAGGTCATGGTTCGATTCCTGGTCAGGGCATATGCCCGGGTTTCGGGCTCGATCCCCAATTGGGGGGTATGCAGGAGGCAGTCAATCAATGATTCTCTCTCATCACTGATGTTTCTCTCTCTCTCTCTCTCTCTCTCTCTCTCTCTCTCTCTCTCTCTCTCTCTCTTTCTTCCTCTCTAAAACCAATAAAAATATATTTTAAAAATAAAAATAAAATAAAAGCCAGACACTTGAATGGTACTCCTTTCAGGAATTAAGACAAAGAAAAGGCAGTCTTTTCAAGTAATAGTTCTAACTTTAGACTACGTAGCCTGTGATACAGCTAACAAGCCAGCATCACATGAATATCCTTTATGGACAGGAGAAGCAAGCACTGGATTTATAGCAAGAGGGAAAACACAAAGGATCCAGAGTAGGTTCTGGAGAGAGAAAAAATGTTCTCTATTTAACATAAATCCTTCTTAGCATAAACCTTTCACAATATAGTTAGTCCTAAAATTAATGGGACAGCTGGTATTTTGTCTTAGCCCAAAATCATCAATATTATATGTTTGAGGATTTTTTAATTTACTCTTTGGGAGGCTCACGGAAATCTCTGAGATACAGAGAAGTGGCAGGATGTCAAAGAGCAGAGAGAAACAACCTTTTTCACTACACCACACAGCAGGCAAGGTGGAGAGAAGCAAGCTGAGTATTAGTAGTTAAGTGTACACAGCAACCAAACAGCTGGTCCTGGAGCTGACTGACCACTGTCTGGACAGAGGGACAAAAAAAAAAAAAAAAAAAAGGCAAAAAAATAGCTGCATGTACATTAACGTTTTGACTTCCAAACTGGAAAGGCAATGATAATATGTAGGCCAACCAAATCAGGATTCCAGAGTAGTTCAGGCTGAACCCAGAGGTAAAATCAGCAAGGGAGTAGCAAACAGGCCTACATTGAGTTTAAAATAAGTCATCCTATATAAGAAGTGAAAGATCTTATTTGACAAGCAGGTTAAGGAAAAAAGACCTAGTTTAATATGTCCCAAGAGTGGGACTGGCTACTTAAAAACAACTATAATCTCTAATTACTATTCTAAAAGAAAAGCATCTTTTAAAAAAAGAGACATATAGGGAGATTTTAGGAGTGAGGAAAATTTGATCATTTTTATTAAGAGGGCTGAATTAAGACTACTGAGTTGAAATTACAAAAGTAGATTTCAACTAACATATTCCAATTACTGTAGTGTAGTGACTTCTCTATCATTAAGAGTATTCTGCCCTAGCTGGCTTGGTTCAGTGGATAGAGCGTTGGCCTGCGGACTGAAAGGTCCCAGGTTCGATTCTGGTCAAGGGCATGTACCTTGGTTGCGGGCACATCCCCAGTAGGGGGTGTGCAAGAGGCAGCTGATCGATGTTTCTAACTCTCTATCCCTCTCTCTTCCTCTCTGTAAAAAATCAATAAAATATATTTAAAAATCAATAAAATATATTAAAAAAAAAAAAAAGCTTAGTAGTACAGTACTGGATGATAAAGGCTTCTGTTAACTCCAGCACCCCATTACCTGTGATATACAGTAGCAAAAACAGCAAACCTGGGGTTCAGCTTCATGATTTTTAACTTGCAATTGGTAACAAAGGGGCAACACTGCTCAATGACCTCTGCAACTAAATCCAATAGGTCCACTCCTAGACTTGATCTTATTGCTTCCTGGGTAGCATTCAGCACCATTGCCCACTCCCTACTTCTCTCAACCTGGCTTCACGATAACACATGCTTAGCTTTCCTGTTGCTTGTCCGGCTGTTTTTCTCACTCTCCTTCCCTCTGTTGCCCATTAAATGCTGGTGGCTCTCAGCATGTTGACCTAAGGTTGCTTCTCTTCCTAGCCCCCACACACTTCCAGAATGACCTCTTTTAATTCGTTTAAAATTATCATTTAAATGTCTATCGTATTTGTACTTTCAGCACAAATGTCGCTTCCAGGCTCCTATTTGTCCAGCTAGCTATCGAATATATCAAAGGCTTCCTAAAACATCAAATTCAAAAGGACCAAAACTAAGCTCACCATCTTCCCCCACAAACCTATTTTCCCCGAGGTGTTCTCTCTCATAGAAAGACACTACCAATGCTCCCATCTTCCCAAGCCAAGACCACAGAACTCATTGATGCCTAAGCTTTCTTCCCCCTCCTGCTCTACATTCAGTAACTCAACAGGTCCAACAGCAACATCTCTCCATTGCTGCTCTTGCTGCTCTAGTTGAGATCACCCACACCTCTGGCCTTGTAGGTGACAGTGACAGCCTCTTCCATTTCATCCTGCTTCCATTCTTGCTCTCCTCCAATCCACACTACAGGTGTGTACTTCTAAAACACACACCTGATGTAGTTCTTCTTAGATTCCCTCAACAGCACACGCCATCCACTCCCTGCCCCACCCAGCCCTCCCACTGCTTTAAGGATCAAGTGCAAACCCTGAAACAGAGGCAAAAAGACCTTTAAACACCTGGCCTCTTCCTAGCTCTCCAGCTTCATCCCTCACCATTTTCCACCTCACAGTGCACTTCAGCAATATGGGACCTGTCAGTCCTCGAATATGACATACTTCACTTCTGAGTTCTCAAATCTGCTCTTCTCTTTGCTTAGGACATTCTCCTTCCACTTCTTCAAGTGGCTAATTAACTCTAACTCATCCTTTAGTTCTTAACATAAACATTTCCTCCAGGAAGCCTTCCTTAACCAGGTCAGGTGCTCTACTGTGTGCTCCCAGAACACACTACCTTCTCCTGCCTAGTATTCATAGTACTGTGATACCACCAGTTTTATCCTCTGTTTCTGAGCTAAACAGGAAGCTCCATAGAGCAGCAACTGCCAATTTGCTCGTTACAGTATCTTCAGTGCCTAGCAACAGGCCTAGCACATAGTAGGTGCTTAATAAACATTTTCAATAAAAGCATGACTAGAAGGAGGGAAGTTGGGGTATAGGTAAATTTCCAAGTAGCTAGGTAAGACTGAAGACCTCAAGCTGCCCATAATTCAGGTGTGTATTATTATCCAGCCATCTTGAAAATGTGTGTGCCTGGTCACAGAAGGGACCAACTTAGGAGTCTGTGAACAAATTAAAATACACATCTTCACATATGCTGTTAGAAGCAATGAATGCTCATGGCCACTGAGGGTGGGTTAGTGGCACATTTTCTGTAAGGACAAGAAAGCATATTTCACCAATAAGAGAATGTATACAATCTTATTAGATTTTTATTCTGTTCCTTACCTGCTTTTTACAAATTGTCTGAATTCCTTAAGTTTCCATTTGTCATATTTTTCAAACCTTTTGAAGTGTTCTTCTGCATGAAATTTATCAGAAGATGAGTTATAGGCAAACACCAACCCACACTGGGCACCAATGCCGCCACGTCGAACCTGGAAATAGAGATCTAGATAAAGTACAGCAGAAGGGCAAAGTTCTGTGGCTGTTTTGTTTCCAAATAACATGGTTAAATTCAAATAGCTTCAAACAAAATCAAACCAACAAAATGATCTTTCAAATACATTAAGTCCTAGGAGATCTAAGATGGCGGCAGAGTAAGTGAAAGTTACCTCCTCCTAGAAACAAATTAGAATTACAACTAAAGTATAAAACAATCAACCTGAATAACCAACTGAGGACTAACTGAACAGAAGTCTTATAACTAAGGACATAGAGAAGATGCTACATTGCAACTGGTAGGAAGGGCAGAGATTTAAAAAGGACTGGCCCTGCACCCACACATGGCAGTTGAGAATCTGGAGGAATATTTCAGCTGCGAAGATCTCCCCTGAGGAACAAGAGGTCTCAACCCCAAGCTGGCCTCCCCAGCCCGGAGTACAGAGCCAGGAAGAGGAGCTCCATAACACCTGGATATGAAAATCAGTAGGGAGTCTGCTAGAAACCCAGGGTCCCTCTTACAGGGCCAGAGTACAAAATTTCATTCTCAGGTACTCATCCAGTGAAAGGATGACTATTCAGAGCAAACAGGAGCTATTCAGGGAGAGATTGAGTTGTATGGCCTTGGGGAGAGGGCTAGAGGGACAGCCGCCCTTGTCTCTGTGCTGAGTCCTTCTCCCACACTGCCCACAGACACCATCTTTCCTAGGGAGATCTATTGGCCCCACCTTTCTAGGGAGATTTACTGGCCCCACCAACTCCCTGTGGCCCTGCCTGCCAAGCTCACGCCCTGCCAAGGAATCAGCTGGCTGTGGGCAGCCTGGGCCCACTGCAGTCTTCCTTAGAAGGCTCCTGAGGAGGTTTGGGAAGACTCAGGTCAGAGACACATAGAGAAAGACTGAGACCTGTGGCTCTGGGGCCATTTCTCCCCTCCCCCAGCTTGAACACTGCTACACCCCCCATGGGAGATCTACTAGCCCCGATCTCCCACCTCCCTGTGGCCCCACTGCCAAGCTCCTGCCCTGCTGAGGAATTAGCTAGCTGCAGGTAGCCTGGGCCTGCTGCAGTCTTTCAGGGGGTGTCAGAGATGCACAGGAAAAGACTGAGTAGTGTGGTTCTAGGGCAAAGGCCATTTATTCTCCCAAACACCCTAACCCGGTGCCACTGTTCCTGCAGAGACCTCCCTCCACATGGCCAAATCTTAAATCTGTTTTACCCTGAGGGACTCTACTGGCCTCACCTGATGGCTCCCAGAGACCCTGCCTCATTACAGAGGTCCACAGCCCAGCAGAGAGTGGCTGGTCTTGGGTTACTCTGAGACTTTTGTTGAGTGGCTGAAGTCCTAGTGCTGGTGCCAAGTCTGAATCTGCCTGGGGACTTGAAGCTGCCTCATGGAACCTGTGTACCACCAGAGGCTCTTTCAATGGCTGAGCCTAACAGGCACCTGGCAGGTGGGAGCCAGGTCTCAGGGTGCACTAGGCCTTTTGCTGACCTGCCCCAGACTCAACACCGATAGAAGCTGGCCTTGGTACCTGGCTTGGCCCCTCCCCGCCACACCCAGGCCCAGCAGAGGCAACCACCAAACCACAGAACCTTTGGTAGCTCCTAATGGGTAGCTCAGGGCCAATTACAGACAGAGTCTGACATTGACCTGCACAAGAGTCCCTCCCAAGAGTCACACCCAGAACCAACAAACCCAGTGGCAGCTTCAGATCACATCAGAGCATGACCCAATTAGCTCCACAAGTGGCACACTCAATGGGAGATCTCAGCAGACCCCAGACCTTTCTGAGACAAATTTCACTTCATGGTGTCAGCCCCTGCACAGCAGTTCATACACTGTGGTTGGGGTCAATCCTCATAGTCAGCCAGCCTGAGGGTCAACCTCACCCACAGACAGACCAATAGCAATCAAGACTCAACTACAACAGGAGGGCTCACATAACCCACACAAGGGACATTCCTAGAGCACCTAGCTCAGGTGATCAAGGACACTGTTCCACTGAGCCCCACAGGACACCTACTACATCAGGCCACCCTACCAAGACTGGGGGACATAACAGATCTACCTAATACATAGAAACAAATACAGAGAGGCAGCCAAAATGGGGAGACAAAGAAACATGCCCCAAATGAAACAACAGGAGATATGAAATACATTAAGTCCTGGAAAAGTTAGAAAGCTGCATCCTAAGAAATGATTCCTTACCTTTCTCATCCTTATATTCACACCATTCACAGACCTAACAATCTATTCACCTTTGTGTCCCTGCCCTCTGCTACAGGCCTGACACAAAAACCATTCAATGTTCAATGACAAACAGTGGCATGGACCTCTGAACTGTAACCCTCTTTTTAAAAACAGTAGTAACATTGCTTAAAGAAGCTAACAGGAGAGTTACCATAATTCTGATCTGTGTAACTTGGAGGGCAGATTCAGTTGCTGTAGAAAAAATAGTACTTGCTCTGGTTTTTCCAGTCTCTGTGAGAAAACCTGCAAAAAAGAAAAACTAAAGTTAGGATGACTGACACTTATTTATAACCCTAAGAACTAAGATCAACAAAAACAAATCATGTCCTTTGAGGCAGGGGATAACTAGTTCAGCTTAGAATTTCATGGAAATTAGGGAAAGATTTCCCCTCAGGACAGAGTCAACCCCACTGAGAAACCCCCAGGTATCAGACCGCTGGCCGGGCACAGCTTCCTCAGGGTGCAATTGGCTCAACCTTATTGGCAGCCCTGCTCTGAGATTATACAGAAATAAAAAAGTTTATAAAAACTGTGACTTTCATTCAAAGAGACAAAAGACTGGACAATCAATCATCTTTCTGAGCCATTCCTAAAACAATGACTGATGTTTAACTGGCCTGACAAAGGCAAGCAGGCTTAGAGGCTGAAAGAGGGATTAAATAGCTTTTAGAAGAGTGTTAGGAAAAGGTTGTGAAAGACTTTAAAATGGAAAAAAAAACTTCCTAGATGTTCTGTGTAGCACACTGTTTGTGTTATCTCCACCTTTCATGGTCTCCAGGCTATTTTACAATTCTGTAAATTGTAGACTAATGACAGTAACGCAAATGATTCCTGTCTACAAAAATAAAACTTGTGTTCTGGAAATGCAGCTGGCTATTCCTTTTGAGTAGTGACCATTTTTGTATCTATTTGTAGATTCCTGTATTTTATGAAATCTTTGAACTGTTTGTAACAGCTTATTGGTTCCCTCACTAATTAATGACACACATATAATGTTTGATGTGTTCAAATTATAGTTGTATGAGATCACAGTTTACCTTTTTTGTTGTTAATAATCCTTTAATAATTCACAAAACTGCCTGCTGCTAGACCCAAGGCTGCCTTTCTCTTTCAAACCTCTGTAAATGCATCTGCTAAAGTCAGCACTAACCAACCACTCTTCCTGGGACTATGAATTGCTCTAGACCCATGGTCGGCAAACTGCGGCTCGCGAGCCACATGCGGCTCTTTGGCCCCTTGAGTGTGGCTCTTCCACAAAATACCACGGCCTGGGCGAGTCTATTTTGAAGAAGTGGTGTTAGAAGAAGTTTAAGTTTAAAAAATTTGGCTCTCCAAAGAAATTTCAATCGTTGTACTGTTGATATTTGGCTCTGTTGACTAATGAGTTTGCCGACCACTGCCCTAGACCATGCTGCCTTATCAAGAGGAAAACACTAAACCAGTTTCATGCTTCTTACTTCATTATATTGAGTTCAATAAAACAAAAACTTGTGTAATCAAATTTCCATAATACACAAAATTTTTCACCAGCACCAAGAAATTTAAATCCAAAGGAATCTTTACTAATTCACAGAGAGTAGCTATTATATAATCTAGTTCTATCAAATAGTAATTCTACAGACAATTTTAAGAAACCATATAGCCAGAAAATCACACAAATTCCACTAAGCAATTAATACTAAAAACTACATCATTTACTGAATTGTCACTTTCCCAGGGGTCTGGATGCCTCTATCTTATCAAATCTATTGTAAAGGCTGAAATACTGCCTAGAAATTAACTGATTAGTCAGTACTTTTAGTCTCAAAGTAGCTAAAGCAATACTTTAAGTCAAAAGAATCAGACTCTTTTTATCTATTTTTTAAAATATATATATTGATTTCAGAGAGGGAGGGAAAGGGAGATAGAAACATCAATGATGAGAGAGAACCACTGACTGACTGCCTCTTGCACACCCTCTATGGGGGACTGAGCCACAACCTGGGCATGTGCCCTAACTAGGAATTGAACTGTGACCTCCTGGTTCATAGGTCAGTGCTCAACCACTGAGCCACATCAGCTGGGCAATCAGGCTCTTTTTAAATAACACTGCCACCAAATACACATGTAAGCACAGAAAGGAAGGAAGGAAGGGAGGGAGGTGAAATGAAACCTTTCTGCTTCCTTTTCTTGGCAAAAAAAAACCACCACACAGAACACCAGCTCATATGTGTAACTGTGATATTTTAAAGCAACATTTGTTTTGAAACCATGCACCCTTACTCAATTTATGATCTTAAAATGCCAAGGGGGAAGATAACCAATCACATATTTAAAGAATTTAATAAATCTAACCCTTCAGTTATATTGGCAGCACCCTGCATTCCTTTAAAATACCAGACTGTGGCGTTGGCTCCCAGGAAAGTCAGCCCTCTGAGTGCCAATGCTGGGGTCCTCATAGGGAGACTATGCATGTGTGGGGGCAGATGGTATATGGAAAATCTCTGTGCAGCAAGTGGCACTTGTCCAGACCTGATAGTTCTCGCAGCTGGGGAGTTAGTGTACCAGTGAAAAGGGCTTTCCCCCCTCTACGAGGAAGAAACAAATCACTCCTCAAAACCCAGCAGTTCTGGCTGAGAGGAATTTCCCCTGTCCCGCCTGTGTCCTCAGGCTCAGCTTTTGTAGTAGAGCAAGACCAAAACCTACTGGAGTTACAAGACCCAGACAGTGATGGCTGTGGAGCAAGTGGCCAGGAGAAACTGAGTCTCCTCCCCATACCATTCACATCCCACACACACAACAAAAATAATAAATCCACAAACTACTACTAGTTCACAAAATCCATCCATCCCAGGGAGGAGAGGTAGACGGATAGGACACAGGGAGAATAACAAAGTATTCAAATCAGACTAGGCATAGTGCTGGCAAATGCTTCTGATAGCTACAGAAAAAAACCTGGTTCTTGCAAACTTAGAATAGTGTTAAAAATGCACATACTGATTTTTAAGACAATGAGAGTACTCTGTATAATATAATGAATAGATATCATTATAAATTTGTTCAAACGCACAGAATATACAACACCCAGAGTGAACCCTATAGGCTTTGGGTGATTATGATATGTCAATAGGTGATCATCCTTGGTTTTAAAAAAAAGTACCATTCTGGTGAGTGAAGTGGATAAATGGGGAGACTATGCATATGTGGGGGCAGATGGTATATGGAAAATCTCTGTAACTTCCTCCAATTTTGTTGTAAACCTAAAACTGTTTAAAAGAAAATCCTTAAAAAAAATAAGAATAGATGGAGATATGATTTGAAATGGTTATAAAAGTTTAAAAAAAAAGATAAAACAAAAAAGAGGATTGTGAGTGGATGATGATGACAGTATGAAAAAATCCGTGTTGCCCAGCCAGCGTGGCTCAGTGATTGAGCGTCATCCTGTACAAGAGGAGACGGCAGGTTTGATTCCCAGTCAGGGTATATACCCAGGTTGCAGGTTTGATCCCCAGTCAATGCGGGAGGCAACTGATGGGTGTTTCTCTCTCATGTCGATGTTTCTCTCACTCTTTCTCGCTCTCTCTCTCATGCTCACTCTTGCTCTCTTCCTTCCGCTAAGATTAAAAATAAATCTATATACTGGTTTCATGCTCAGGAGACAAAATATGCAAAGAGCCTTTGGCAGAGTGGTCTGGTCTTGCCTTTCCTTGATGGGGGAGAGGGCGAGGGAAAGGGCAAAGAGCTGCCATGGCCTCCTCCCAACACTACCTTGGATTCAGGTGACTCAGTGGCCTGCAGTGGCCTTCAGTATTGCAGGAAATGGATGCAGTGAAGAAAATGTCTTTGCAGAGGCTGAGCTGGTAGGAAGGACTTCAGGAAGACTGTCTACTGCAAGAGTCTATTGCTTAAGAAGACTACCAAGTAGAGGAGGTGCAACGGGGAAAAGCACGTTTTCCCAGAGGTCTTTACCTCACTGGTACTAAGAATGAATACAGGCCCTGCCAGCCTGGCTCAGTGGTTGAGCATCAACCTATAAACCAGGAGGTCACAGTTCAATTCCCAGTCAGGGCTTGATGTTTCCATCTCTCTATTCTTCTCCCTTCCTATCTAAAATCAATAAAAATATTTTTTTAAAAGAATACAGGAAGCAGAACAGAGAAGAGGGGACATAGAGAATGTGTGACATCTGTGTTGCTGTGAGGAAAGCAAAGGAGAAACCAAATTCAAAGCAGTAAGGCCAATTCCTTTGAATTTTTCACAATTGCTGTAACATTCCACTTCCTTTACTGAATTGGCAATAATCAAAGCAAAAAAGTGACTAGAAAGGGGACATGTGCAGGAGACTAACAGGCTGGCCAACAAGATGGATGAGGAAGAGACTCACAAACACGCCGCTGGAAGAGGAAAAGAGCTACTGCAACGCTGAAGAGAGTATCAGTGATTATCATGCTGACACTAGGGAAGGAGTAAGCTTGCTTCCACACACATCAAATGCCAGACTGGCCAGACTGAAAATACCCTCTTAAATTATGTTTTCAGCTCTATAGTGCTACTGATCCACTGAGTTTCTTAAACTTTAAGATAACATAATAAACAATCTGAACTTTGAAAAGGTAACTTTTTATATTCCAAGAGAAAGAGTCCTTATTTTCAAAAGGCTCTCAAATATTTGTTTACAGGTGATTGGCACCTAGCAGATTATAGTGCTGTAATAAAGAAACCACACCAATGGTTCAGGGACCACTGTCAATCTGAAGGGCAACCTGACGTGATGACTGCATATCCTGAAAATCTCAGTCCAGCGTGTGATTTCACACAGCTGTCTAGTGAGTTCACTGTGGTCCTTTTCATTCACTGGAAACAGACAGATCCACCACTCACCATCCCTGGTCCATGGTTCAACAAGGAGGTTTTCAGGTCCCGACTTCTCTTCTTTTCCTTTGACATCACAGGCCTGCAACGTCAGCTGGAGAGGCTTACCTGATCACAGGAAAGAGAGAGAGTGCATCAAGCCAGCGCTATGAGAAAATGAAAGCTAGTGTGCACACCAGGGGAAAGGGAGTACCTGTGGCCACCCAGATTGCGGACTAAAAATTTACTCATTTAAAAGTGAAAACAGAGAAGCAATATTAGACAACAGTTAACACCATCTTCTGTGCTTTCCTGGGAGACAAAATACAGCTTATCTCCCTAAGTGAGTTCAAGAAGAGCTCTCTAGAATAACCGCTAATCAGAAACAAAGCACACTGTAAGATAGAGATTAATACCATAGATTCAATATATTTGGAGGTGGGAACATTCCCAAAATACTATTTTAGAGCCAATAATTAATTTTTATTGTAATTGCATTTAAAAATATAAATAATGTCTTAAGGATTTGAGTCTTTATTCTTTAAGACACCTCCAAACAAAACTTTAAAGTTCTAAGAATTATAAAAAATCAACATTTGCTATGATGATCTGAAAACTTTTATTTTTTCTTTTGTTTTAATAATATAATGAATACCCATGAACCTCTAACCCAATCCAGAACTAGAACATTACCAATAACGAACATCCCCCCGGCCCCGAGTAGTCCTCCCTATCCAGTGCTCCCTGCCCAAATGACTGCTTATCTGAACTGAGAACTTTTCTGGAGAGTATATTCCAGACACTATGTATCCCTCCCATCCATCCATACTGCTACGCGCCCCTGCCCCACTCCAAAAAATGACCTTTCCAAATTTAGGAAAAAACCCGAATTTATAAGACATCAATTGTCTGACTTTAAAAACTAAACATAAAATAAGTTAACTGATAGTAAGGCAAAGGTACAAATATCATGGCAGATATATCATAATAATGCCTCTATTACTGAAGAGGATGGGATCCAATCTATACTTCATGGACAGAAACTTTAACACAAGAGGCTGAATGGCAAGTAAGTTGTTCCTCACATGCCAACTGTAGTCATTTGGGAGTAGCTGTATGGGCTTCCCTGTTGAGAAGGATTAGGAAGCCCCATCCTGGGCAAATAGAAAAGTATAAGATGGATTGCCCAAGAGGGGAAAGCGGTGGCAGGCATGTATGTATGTCCATATATGTCCTCCAATCAGCTATCATAGGGATGCATTCTAAGACAAGGATCCTTTGCATTGTGTCAGGGATAGTTCCCTCCCTCTTCCAAGTGAGAGGTACTCAAACTTCCCAACCCTCTTGGCCACACAATGAGACACTCCTGTACTTCACCAAAGATGGCTGTGACCAAATGGCTACCGAGCCTGAGTGATTAGGCCAGTAAATCCTGGAAGTACAGCCTAGTGGACACTTAGGTCCTCTTCTGCTGATGCTGCCATAAATAAATCAACACCCCCTTCTTCCTCCCAACCCCAGTGAAAGACGTATATTCATCCAGAAATTATGGTATATCTACAACTCAGTGTACACACTACCCAAAAAAATAAGAATATGCCAGAAATTCCCACATGGACAATGGTTTTATGACTTGTCCATCATGCCTAGGTCACTTACCATATTTAAGGAGTAGGTTCTGCCTGACTGATGCCATGGATGAGATGAGGGACGAGGCATCATAGTGTGTGTCCAGGTGGTCTGTGACAGTACACAGAGAGCTCAGCACTTTAGCAACACTTCCTCTTGCTAGTGCAAAAGCCAGGAGAGTCAGCTCCACCTCTGGGGTAGAACAGCAGCTATAAACAAAGAGCAAAACACTTCACTTCTTAACAACATGAGAAAATCCAAGTAAGCTCAAACCCCATGAGATTTTCACCCGAAGTAAAGTTAACCTGCCATATGCTTCCAATATGTTTACCAGAAATACTTTTTCAAAATCCTTAAGATAAACGAAAAAAAAAACTAAACCAACCCAGAAAATCAGATAATTAAATCCTCACTTCTGTAACCTTAATCTGTAAATATTAAATAATACTAATATCAATTTTAACAAGTCAAACTTTACAAATCAAAAATAAATAAATAAAACATAAATAAGCAACTGCAATAAGCCTCTGCTATTAAGAAGGCTTGGATAGCCCAGCTGGTGTGGCTCAGTGGTTGAGCATTGACCTATGAACCCGGAGATCACGGTTCGATTCCCGGTCAGGACATATACCCAGGTTGCAGGCTCGGTCCCCAGTGTGGGGCGTGCAGGAGGCAGTTGATCAATGATTCTCTTTCGTCACTGATGTTTCTATCTCTCTCTCCCTCTCCCTTCCTTGCTCTGAAATCAATAAAATCATATTTTTAAAAACAAAGGCTTGGGTAATTATTTGGCTTGGCCAGAGAGTTAAGGGTTTATTTCTTCAAGCACCAAAAACGTATTTTAGATCTACTGCACATCACATTATTCTGCCTTTTTCAAACACATGACCATGAAACTTTAGAAACTATCCAGATGGCCCAGGGCCTGGTTTTTATTCTAATATAGTAATGTCACTATATCACAGCTAAATGTTCCCACCCTAAGTGACCCCCACTATCAAGGTGCCCTTTCCCAGCTTTATAGACAGTCAGGCTTCTTAGATCTGTGCATGGAGTAAGCAGTTCTGAGTAAGGCCACAGGCTGGGGATATACCTGAACTAAGAAGTTTTGTACTTTATACATTGGGACACCTGTTCTAGCTGAATCAGAGGACTACTCCCTCTTTACCCCCAATTCCTAAGGTCAGGTGACATTACTAGATAATGGAATTTATATTTCGTTACCAACTTTCTCTTTGGTAACGAAAAAGGAAACATTTTTAATGCAGAACTTATACATTTTTTTAAAAATTTAACAAGCATATATACCCTCTATTTCCCACAAATCCCACCCCATCAACCTTGACTTTACCTAGTTATCCTTATGAGGAAGCTGTCCACTTCTTCCAGAACGTTGGGAGACAGGAAAGTTGAGCCATCCGTAGATCCCGGTGAAAGGGACAGTGGAGGCATGTGCTGCAGTGCCTTCCTAGAAGTGTAAAATGTAAAATCAGGACAAACCCAGGCAAAAAAATAAATTTAACAGTGTATCAGACAAAAAAGAAATCATCAGAAAGCTTGTCTTGATTAGTCCCTTATAAACAAACAAAATGTGGTACACAACATACACCGCCCTTTTTTCCCAATCATCATGGTGCTAAGTAGCTAAATAAGGTTTCTTTCTATACATATAATACCAATACTTCATTGCTATTGAAGCTGGTTGTTCTGCCTTATATGTTATTACTGGGTCTTTTTGCTCTAGCAGTTTTTAAAAAGAAGATTTTCAAAGGTGCTCTACATTTAAAAATAAATAAGTTTAGTGGTCTTGAGAAGATTTCATTCATTAGTGAAAAGGGCCCCCCTTGGACCCTGGAGTCCAAAGACCTAGATTCAAATTGATCCATCACTGCCTGGTCATGTACTCAGGGAAGGTCACAATATCCTTATCTATAAAATGGGGATAATTTTTACAGGTACATTTCACAATATGTCTGTTAATACTATACAGCATCTGAAAGTGCTTTATCAACAAAAAGTGCTATATAAATGTGAGCACTTGTTCCCCAAAGGATAACAGGAATGGCATGTGTGACTGCTTCACAGGACTGGAGTTGAAGGCATAAACAGGAAACAACAGGGCATCTGGGGCTGAGCTGCTGACTAGGTCTCCGTGATCAATGATCAACAGATTCTCAGTGACAGTCCCTAATGGCTTAGAGAAGAATGAGTATACCTTAAAGTAACTGGAAAGCAGAGAGAGTAACTTACTGAGTATTGCACAGAGAGAGTAACTTACTGAGTATTGCGCAGCACTGTCTGGACAAAGGCTGGATTTGTCTCCATGGAAGCCGTCACCAGAGATGTCAGAAGGGACCAATACCATATTGCAGAAGCATCTGAGACTGAGACCCCAGACTTCTTAACTCTCTGAAAGCCAACAGCCCTGAGACCATGAATTCTAGTGTCACATCCATCACTAAGACAACGCTTTATGTTAATCTGGACATCTGTCAAGTACAAACAACAAATTTAGTATTGGATTAACTTCTTCAGTTCAGCAAAGAACTAAAATAATAGTCACCCATATAAATTCCCAACTAAAAAAACAGCAAAATAGTAATTCATATTTCAAATATAAAATTCTGAAGCTACACCTTGATGCCCGAAGTAAATAATGTATGCAATGAGCTAGTATATAATAAACTTGTCAAAAAAGCATTGACCAATCTAAGGAATCATAGGAATAATGTATAAAATTAAGACTGGCCTGCCCTGGCAGGATGGCTCAGTTGGTTGGCGCATCGTCCTATACACCAAAAAGGTTGGGGGTTTGATCCCCAGTCAGGATGCATACAGGAGGCAACTAATCAATACTTATCTTTCACATCAATGTTTCTCCCTCTCTCTTTCCCTTCCCCTCTCTCTGAAAATCAATAAAAACATATCCTCAGGTGAGGATTAAAAAAAATATTAAAGGTGGCATAAATTTTTTCATCACAAAGCTTCATCGGAATTTATGAGTCTAAAAAATTAACAAAAAACGCATTTTTAAAATTCTGATTAAATACATAGTAAGAAAATCTATAGATTTTTTTTTTTAGAGTTCTGAAATTTGGATTTAGTTATAAAATAGTAGCTAGGTCATAGCAGTTGTAAGAATTTCTTTTTAATAATCAGGTGCAAATAAATGACATAGGCATGACCCACTTTTAAGAGCTGTCATTAAATTGCTTATTTGGGTTGGAGAGGAGAAGGTCAGAGTTAAAAAAGACACAACTTAGAGAAAAGACCACAGCATAAGACAGGAAGCTTCAACTCCACAAGTGTAACTACTTCTTTGCCTAGCGGTGAGACACAAAGACTCTACCTCCCTAGGCCTCAGTTCCTTTGGGCAAAGTAAGAACACTTCTTTTGGCCAAGGAAAGCTTTAGAAGAAATAAGACAAAACATGAAGCATTCCAGTTGCCTGAATGAAATAAGCCTGGAAAGAAATCACAGAATTGTGATTATTTCCAAAATGCTATATGTGAAGCAAGATTTTTAAAGTACAAAAATGGAAACAACCTAAATAATAAAAGGAGAGGTTAAAATTAAGGCATATTCATACAACACTAAAGGTATGCATGAATATATGATATGACATGTTAAAAAATTACAAAAGAGCAAGTACAGAATGTCACTATTTTTGTTAAAAGACATGTAGAGATAGATGTAAATATGTGTACATAACCTTTTTTTTAAATGTGTGTGTACATATACACACATCAACACACAAATACAAGAAAAGGTCTGAAAGGATCCACACCAATGAATTCACAGTGACAATATCCCTGGGTAGTGGGATTTTGAGTAATTTTTGTTTATCTATATTTTTCTAATTTTCAGTAAGAAAACAAGAATAAAATATTTTTAATTTAGAAAGGCTTTAGCCCTAGCTGGTTTGGCTCAGTGGATAGAGCATTGGCCTGTGGACTGAAGAGTCCCAGGTTCTATTCCGGTCAAGAGCACATGCCCAGGTTGCAGGCTAGATCCCCAGTAGGGGGCATGCAGGAGGCAGTTGATTGATAATTCTCTATCATCACTGATGTTTCTATCTCTCCCTCTCCCTTCTCTGAAATCAATAAAAAAATTTTTTTTAAATAGTAAATAAATAAATAAGGCTCTACTCCCCTGGCTGGGTGGCTCAGTTGGTTAGAGCATCATGCCGTACACCCGTGGTCAGCAAACTGCGGCTCGTGAGCCACATGCAGCTCTTTGGTCCCTTGAGTGTGGCTCTTCCACAAAATACCACGGCCTGGGCGAGTCTATTTTGAAGTGGCATTAGAAGAAGTTTAAGTTTAAAAAATTTGGCTCTCAAAAGAAATTTCAATCGTTGTACTGTTGATATTTGGCTCTGTTGACTAATGAGTTTGCCGACCACTGCTGTACATGGAAAGGATGTGGATTTGATTCCTAGTCAGGGCACATTCCTAGGTTGCAGGTTCAATCCCCAATCGGGACGAGTATGGGAGGCAACCAATCTCTCCCTCTCTCCCCTCTTCCCCTCTCTCTTTCTCTCCCTCTCTCTCTCTCTCAAATAAATAAAAATTAAAATGGTTTTACCGCTTTTCTATAACTTTTAAAAACACTAAACAGGTGAAATCATTTCTTGTGCATCATGAGAAGCATATCAAATCTTCAAAGAAAAACTAAAAGCTTTGCCACCTCAGAGGTCTTTGTGTTAAAAAAGATTACTTCCTTCCTCCTTCCCAATCCCCATAGTTAGAAGGGCAAGATGCTTCTTGGTTCACTCACAGAGCTGACTGATGTTAGCATTTTCCAGCAGTGTCACGTAGCCAGTGACATTGCTGGGAATGTGCACGTCACGGACTTCCTGAAGATCGCTGGCATTCCTTCCCACGGCTACTGTCACCTGCTGTGGCATGTAGCTCTGGTCAGTGGCAGCCACTGCAATGGATAGGTGCCTAAGTACCACATCTGGCTTCATTTTTAAACTGGAAAAAATGGAGAACAGAAACTACAAATGTTTACATAAGTCAAGAATTGGCAGGTTCCACAAGTCTCATCTCCAAGACCTTATACTAGGTATTTGAAATTCCCAAAGACTGATTTTCCGAAAACCAACTTACTTGAAATGCTGGCTATTAGTTTCAAAGTTCTTATGGCTTTCCCAAATCTCTAAAATGCATTTATCTTTAAGATTAATCTTGTATTTCCTTTTAAGCTATTAGTACAGGCAGGAAAATACAATATAAACATTCTGACAAAATCCTTTTACCTGGCAAGAAGCAAATTCTAAACTGCATCCAAAGAACTAAGTATATTTCCTCATCTATAAATTAGGTAAATTAGATGGCTAAAGATCATATGTACCCTCTATGACAAGACATAACAATTATTTCTATTTCCACCAACTGAAATTAGCCCATTCTCTGAAGGGATAGATAAAATTTTACACAGCAGCTTCAGAACTTCTAGAAATATCAATTCCACTCTGGGATTCCTGACTACCCTCTTCCTCTTCTAAACTAGCCAACTCAGTTGATACTAATTGTTTTTAATGTACAGAAAAAAAATCTTAAAAAGTGAAATCACATCTGATATAAGAAAAGTACTTGCCCATTATACCATTTTCCTGAGAAACTAGTGAAAAAAAATCTGAAATTAGTATCATAAAATATTAGTCAAATGCTATTTTCTCCCTTAAAATACCAAGCAAAGAAAGTATCTATGTTTATGACCATGTGAACCAAGTTACATATTACCTGATGCTTTTACTTTATTATTAAAGCACCTTCATAAATAATCACAATAATAAAAACACAAGGCAGTTAAGTGGAAAATATTTTAAAATTAAAAAGAATTTTTTTTAATGCACTGATGGGATAAGAGAAAGAAAGCAGCTAATTTTCTTGAACTTTCACTCAAAAACTGGTATCATACCACTCACCGAATCCAGTGTGAGCGGGCACTGCCATCTGACTGCCAATAAGATGATGTCTCTCCATTTGTCATCTTGTCAATGTCTGCAGGGTTGGAGGATGTTTCTATATAAGCATAGCACTTTGCTATTGACTTGAGCTTATCCATCTCTGGGCTTCCAGTTAGATCTCCAGGGCTTTCTGCAAGAAAAACCAGATTTTGTCATATGACATCACTTTCACAAAGGCGGGGGGGGGGGTGAGGAGGAGGAGGAATCATTTAAAATATATATATATATTTCTTTACTGATTTCAGAGAGGAAGGAAGAGGGAGAGAGAAATAGAAACATCAATGATGAGAGAGAATCACTGATCGGCTGCCTCCTGGGGATCGAGCCCACAACCCGGGCATGTGCCTTTGGCCAGAATCGAACCTGGGATTCTTCAGTCCGCAGGCTGACGCTCTATCCACTGAGCCAAACTGGCTAGGGCAGGAGAAATCATTTAAAATACCTAGCCCCTTTCCCCAACGGCCAGTAGGTGCTCGGTCCTTCCAAGGCAGTTAAGGCCAAGTTTGGATGAGGCCCTCACTTCATCCAGCACTCGCCCAACACTTGCCCACACCATGGCCTCCCTCTCAGAGCTCGCCTGCTTCTACTCTGCCCTCATCCTGCATCATGATGAGGTGATGATGTAAATGTTGAACCTTTCTGACCAGGCTTGTTTGCAAAGGCTCTGCCCAACATCCACATCGGGAGCCTCATCTGCAGTGTGGGAGCTGGTGGACCTGCCCCAGCAGCTGGTGCTGCCCCAGCAGGAGGTCCTGCCCTCCACCACTGCTGTCTCAGCTGAGGAGAAGAAAGTGGAGGCAAAGAAAGAAGAATCTGAGGAGTCTGATGATGACATGGGCTTTGGTCTTTTTGACTAAAACTCTTTTGTGACACGTTCAATAAAAAGCTGAACTCTGGGGGGGAGGGGGGGGGAATCTAATAGAAATATGCTTGGCAATTGGCCCTAGAAAAAAAAGTTCCTTAAAATCTCCTTCCAAAGAACCCATACAAATCAGAAATTGGCCAAGGACTGTTCCATGAGCTCATTATAGCACAATACTTAAATCACTGATGTATTTGCAAAACCATGCCAAGAGAAGAAAATGATATTTTATAATTTAATTTACATTTCTTTAATTATGAGTGAAACTTTTTAAGCTACTTGTTTGTAAGACATTTGTTTTTCTGAGTATGAGCTGGTCCTACCCTTATCTATTTTCCACTGGGTCATAAATCTTCTTATCAATTTACATCACATACATTATATAATTTATATATACATACACATACTAGTAATAGGTGATATATACTGAGTGTATACTGTGAGCCGGGTACTTTTCCATACATGTTTTATATAATCCATTTTGGAGATGAGGAAACTAAGGCCCAAAGAGTTAAGTAATTGCCCAAGATCAGTGTTAGTAAAAAATTGAGTCTGTCATATATTCTTTTTTTTTTTAATCTTTATTGTTGAAAGTATTACATGTCTCCTTTCTCCCCCATTGATGTCTCCCAGCCCACCCCCGTCCCATCATAATATTCTTGTTCCCTAGAATGTCATTTGTCTTTTCACTCTGCTTACATTTTTTGCCATACAGAAATTTAAATTTGCATATAGTCTAATTTATTAATCTTTTATTTTGTAGTTTCTGAGTTTCCTGTATTGCTTAGAAAGGACTTTCCACGTCAGGGTTTTTATAAATTGGAAATATTTCCTTCTAATACTCTTAAAGTTTTCTTTTTATTTGAATTTTTTTTATCCCTCTGAAATTTAGTGAATAAAATATGTTAAAATTCTAGTTTTATTTTTTTCTCCAATAGCTAACCAGTTGTCCTAACCCCACATACTGAGTAATTCATCTTGCCACCTGATTTGTAATACTGACTACTAGTATATCTGTTACTACATTCCCTCATGTACTGAACTCTATAAAGTTCCACAGACCTGTCTATTCACATTATCAACTTTTGTTGCCTTCACTAAGTGAGTCTATAGTGGCTTCCCTCATTTATTCAACAGCTACTCCTAGAGTACCAATTAAGTGGCAAGCACAGTTCCAGGTAACGAAGTGAACAAGACAAACTACAAGTAAATAATAATGCTAAGCCAAAACCGGTTTGGCTCAGTGGATAGAGCGTCAGCCTGCGGACTCAAGGGTCCCAGGTTCGATTCCGGTCAAAGGGCATGTACCTTGGTTGCGGGCACATCCCCAGCAGGGGTGTGCAAGAGGCAGCTGATCGATGTTTCTCTCTCATCGATGTTTCTAACTCTCTATCCCTCTCTCTTCCTCTCTGTAAAAAAATCAATAAAATATATTAAAAATAATAATAATAATAATAATAATGCTAAAACTTCAGATGATGATAAGTGCTATTCAGACCACTAGACCTGCAAAAGTAATAGTGACCAGAAGATGAGGAAAGGCCTCCCTGAAGTCCCATCTGAGCAGATGCCTGAATGATAAGAAACCAGTGTGTTAAAAAAGAAGGGAGGGAGGGAGGGAGGGAGGGAGGGAGGGAGGGAAGGAAGGAAGGAAGGAAGGAAGGAAGGAAGGAAGGAAGGAAGGAAGGAAGGAAGGGGAGAGAAAAGGAAGAAAGAGTGAGCAGACGACATTCTTATGTGACAAACTGGTCACTATTACATTTTAACAAATAACGGTAGGGAGAAGGGGTGGCTCATCTGTTACTAAATACTACATTTGAAAGAAAGGATGATAGAATTTTCAGGACACCCCCTCACACACAGGTACCTTTTTCTTTTTGTACCAGTTCATCCAGAGACTCCTTCAGTACAGAAGCCCTCATGGTGCACATGTTATTGCAGTGGTCCAACATGGGGTAGGGGATGGCCACACTAGAGAGCCGATTGCGATGCAAAAAGCGCAGTATCATTGACGAGTGAACACCCAGGCCTTCCTTGGACTCCGAAAAAATGTCTATGAAACCTAAACAGACAAAATCCATTTTTAGTGTTTTCAGGAACCCACCACAATAGCTTCCATGTCCCCTGCCTGGTGGCCTATCTGAAATGGCTGAATTAAAAGCAGCCAGTAAGAATCTTCATTAAGCCCTAACCAGTTTGGCTCAGGGGATAGAGCGTCGGCCTGCAGACTGAAAGGTCCCAGGTTCGATTCCGGTCAAGGGCATATACCTTGGTTGCAGGCACATCTCCAGTAGGGGGTGTGCAGGAGGCAGCTGATCGATGTTTCTCTCTCATGGATGTTTCTAACTCTCTATCCCACTCCCTTCCTTTCTGTAAAAAATTAATAAAAATATATTTAAAAAAAAAAAAAAAAAGAATCTTCATTAAGCCCTGGCAGGTGTGGCTTACCTGAGTTGTAGGTTCCATCCCACACTAGGGCACATGCAGGAGGCAACCAATTTATGTGTATCTCTCACATCGATGTTTCTCTCTCCCTTCCTCCCTCCCTCTCTTCCAGTCTCTCTAAAAATTAGTGGAAATAATATCCTTAGGTGAGGATTAACAACTACAACAACAACAACAACAACAAAATTCACTGATATTTTCAGCTTTAATCATTTAAAAATCTGAACAAGTTTTAAGAAATAAACCAATGGTAATCTCAATTTAAAAATTAATTTCATTTGAGTTTAATAGAATTTTAGAAGACTTAGAAGAATCATGATTATTTGTTTCAACCCAAACTTCAAAAAATTATAAGTAGTTAAATACTAACTAGACATTTTTTAAAGTTTTGCATATAGAATACAGGCCAGGAATAGCTTACTGCATTAGAGAGCAAAAGCATAACAGCTTTAATACTAAGCTAAATAAGACAATGGTAATAATACAACCACTACCCTGACCACAATTTCTGATTGCATTTTATAGTTTATCAGGTACTTCCACACACATCATCTCATTTGGTCCTCACAGTGAGGTTGGGGGAGGGACGGGAGGGCACCAAAATTACTGGTATCCTTGTTATGCAACTGAGGAAAACGAGGTTCGGGCGACACCAAGACAACAAAAAAGGGTAGGACTTGGAATACCCTTTCACACCGTCTCCAAGTGCTCCTTCCACCATTACAGTTTTCTCTTTCCCATGGGACTCCTCTGGACTCTGCGCCATCTGTCCTTCCCTCTGGCACTGTACAGGCTCTGACCTCAACATCTCCCGTTCATACACCTGCCCAGATTTTCTAAGTGGCTCCCCTCACTGCCCTTTGTCTGACATTAACCCAAGTAATCATATAAAAACATTAAACAGACCATGTCTACCCCTGTTTAAAAGCCTTTCATGATTCCCCATAACCTACAATAAGATACCTTGAACTGAGGTGCCCAGAAACCAAAAGAATGTTAGGGCCAAGTGAAGAGAGGATAAACATGACAGCTTTGCCTGGAGCTCAGACACACTTGTCGATCTGTGGGGTTTCCTTTTCTTTTTTTATTTTCTAGTAAATCATAACATACGTAACAAAAAGTACATATAATTGTATCACTTAATGAGGTTCCACAAACTAACCACACCCAGAGCAAAACTCCAGAAGTCTGTAGGAGAAATTGTTTTTAAGTGTAAAACAAGCAGATATGTTAGAGCGGATGAAACTTTGCATTAATTTTTAAGATAAAACATGAGGCTGAGGAGAAATTTTGCACCTGAAGCAGCTCATTTTGATTATGCCCCTACACAAACCCTGAAGACACTGCTTTGACCTCCCAAGACTCAAAAGTCCATGCCATCCCTTGCCCTCCTTTTACAGTTTTCTTTTCTTAGCAGATTCCCACAGTCATGCCCAAACCTCACATTATGACCCTGCTGATGCTTCACTGATTTCCCAGGACCCATGAGAAAAAACAGACTGATTCTTGTAATGAGAAATATTTTTTCATATGTTGGAACAAGCAATAGATTCAGTAAAGGTGCTGTTTCTCATTTAAATTCTAAGCACTGCCCTGGCTGGTGTGGCTCAGTTAGCTGAGCATCGTCCTGTGCACCGAGAGGCCCTGTTGGATTCCAGATCAGGGCACATGTCCTGCTTGCAGACTCGATCCCTAGTAGGGGGCATGCGGGAGGCAGCCAACTGGTGTTTCTCTCTCTCCCTCTCACTTCCCTCTCTGACTGAAAATCAATAAAAATGTATTTAAAAAAAAAAAAAATCTAAGCACCAGTACAATGAGATACAAAAGGAACAAGTTTCAGTCTGGATTTGAAAAAGGGACTAGGAAACTGAAATCCCACCAAAGAGGTGACTCAGCTTACTAAGGTTTGTCCTAAGATTGTGATAAAACAATTCTTTTAAGTTGGGTACTGACAGAACATTTTAAGTAGAAAGTCCTTAGCCTTGAGATCTGGAGCCCCGATTTTTCTAACCTAATCTCCCCTCTTCCCACAGTCACCTAGAGCAACAGTGCACGAAGTGTCATCTGTTGGTGGATTCCCTGGTCTCCCTTTCCTTCCCTCTCCTCCCAAACTATCTCTTTGAGGTGTTCAAATAAAGTTCCTGATGCTGTCACAAGCTAGTAACGCAAAAGTGTGAATAATATGTAAATGCCAAGATATAAGGTAGCTAAACATAACTCAAAACATAATTTTAATTGCCATGAGAGTAGGAAAAAGTTAATATGTAAGGCTTCCTATAAAAATTATACAATTAAATTTTATAAAAATTATATAATTGAAGACAATTTAAGGAAGAATGGAAATATGCATTCTTCGGTGGAATACAGAAACCACCCTTTCCTTGCTTAATACATCAGCAGCAGTAAGCCAGAGGTCAAGGGCAATCAGATTTACAATTATGTATCTATCAAATCTTCCTCCATTGCTGCCCTAGCTTGGCTCTATACTAAGTATTATGACTCCAAGGGCACAAAGCAGGAAAACTTCTTAGATAAGATAATCAGGGACTAAAAGGATGGTGTGTAAAGTTTTTTTTTTCCCCCTTTCAAATTTGTTTTCTCACTGGGGGAAAAAAGGTAATTTTATTATGATAATTCTGTCTTCTGAGCCCCCAAAAGAAACCATACAAAAGCAAAGTTTTTCCATATGTACAATGTAGAAAAAAATATTGCTTAATTTCAAGCTATTTTTATTCTTACTTAAAGTTCAGGGTGAAAGCTTTCTAAAAAAAAACACTGAGTGCCTACCATGTGCCAAATTATGTACTAAATGTGAGGACACAGCAGAAATAAAAGGTCCCTACCCTCACAGAGCTCACAGTATAAGAGTAAAGATAGGCATTTAACAAATAAGTAATTACTTAGCTAATTACAATGCTACTATGTTGCAAAAAAGAAATGCAGGATGCTAGGAGAAAATACAATAGGGGCCAGGAAAGGCTTCAAGAGAGTGAAATAAAGAGATCCACTAAGAGTGGCAGTCTCATGACAGAGGTTCATAAAAATGGTAGAACTACTCAACCATCACTGTATTGGGGGACAAAAGATTACATTGAACAGTAATAGTTCAGATCATGTGCCTTATGAAGTACCTTTATTTCACAGTGCCCGAAAGCTTGCCTAATTACAACCCAGAATACTGTAAAGTTCATTTTGGCTCAAAGAGCGTGCCCTTTAGCATTAGGCACTCAGATGAAGGCCTTATACCTGGGACAAGAGAACAAGCCTGAAGTTGTCTGATGATGTGACTCAGTTCCCCCTGAAGATTAGCTCCACTGGAATTCTTGAGGGCCTCCAACATGCTCTCAGCATCAACTGTGCCATCACCTTCAGCATCAAATTGGGCAAAGGCCTACAAAAAAGAGGTGCAAGAAAATCAAGCTCCAAATTTTGAAAAAAAAATTTTTTTAAACAAAATTTAAAATTTTTTTAATTGATTTGAGAAACATCAATTTGTTGTTCCACTTATTTATGCATTCATTGGTTGCTTCTTATATGTGCCCTGACCAGAGATTGAACCCGTAAACCTTGATATTTCGAGACGATGTTCTAACCAACTGAGCTACCCGGCAAGGGCCTACAATTCTTTTTTTTTTTTTTTAAATATATTTTATTGATTTTTTACAGAGAGGAAGAGAGAGGGTTAGAGAGTTAGAAACATCAATGAGTGAGAAACATCAATCAGCTGCCTCTTGCATACCCCCTACTGGGGATGTGCCCGCAACCAAGGTACATGCCCTTGACCGGAATCGAACCTGGGACCTTTCAGTCCACAGGCCGACGCTCTATCCACTGAGCCAAACCGGTTTTGGCGGGCCTACAATTCTTAAGACCAATCATTTTTGTTGTTGTTGTTGTTGTTGTTGGGCGATTCCATATATGTCATTCAAAGAACAAATAAATTCAGGATAATAATTCACTGTGCTTTGCAGATATATGCATATAAGTATTACTACATGTATATACAATTTTATCATCTCATCTCTATTTCAAGAGAGTACTCCCAAATAATTTAAGAAGAAAGTAACCAATACAAAATTTTTCACCTGTTTACAAAAGTGCCAAAAACACAGCTAGAATTAAAAAGAACTGGCTTAGAGTAACACCTCAGCTAAGATGGACTTTTCCTTTTAAACACTCTTCTGACATATCTACTTCACAGCCCTGTTTTCACTGACCTTTAACCATAATCTAACTTGCTCTTTATCCATGTTAGGGCCATCTAAGGAACTGAGTACAGCATAGGATTTGGTTTGAATCTTGCTCTGTCGCTACCTGGCTATGTGACTTTATACATATTTCTTTACCTCCATAAGCCTCAGCTTCTTGATCTGAAATATCACCAAACTCACAGGCTGCTGCCTGGATTAAGTAACAGGTGAACAGAGCCCAACAGTGAAAGCACAGCAGCATTGCAAGTGTTTCCCTTCTCCTGTCTAGTCTACAATGTTACCCCCTCCATTGCTTCTGACCCCGTTCCCTCTTATCCTATATAAGAGAGGAATATGCTAATTATCCGTTACGCCATGAGGCGTTACAATTGACCAACCAACCGCGTAATGACCGGATCACGGATCTGCAAGAGGGTGGGGCAGCGAACTACAAGCGGGGGGAGCGGGGGAGAGCTGTGGGAGGTGGAGAGCTACCGGAGAGGGCAGGGCAGCAAGCTATGAGGGGTGGTGGGGGAAGCTACAGGAGGGCGGGGCAGCAGGCAGAGAGCTACAGGAGGGCAGCAGAGAGCTACTGGTGCACAGATTCGTGTGCAGGCCTACTAGTATCCTATAAGACTTTCCGCATTTGGTAACTGCCCCTATTCCCAGATCTCAAATCCTCCCTTATCAGTGGCTTCTTTCCTTCTGCTCAATCACTCACAGACATTCCTCACCAGGAAATACTTCAGGAGTCTTCTACCCTCTTCTAAGCAATCCCCTCTCTTCCTTAAAACTCCTGCTCCTTTTCCTTATTTTCCTCCTTCATGAAATATGAAAATGTCCTACTGAGGTTTCAAACCAATACAAATATCCCTATTTTCATCACAGACATCTGAACAATGCAACGTGTAATAGGAACATATACAATCCCTTGTATTGGGGTCCAAAAACCAAGGACATAAATGCAGGATGGGGGACAGAGACTGGAAGCAATATGTGAGAAGGTTCTCGGAATTCTTTTTGCCTCTACTCAAGGTGACAAGATTATCCAAAAAGTTAATAGGGTTAAAGACTATACTAATCCTATCTAATAAAAGAGTAATATGCAAATTGACCATCACTCCAAGACACAAGAAGGCCCCCCCCATGTGGTCAAAGATGGCTGCTGCCATGTGGACACAAGATGGCCGCCACAAGATGGCCTGCAGGAGAGGGCAGTTGTGGGCAGGTAGGGGTGACCAAGCCAGCAGAGGAGGGAAGTTGCGGGGGACCCAGGCCTGCAGGGGAGGGCAGTTGTGAGCGATCAGGCAAGCAGGGAGGGCAGTTAGGGGTGACTGGACCAGCAGGGGAGGGCAGTTGGGGGTAACCAGGCCTGCAGGGGAGGACAGTTAGGGTGACCAGACTGGCAGGGGAGGGCAGTTAGGGGTGACCAGGCCTGCAGGGAAGGGCAGTTAGGGGCAATCGGGCTGGCCAGGGAGCAGTTAGGCATCGATCAGGCTGGCAGGGGAGTGGTTAGGGGTGATCTGGCTGGCAGGCAGAAGCGGTTAGGGGCAATCAGGCAGAGGGAGGTGAGCGTTGGGAGCCAGCAGTCCTCGATTGTGAGAGGGATGTCCGACCGCCCATTTAGGCCCGATCCCCATGGGATGTCCGACCGCCCATGGGATCGGGCCTAAATGGGTGGTCGGACATCCCTCAAGGGGTCCCAGATTGGAGAGGGTGCAGGCTGGGCTGAGGGACCACCCCCCCCTCCATGCAGCACCAGGCCTCTAGCCTACACTAATAAAAGAATAAGATGCAAATTGACCGTACCTTCACAATACCCACCAGCCAATCAGGAGTATGCAAATTAACCCAACAAAGATGGTGGGTTAATTTGCATACGCAGGCGCCGAGCAGCCGGGGGTGGGACACTTGCATCATCACAGGCGTTCCGCACCACCCCAGCCGCTCCGAGCCTCTGGGCAGCGTGGGAAGGTGGAAAGGCGGCTCCGGGCCAGAGCGAAAAGGCGGCTCTGGCCGGAACGAAGGCCCATTCTTGCATGAATCTTCATGCATCGGGCCTCTAGTCTAGGTATAATGTTCTAAAGGAGAGAAGATATCCTATTCTTTTCAGATTAGACCAAATCAGAGAGGCTGAGTTTAGTTTTGAAGCTACACACCGAAAGTAAGAAAGTTACAGGCCAGTTGTTTTGTAGAGCATTTCTCAACTTGGGCTGTGTGATGCTTCCTCGTGATTAGATTCAGGTTATGCTTTCTTAGCAGGAATACCACAGCAGAGATCCGAGGGAAAAGATCATGATGAGAGACTAGAAATTCCCTACGAAACAGCTGAAGGACCACGAAATCTGTAGTGTGGAGAAAGCATGACTGGGAGTAACAGAATCCTTCTCTTCAACTATCTGATGAGCTGTCATAGGAAGGAGCAGTGAAAATTAAGGTCACTAGATAGAGATCAGAGAGAAAAGCTCATCATAAAGACTAACTTGTGTGCTGTCAATGGAGTATAAAGATGGATTAGGAGGCTCTGGGAAGGAATATCCACTCCATCCCTTAAGGCTTCAGAGCAACAGCTGGACAACTAGCCATCAGGAGTGTTCAAAGAAGTTAACATGGAACAAATGCATTTGCCTCTGCTCCCTCTTGAAATCCCACTAAGACAATATTATAAAGTGATGTTAAAGAACAAGGACAAAGAATAGAAGAGGATGCAGCAGCAACAAAATTTTGGAAGGTGGGAAGCAGATGGATGAGTAGTAACTGAGCTGGTTGACCCCAGAAAGTGAAATCCTAAACTGGACTGAGCAAAGTTGAGAAGCAAGCTGCTTTACACTGCAGAGCTCCAAAAGACTTGGGAGTTGGTAGCAGTAGTAGGTACTGCTGAAAGTGGCAGTATTACTATTTGAAAAAACAGTAACTGATTGGACAAACGATGATCTTAAGGAATTGATAGGATTTTCTTTTTGACAGGAAATGGGTGATAGTGAGATTGTGTATATTTTTTAAAAGGGGTCTTTGTTTAGAGATATATAATGAAATATTTATGAATGAAATGAATTATTTGTGAATAAAAAAATTGCTTCAAGATAATTTGGAGGAAAAAGTAGGTGGTGTTTGGATGAAATAAAATTGGCCTTTTTATTGGTAACTGTTAAAACTGGTTAATAGATATGTGGGAATTCATTCTCTTATTTGTACTTTAAAATTTTCCACTACAGAAAAAATAACAGATTCCCAGATTCCCAAATCTTCTTCCCAATCTTGGCAGAAGTTTGATTCTCTGGAGAGAGCAGTACAGAGCATCTCTGGATTGGAAAATACCAGGCACAGCTGAAAATGTGACTACAACACTGAAAATAGGGGAATTCATGTTTTCATGCAAAATATTTAAGACTCAACTCTCCCTTAGGGCTCCTAGAATGCTGGCAGCCAGTCTCATACCCTCCAGACAAGCGACTTGAAAGAGTCTTCCCTGGGGTACCTGAGAAGCCAAGAGAACAGACCTACAGATGCTGGCATTGGGGAGCTTCCAGCCAATTCATTTCACAGTGAGGGTCACTGGTCACAAGCCATACGCATAGAGCATCAGCCTTTTTAGTCCCCCATTCTTTATTTCTTTTTCTTTTTTTTTTTTTCAGTTGTCAAGAAGATTTTCCACACTTTTGTCTTTCATGACCTTGACATACTTGATGAGTTACAGGCCAGTTGTTTTGTAGAGCACTTCTCAACTTGGGCTGTGTGATGATTAGATTCCTTCTGCTTCCTCATGATTAGATTCAGGTTATGCATTCTTAGCAGGAATACCACAGAAGTAACCGTGTGATCTTCTTGGTACATAGTATCAGGAGTTGATTTGTTCCATTACCATAGAAGTTACCTTTAATGACTTGGTTAAGATAATGTCTGCCAGGTTTCTGCATTTTAAAATAGCTATTTTGGGGGGTTCGTTTGAGATCTTGTTCTTTGGCATATGTTGTCATTTTAGCTCAAATAAACTCTTAAAAACCTCATAGAACAAGCTTCCAAACAGCATACTACCCACCCCTTGTCTGGCCTATGAACCTGAGTCAGGCTCCTGAGGGGCACCTGCATCCATCCTTTTTTCCATCAGAAACCAGGGGTGAGGCCACATAGGTGTCCTGCATGTGTGTAGGTTGCAATGAACTCCTCGGATGGTGGAGGGGCAATCCCACAGTGGAGCAGAGTGGCTGTTTGTGCTACTGAGAAGAGTGCAGGGTACCTTTAGTCCCCCACTTTTTTTTTTTAATATACTAGAGGCCCGATGCACGAAGATTTGTACAAGAATAGGCCTTCCTTCCCCTGGCTGCTGGCACTGGCTTCCCTCCGGCACCCAGGACCCGGGCCTTCGCTCTGGCCACCGCCTTCCGCCTTCGCTCCAGCTGGAGCCACCTTCCGCCTTCACTCTGGCCCTGCTGCCCTCCTGTAGCTCCCTCCACCCCCCACCCCGCTCCCAATAGCAGGCGTCCCGGCTGCTCCACATGTCAATTAGCATATTACCTCCTTATTGGCTGTGGGCGCCGCCATCTTTGTCGCAGAGTGACAGTCAATTTGCATATTCTGTCTTTATTAGATAGGATCTTTATTGATTTCAGAGAGGAAGGGAGAAGGGAGAGAGATAGAAACATCAATGATAAGAGAGAATCATTGATTGGCTGCCTCCTGCATGTCCCCTACTGGGGATCAAGCCCACAACCTGGGCATGTGCCCTTGATGAAAACTGAACCTGAGACCCTTCAGTCGCAGGTTGATGCTCTACCCATTGAGCCAAACCAGCTAGGTCAGTCCCCCACTTTTAAATGAGTAGATAGCCCAGGACCACTAGACATTTGAGGAAAGGATTAATATGAAACAGAAAAAACAACCTGGAGAAAAGAAAGGACTATTCAATGAGAATAAAAAGACTATCATTAATAGCTTCAGAGAAATATTTTAAAAGATATTTTTAATGGAAGCTTTACTGAGGTTTAATACAGTGAGTTTTAGTATATTCTGTGTAGCCACTAATAAAAAAGGATATTACAACCATGAAATAACAGAATACTAGTATTAAAAACAGGCTATTCAGAAAAATTTTAAAGCTCTTAAAAATTAAAATATCAAGGCAAAATAAAAATATTAACAGATTTTGGAAGACAATCCTTATTAGGCTGGAAGACAGAGTTAACCCTTTGCACTCGCTTTTTTATTTTTTAATATATTTTATTGATTTTTCACAGAGAGGAAGAGAGAGGGATAGAGAGTTAGAAACATCAATCAGCTGCCTCTTGCACAACCCCTACTGGGGATGTGCCCACAACCAAGGTACATGCCCTTGACCGGAATCGAACCCGGGACCTTTCAGTCTGCAGGCCGACGCTCCATCCACTGAGCCAAACCGGTTTCGGCTGCACTCGCTTTTTTCATCGAGCTGCTACCGATGCTAACCGTGTCGAGTCACACTCGATATCCGAGTGCAAAAGGTTAACTAAAGTGTCCCAAAAGTAGAGTAAAAAGACAAAATGATGGAAACTGGAAAAGAAAAGAAGAAAAATCAGTCTAGGACACCCAACATCCAAATAATGAGCTCCAGAAAAAGGGTACACAGAAAATAGAAAGGAGGAAATCACAACTGTTATGTTTCAAGATAATTTCCCCATACTGACAGATAAAGAGTTCTGAGACTAGCCCTAACCAGTTTGGCTCAGTGGATAGAGCATCAGCCTGCGGACTGAAAGGTCTCAGGTTCGATTCTGGTCAAGGGCATATACCTTGGTTGCGGGCACATCCCCAGTAGGGGGTGTGCAGGAGGCAACTGATTGATGTTTCATTCTCATCGATGTTTCTAACTCTCTATTCCTCTCCCTTCCTTTCTGTGAAAAATCAATAAAATATATATATTTTTAAAAAGAGTTCTGAGACTAAAGAGGCTGAATACCCTGCACAATGGATAACAGCACATCATAATGAAATTTCATAACACCGAGAGGAAAGAGAAGTCCCTACCTTGAGGAGAAGATGCAGTTCCAAGTAAAAGGCTAAGAATCAGAATGGGACTGATTCAGCAGTTACACTGGAAGCCAGAAAGCAAGGGGAGCAGAGCAGGACCTTCAACATTCTCAGGTACTCTCGTACCCCAGAAGTCAGACTCAGCACAATACCATTAACTGTGAAAGAGGAGAATAAAAACATCCCTACACAAAAAAGAACTACTTAACACTCCCTTACTCAGAAAGCTACTAGAGGATGTGGCCAGTTGAAGGAATACACCAAGAAAGAGGAAGAATGGGATCCGACCAAGAGAAAATGAATCCCCAGATAATGGAGATTCTAAGATGATACCTGCACAGAAGACCTAGAGAATACCAAGTTTACTAGTAGACTGAAGCAGATCAGAAGGCACTGGGAAACAGACTTTGAGAACATGAACTGATAGAATACCGATGTAACTGAACATATTTAATGTTTGTGTGAGAAGAGATTTAGACAGAAAATCTGGGATTAAATTAATGATAAAAGACAAAAATATTAAGTAAAAGAAAAGTACCAATTTAATGGTTAACTCCAAAGAAAATAAGATGTGCAATAAAGGAAAAGTAATCATGAAATACTACATGGCCAAGCTATGAATAAAATTTATATAATAATGAAAATATCAAGAGTGATCTAAAAAAATTGAAACAAGGGAGGACAAGAGATGTGCAGGTATAGACAAGGACAGGAAGGTGAAATACAACTAAAGTCTCATATTTTACAGTGGGAATAAAATGGATAGAACCTAAACCTAAAAACTCATAAAGAATATAAACACAGTCAGACTAAGAGGAAATCTGGATTAGAGTATGATGTCAGATTTACTTCTTACTTTGAGATCTCAATTCCTCTTTCCACCCAACCTTTCTTCATAGCTTATCGTGAGGATCCAAAGGCTTAGCAAAGAAGACTATGCCTAGTAAACCGCAAAGAGCTGTTACAATCTAGATAGAAGGCCGTTACTGCTCTGTAGAGAAGAGACGCAGAGTGAGCTGGCTGAGTGCAGATTTACATCCATTTGCCTTGGTCTGAGGACAGCATGAGACAGGGCACAGGCCATTCCTATTGAACCTCCTTGACCACTACTGAGATTAAGACTATGGCACATACATGAGAATGTGCCAAAACCATCACAGACCAGAACTGTGTGCCCAGACCAGCAGAATGCAATGCAGTGGGCATAGGCTGCACGCTAGTTCAACTTGGGAGAAACACACTCCCTCAGAAGTCCAAAGACCTGGATCTGGTCCCAGTTCTGCTCCTTATTGACTGAGAGGCCCACTATCCATTTAAGGCCTAGTTCACTCATCCATATGACGGTCTCACATCCCATGTCTAAGTGAAATAGTAAAAGGACTCTCACATAGAAGAAGGAGTAAACAATCTAGTGTAAAACAAAAATAGAGAAAAATAACACTACTAACAGCAACATTTATTGAGCATTAAGCATGTGCCTGGCACTGTTCTAGGTGCTTCACATGAACTAATTCATAATCCTCACATCAACTAGGTAAGGCAGATAGTATTATTATGTTAGTTTTATAGGTGAGGCAACTGAAACACAAAGTGGTCATGTAAGTCAATCAAGGTCACATGGCTTGAGGGTGGAACGAGGATTTGTCCACAAGCAGGCTGGCTCCAGGGCCCAATTCTCAAGCTCGGTCTAAAGAACAGTAGAATAGGTAGACTTATAAAGCAGCAAACTTGCTGATACCATTAACAGGCTAACTACAGGTGTCCAGGATATTACAAAAGGGAATCCCTTTATGGGGGAAGGGAGGGAGACAGATTGCATGCAATGGTTACTAAGGTCCCAGCCGACTCAGACTCTAGACTTAGGTGCCAAGCAAGTATCATCCCCCCAATTTACCATGTTCTCTCTCACCTAAAAAGGTACAGCACATGCTGTACCTTTCTTCCTTTGGCTGGAAAATTCTTCCAGCCTCTCAAGCTTTGGTTTGGTGAAGCCTTTCCCAAACTCCATTCTACTATTAAATGCTTCTCTGTGGGCCTTTTTTTTTAAACATTGTTTTAGCTTATTTGTTTGTTTGCTTATTTATTTATTTTTAAATATATTTTTATTGATTTCAGAGAGGAAGGGGAGGTAGAGAGAGATAGAAACATCAATGATGAGAATCATTGATTGGATGTCTCCTGCACGCCCCCTACTGGGGATCAAGCCTGCAACCCAGGCATGTGCCCTTGACTGGAATCAAACCCAGGACTCTTCAATCTGCAGGCCAACGCTCTATCCACTGAGCCAAACCAGCTAGGGCTAATTATTTATTTACTAGAAGCCCGGTGCACAAAAATCATGCACGGGGGGTGGGGAGGTCCCCTCAGCCCAGCCTGTACCCTCTCCAATCCAGGATCCCTCGGGGGATGTCCAACTGCCGGTTTCTTAAACTGGCAGTCGGACATCACTCTCACAATCCTGGACCACTGGCTCCTAATCGCTCACCTGCCTGCCTGCCTGGTAGCCCCTAACTGCCCCCCTGCTGGCCTGATCACCCCTAACTGCCCCCGCTGCCGGCCAGGTCGCCCCCAACAGCTCCCTCCCTACCAGCCTGGTCGCTCCTAACTGCCTCCCCCCCGCTGGCCTGGTCACCCCCAACTGCCCCCTCTGCCAGCCTGGTTGCCCTTAAATGCCCCCCCCCGCCGGCCTAGTTGCCCTTCACTGCCCCCCCTGCCAGCCTAATCGCCAACTGCCCACCCCTGACGGCCTGGTCGCCCCCAACTGCACCCCCCGCCCCCTGCCGGCCTAGTCACCTCTAACTGTCCCCTCTGCTGGGCTGGTCACCTCTTACTGCTCCCCCTGCCGGCCTGGTCACCCCCAACTGCCTCCCCTGCTATCCTGGTTGCCCCCAAATGCCGCCCCTGCCAGCCTGGTTGCCTCTCACGCCCCCCCCCCCCCGGCAGCCTGGTCATCCCACGCAGCCTGCTGTTCAGTTGTTCAGTCGTCCCTCACTAACACCCCTGCCGGCCTGGTCATAGACAGCCATCTTGTGAGGGCGTGAGGGTTAATTTGCATATTATATCTTTATTATATAGGATTTGAGAGAGAAAGAAAGGAGGGAGAGAGAAAGAGAGACACACAGAGAGAGACATTGATTTTTGTTGTTCCACTTATCTATGCATTCACTGGTTGATTCTTGTATGTTTGCTAACCACGATCGAACCCACAACCTTGGTATATAGGGATGATGCTCTAACCAACTGAGATATTCGGCCAGGGCTTCTCTATAGTTCTCGAAAGTGGAAAGGGCTTAGGATGGACAAAAGGGAAGAGAAAGAGAACAAAGAACAAAATTCCCACATGTATGGGAAGCAGTGAATGGACCTAGATGCTTAAAGAGTACTGGGAGATAAGAGTGGGAAGACTTAAATGCCTAAATGTTAGACTAATATTTGACACTGAAGTTTCTAAAGCAAGACAGAACATGAGGAAGTGGCATTTTGAAATCAGGAAAAGGCAAAAGAGAGACATGACCTTTCCTCCACAGCCCTCTTGGATCATGAATTGCTCCATAAGAAGCCAATACCATCCTCCTCCTCAAAGCAAAGCACTCAGAGCCAAAATCATCCAAGATCTTTCTCTTCTAAAGTGCCGCATCACCCTTAATGGCCACCACTCACTGAAGACTCCTGTGACCTGGAGTACCACAGGCTACGGCTAGGGGGCCCTCACAGCCTCACTGCAGAACAGGACCAGACAGTGTGCTTAAGTGCCAAGTGACCTGCACAGAAGAGAAAACAAAAAGCCGAAAGGGTGGGGCTGGAAACACCATTATAAAGGAGCCATCTGAATTGTGCCAGAAGAAAGGCTTGGTCCTGGTCAGGTGACAGTACCAAGACAGGGAATCTTGAAGAACTGAGAAAAGCAAGGTCCACACACAGGACAAGGAAGGTATCCCACTGGCTAGAGCATAGGACTTGGGCAGGAGACAGAGATAGATGAGGTCAGACAGGGGAACAGGCCAGGCTGTGGGCTCCCCCTCATTCAGAGGATCACTCAGGAAGTGGGGAGCCCCCGTGGGCTGCGAGCTGAGGATAAGCAATGCTTGTAGCCTGCTTCATCTTTATGGTGCATATACACGTCTCTCACACTGTCTTGAAGGGGTAGAGAATTACAACTGTATTATATTTGCATGGTTCTGGGGCTCAGAGCCATTTTAAATTAGTTGATTAATACTTCCAACATGGTAACACCAAAATAGTATTGTTACCTTAATCAATAAAGAAATTTTAAAAAAAGAAATAAAGTGCAATCTAAAAAAAAAACACCGGTATTGTTCTCCAAATTTCCTCTAAACCCAATAGTGACTAAGAGCCTTTTAAAATTTTCACTAATATTTAACTGTTTCCTCCAACATCAAGAAATATCATATATATATATATATATATATATATATAATTGATTTCAGAGAGGAAGGGAGAGGGAGAGAGAGAAACATCAATGATGAGATAGAATCATTGACTGACTGCCTCCTACACACCCCACACTGGGGATCAAGCCTGCAACCCAGGCATGTGCCCTGACCCGGAATCGAACTGTGACCTCCTGTTCATAGGTTGATGCTCAACCACTGGGCTATACAGCCGGCCTCTTTTTTGTTGTTGTTATTGTTAATCCTCACCCGAGAATATTTTTTCCATTGATTTTTAGAGAGAGTGAAAGGGAGGGGGAGGGAGAAGGAGAGAGAGAGAGAAAGACAGGGAGAAGGAGGGGGAGAGAAAGGGGAAGAAGGGGGAGAGAAGGAGGGGGAGAGGAAGAGGAAGAAGAGAGGGAGGGAAGAGGAGAGGAAGAGGAAGAAGCAGGGGGAGAGAGGGAGAGAGGGAGAGAGGAAGAGGGGGAGAGGGAGAGAGAGAGAGAGAGAGAGAGAGAGGAGACACATCGATTGGTTGCCTCCTGCACACCCCCTGACTGGGGTGGGGGACTGAACCTGCAACCCATCCGTTTGTGGGCTGACACTCCAACCACTGAGTGACACCGGCCAGGGCAAGAAATGTCTTATTATTAAAAGGTTACAGATTGAATATAAAATACAAGTTTGGGAGAATGAAGGCTGCACCATATTCAATCTCTTAAATGAAACTGAGGACACTATGGGTGGAAACACTTAGTGCTGGCTATACACCAGGACTGTGCTAAGACAATAAATAAATGAATAAAAATGGTCCTTCCATCAGGGTTTACAATCCAATGAATTTCACAAAGTAGGCACCAAAACTAATATGACAAATTAATAAAATAAGACCTATTCGTATTAAATTCCTACCTTAAAGCCATCTGCTATCAGCCTGTGTTGAGCACTTTTTTCTGCTCTATAGTATACGTGATTTTCTGGAAGCATATAATATTAAGAGCACAAATATCTAATCTCTAATCTCTAATGTCAAATAAGAATTTAATTTTAACTCGATTTCTCTTCTACAGAGGAGTCAATTAAATATTGCTTCCTGTGAGCAAACAGTATTTCTCCATGGACCACACCCACCATGAGAAAAGAGAGGTGTGTGGTATATAAAATGGTAACATTTCAGACTCCGGGCTAGAGAGCAACTCCTTTAGGACACCACCTTAAGCAATATGGTCAGAAACGTGAAGGCAAGACAGCTGTGTGGACATGGAGAGCAATGCAAATTAGTAGCGAGAAAAACAAAACAAACAATATTTAAACGTTGGAAACTTTTAGCTATTATAATAGTAAATAATGTACACCAATGATAACCTGCTCTATGGTGCTAGCTCTCATAAATTGAATGAAGAGAAATAATTCATCATTTTAGTTGCTACTATAAAGATATTGTATTAGTTCACAAAAATCCTTAAACTTTTATTAGAATATCACAATACATTTTCAGAAGCTTACATGTGGAATTAACTAAGACACAGAAATGTGTACTTAATCAAGTCAAAAGACAGACTTGTTTTTAAAGCAGAGACTCAAATGCATGGCTAATAGTTACTTATTTTTATATTACTAATATAATAATCCCTTACTTATAGAGAGGACAACCAACCACAGTGAGATGATCCCAATCACTAGGTATTATTATTATTATTAATTTTAATCCTCACTAGAAGCTATGATTTATTGCTTTTAGAGAGAGAGGAAGGGAGGAAGAAAGAGAGGGAGGGAGGGAGAGACATCAATATCGGTTGCCTCCCCTATGCACCCTGACCAGGAATTGAACCTGCAACCTAACTATATGCCCTGACTGGGAATCGAACCCACAACCTTTTAGTGTACGGAAACGACGCTCCAACAGGCTGAGCCACCCGGCCAGGGCCCAATCATTAGGTGTCTAAACTTTGGCTAAGCCTTCACTTTGAGTCAGAACCACTCTCTTCAAATAACCAGTGCTAACCAGTGAGTCATGAAATTGTAGTAACAACCCAGGCCCCAACTCTCCCTCCCAAATCTGCCATAATCGCCTCCTAACTGATCTGCTTGGGTCCATTCTGACCCCACTCTGGTTCTCCCACAAGGCACCCACAACTAGCATGGCACTTTATTTAAAACTCCCCTGTTTCCAAACTCCTATTTAACAGAGGATGCAAAGAACTCCCACCATCTGGTACCTGCCTACTTCTCTAACCTTGTTCTCCTCCTGTTGCATTCTATGATCTAGACACATGAATAAAAAACTGCTAATTATAACCCAATATCTATTTTCTTCCTCAGTAATTAAATTCTGAGTTTTAGCTGAATATGTGGGAAAGGAATAGGATCTTTCCCAGCCTCCCTTGCAGCTATGTGGCTGGATTTGGGTCAATGGGATATGAGCCATGCCCTTAAGAGAGGAAGTATGGCCCTTTCTTTCCCTTTCTTGCTGGTTGGAATGTGGAAACTAAAAGCTGAAGGAGTCATTTGGATCACTAGGTAGAAAGTGTCTGTGGAGGAAGACAGCATAACAAGATGGACAGAGCAGGGTCCCTGATAGCTGTGAAACTGCCAAACCTGGGCTGCCTACCTGGACTTTTACATAAAAAGCTTCTTTGCTGTTTAAACCACTGTTGCACTGGGTTTTCTGTCCCTTGAAGCAGTTTTACCTAACCCTAATATATTATACCATTCTCCCATATTCTCCATTCTCTGGACTCTAGAGTCATGCATGTGATTCCCTCTGCCTGAACACTGCTAACACCTTCTGCACCCTGTCTGCTTTCATCCTTCAAATCTGAGCTGAAATGTTACTACTCTCTCAGGTACTAGTTAAGTCTTCCTTGACTCCCTAGATGAGGTTAAATACTCGTGCTATTTTTCCCTTACACCTTCCCTTGGATAATACTCACCATGCCTATAATTGCTGGGTTAATGTGAATTTCTTTCAGTATTACAAACTCTTTTTAAGAGCAAGTATCTGCTTTGCCCACTGTCATCCAAGTGTTTGGCATAGTATATGCCCAACAAATATTTGTTCAATAAACAAATGAATAATGTCATAGCCCTTGCATAATTTCTGGACCACACCTTGAGTACTTCCTTGCCTTATATTACAGGACTCCTATAAACTCCACCTGTAGTTCTATTCCTGTCTAACAATATCACAATGTAAACACTATTTCTCTACTTTCTCTTTTGGACAATTCTGAAATGTGTCAACTCCTTCAACAGATCCACACAGCTCTTTCTTGCACAGCTTCATTTTCTTATAATGTACCTAGGACTACAGTGGAAAGTATTATGGATATTCTTGGAATTTAAAAAAAAAAAGAACAGCAATTTTGAGAAAGAAGAACAAAGTTGAAAGTATCATGCTATCTGATGTCAAACTACATTACAAGGTTTAATAATCAAAACATCCTGGTACTAGCATACAAACAGACACATAGATTAATAGAACAAAGTAGAGAGCTCAGACAAGGGAAACAAAAGAAAAAATAAACAAATGGGACTACATCAAACTAAAAAGTTTTCACACAATAAAGGAAACAAGCAACAAAACAAAAAGACAACCTACTGAATGGGAGAAGATATTCAACAATGATATATCTGATAAGGAAATATGTATATATATATATATATATCCAAAATTTATAAAGAACTCCTACAACTCAACACCAAAACAAACAACCCCATTAAGAAATGGGCAGAGGACCTGAATAGACACTTCTCCAAAGAGAATATACAGGTGGCCAATAGACATATGGAAAGATGCTCAATGTCACTAATCATCAGAGAAATGCAAATTAAAACCACAGTGAGGTATCTCTTCACACCTGTCAGAATGGCTACCATCAATAAATCAACAAATAACAAGTGTTGGCAAGGATGTGGAGAAAAGGGAACCCTTGTGCACTGTTGGTGGGAATGCAGATTGATGCAGCCACTATGGAAAACAGTACAGAGGTTCCTCAAAAAATTAAAAATGAGCCCTAGCCAGTTTGGCACAGTGGATAGAGTGTCAGCCTGCAGACTGAAGGGTCCCAGGTTTGATTCCGGGCAAGGGCACATGCCTGGGTTGCAGGCTCAATCCCCAGTAGGGGGCATGCAGGAGGCAGCCGATCAGTGATTCTCATCATTGATGTCTCTCTTTCTCCCTCTCCCTTCTTCTCTGAAATTAATAAAAAATACATATTTTAAGAAAAAAAAAAAAAAGAAAAGAGAAATGAAACTGCCTTATGATCCAGCAATTGCACTTTGGGATATATATCCAAAGAAATCCAAAACACTAATTGGAAGGAATATATGCAACCCTATGTTCAACTGCAGCATTATTTATAATAGCCAAGATATGGGAGCAACCCAAGTGCCCTTCAATAGACTAGTCACGCAGTGGTCGGCAAACTCATTAGTCAACAGAGCCAAATATCAACAGTACAACGATTGAAATTTCTTTTGAGAGCCCAATTTTTAAAACTTAAACTTCTTCTAACAACACTTCTTCAAAATAGACTCGCCCAGGCCGTGGTATTTTGTGGAAGAGCCACACTCAAGGGGCCAAAGAGCCGCATGTGGCTCGAGAGCCGCAGTTTGCCGACAATGGGACTAGTGGATAAAAAAGCTGTGATACTATATACAATGAAATATTACTTGACCGTAAAAAAGAATGAAATCTTACCATTTGTGACAGTGTGGATGTACCTGGAGGTATTATACTAAGTGAAATAAGTTAGAGAAAGACAGACATCATATAATATCACTTATCTGTGAAACCTAAAGAACAGAATAAATGAACAAACAAAACTGAAACAGACTTACAGATAGAGAACAGACAGGTTGCCAGAGGGAAGGTGGGTTGGGGGACTGAGTGAAAAAGGTGAAGAGATTAAGAAGTACAAATTGGTAGTTACAGAATAGTCATTGGTAGTTACAGAATAGTCATTGGTAGTTACAGAATAGCATAGGAATATAGTCAGTAACATTGTAATAATTATGTATGGTGCCAGGAGGATACTTGAAATATCAAAACACTTTGTAAAATAGCTGTACACCTGAAACTAACACAATATAACATTGAATGTAACCTGTAATTGAAAAAACAAAAGAAAGAAAACCCTCACTCACTAATATGACCAACATTTTCAAGAGTTGGGATGCCTTACAGGTTTTTTTTTTTAAAGGAAAATATAAAAAACATACAAACCATATTATCTGAATCTGGCCAGGTACAGGAAAATATTCTTAAAATATTTTACAAGCCTTCTGGATCACTTTTTTATGGCATCACTTTTTTATGGCATTACAAGTAGCTGTCAATTTATTGCTTTATGTACTCACACTTACTTCACTGACTATCCTACATGGCTTATTTTAAAAAATTAAGCACCTTTTTGTTATAACAATGTGGAGTTAAATAAAATAGAGTCCCAAGAAGGAGGTAGGGGAGATAAGACCAACGAATATCAAGAGATATGAGTGACAGTCTCAGTTTTGCCAATGATTTCCTGGGTGACCCTGGGTCAGTTCTCTTTTAGTAACAATCCAAGTTCTCTTCTTAACTCTAAAATGAAGTGTTCAGTACACATAATTCCTTAGATCCTTTCCAAGGAAAATATTTTGTTGCCATATCGACTTGCTGTTAATAATTTAATAGAGGTGACATTAGTAATTATGCCAAAAACTACAATTACAAGTATTCACGGGAAATCTGGTATTTGCCTATACGTTTTAGGCTCAGTGAAGGTTTAAATTAGTCTAAAATATGGTTCTTCAAAGATCTAAAACCAAATGTGTACTTGGAAATGCTAGTTTTTGCCTAATGAGGATGGCTTTTAGAATGTGTTTTTCCAAGTCTGTTATTCTCCTCCCACATTTGTTAGGCGCCCACACTGGATTCAAAAGGTGCTCAGTAAAACCCCCCTGGCCAATAAAACAATGGTTTTCACTGGCACTCCCTTGATTACTACACCTCCCTTCCCTTAAGCTATTCTGGAGCCTGATAAGAAAGCTCCAGAGAGCAGTGGATCCAGCGTCTGGCAACTGCACAAATGTCTGCATTACAACAAAATGAAAAGGACGTCTGGTTCAGTTTTTCAGAGCAAGATCTAGTCTAGGCTTTCCACATTTCTATGAAAAGTTAGAGCAATTTGTAGCCGCCTCTAGTCGCGAACAGACTGAAAGCACCCCATCCAAGTCCCGGCACCCCCCTGCTTCCATTCTCGGACGCTGTGGGTTCTACCTGGCCTCTCCAAAGCCACCGCCCACCTCTTCTCGCCCTGGGGGGCGACCGCCTTCCCCCCCCGCCCCGCAGTCCCAGGCAGCCCTGACCTCCTCGAACTGCTCGCCCGAGCAGCCGGCGCCGCGAGCCTCCAGCAGTTCCCGGAACTGCTCCAGGGTGACGGACTCCTCGCCGCGGCCCAGCCGCTCCTCCAGCCAGCGCAGCAGCGCGCCGTGGTGCCTGGACACCAGGGACTCGCAGGGCGGCGAGGGCCGCAGGGCAGCCGCCGCCTCTCGCAGCCGGGCCGGCTCCAGCAGCGCCGGGGCCGGCGGCAGCGCCGGGGCAGCAGGGCCTGGGCCGGGGGCCATGCCGGGGTCCGTGGCCCAGTCCTGGTGCGGGCCCCAGCCCTCGCCCCCGGCGGCTGCCGCTTCGTCTTCACTGCTGTGACTCGGAGCGTTCCCCATGGGGTCTCCGTCTCGGGCACCCGGCTCTGTCGCCGCCGCCGCCGCCTCCCCGCCTCGACCTGTCAACCTCAGACAGTACCCGGCGGGCGGGGACGGGGAGGGGACGACGGCGGCAGCGGTGGCTTCCGGCTTCCTCGCCGTCAAGCGAGGACGGCTGTCGCTAAGGCGCCGTCAAGCGGACTCTACCCGCTGTCGTGAGACAGCCACTGTGGACAGTGTCAGCAAAGGGCGGAACTGCGAGTCACGGGCAGGCGCTGCTGTCACGTCTGCGCCGTCCCCTGGCCTCCGCGGTCACTTATCTTTGTGAGGGGCTGACAGCCGGCAAGCCAAGAAGGCCTTTTCGCTGCTCAGTGCCTCGGTATCGCTCCACGTTCACCAGCTGGGCTGAAAAGGCACGAGAAAGAGTAGAAGCCAGGAAGGGAGCTTTACCTGGACTTTCTCCCACTCAGCCCTCCGCGTCCCCTCAGTGCCGGGCGGACGAGAGAGAGTGTGACGCCGGTGACGTCACGGCCAGCGTCTCCGCCATCTTCGTTGTGGGCGGAGAGGCGGCCGCTTGGGTCGAGCGGAGGGCGGGCGGCCGTCGATGCTGCGGCCCGGCGGGCGCGGGCTCCTCCTGGGCCTGGCCGCTGCGGCGGCCGCGGCGGTGGCCGCGCGGCTGGTGGGCTGGTGGGGTCCCCGCGCTGGCTTTCGCCTCTTCACACCCGGGGAGCTGGCCCGCCACCGCGGCGGCCCTGGGGAACCAGGCCTCTACCTGGCACTGCTCGGCCGCGTCTACGACGTGTCCTCCGGCCGCAGGCATTACGAGCCCGGGGCTCACTATAGCGGCTTCGCAGGTAGTAGCGCGGCGGCTCGTGCCCTTTCGTGCTCGGACGCAGGCGGGTAGCCGCCGGTGCGGCGTTCATTCATTTATTCCTCTGCTGTTTCCCTCCCCGTATTCATCAGACCAGCGCGGGGGCCGGGCTCTGCCGCCGGGCCCTTCTAGGCTCGCTGACTCGGCGTGACTATGGCCAGCAGTTACCGGCCTCTCTTCTCCGTGTCGTTCTTCCTGACTTAGGTGGAGAAACGCGCCTCCTGCCTCTTGTTGGTTACCCATTACCCACCGGCAGAAGCCCCCGAGGGGCACCCGCTTTATGCCACTCTGCGTGGCTCTCAGGGCACAGAAATGAATGAGACCCTGCTGATTCCAGTCTTCTCTTCAATTCCTCCGGATCCACGTTCCCCCTCACAGGAGTACATTTGGTTTGAGCAGTTCTTGCTTCTGGTACAGATGCACTTGTCTGCCTTTCTTTAAAAAAGATTCTGAGGTTAGAGCGCTGGGCAAGAGTCTGGCCACCTTTTACGGTCCTTCAATACTCACAGCTGTGTGTATGTTTTGCCTCAAAGAACACTTGACAATTTAAGTTTGTTCTGCGGACCCTGTTTTACAGCTGAGGGGATTAAAGGATGTAATTTGCCTAAAGCCCTCACAGCTAACAGGACTTACCAGTGATGGGCAACCTTTTGAGCTTGGTGTGTCAAACTTCACCAAAAAACTGAGCATAACTCGGGTAGTGTGTCACTTTGAGGAAAAAACATTATTTCGCAAATGTTTCATCCTCAGGAGCAGCAAATGTTTCATCCTCGGCATGCGGCCGCCTCAGAATTGAACCTGGGACCTTTCAGTGCTGACACGCGTGTCATAGGTTCGCCATCACTGATTTAGACTAAAACCACCAGTTTATTACTTTTAGAGATGTTGCCTTACCAGCCCGGAGGAATGACCATCTCTCTGATTTAAAGAAGAAAAAAAAAAAAAAAAGTAGAGCAAGCTTAAGGCCAGTGACTAGGCTGATATTAAATGAGCATTTTCCACTTGATCATTATCTTAGGGAAATTGGGAAGCTGCCTCTGGTACTTAAATACAAGTCACTTCCCTGTTTCTAGGGAGAACTTAAGAGATAGAAGCAGCATAGACAGAAAAGGAATCAAGTTCAGTTGGTGTTGCCAAGCTCCTCGAACAGTTGAGCAGGGGAAGGGACCTACCAAGGGCTACACAGTGAGTACGAAGTGGAGCTGGGACCGGAATCAAGGGTTTTAGTTTACCTGCGAGGAGAGGGCACTTTTGGGTGCACTATCCTGCCCCACCCTGATGCAGCTGTCATGGCTGTGCCCACAAGTGTGAGCATAAAAACCTCCACTTCTGGGGTGATATTTCTTCTGCAGTGTGCTCTGCTGTCTACAGAGTTCCTTGGTGCCCATTATTCATTCAACATCATTTAGTGACCACTAACGTGTAGCCTGCCTTGTGCCAAATACTACCCACTGCCCACACCATCAAGAAGAGAAGCAGATTAGGTTCATTTATTCATTTGTTCAGTCCATCTTTTTATTACTTTTTATTGATATAATTCATACAATGTGAAATCTACCCCTTTTAACATGTATAATTCAGTGGTTTCTAATATAGTCAGAAAGTTGTGCAAACATTGCTAATTCCAGAACATTTTTATCGAACCCCCTACAAAAAAACCCCCACATCCATTAGCAGTCACTCCCCATCCCTTTCATTGATCTATTTTTATCTCATTTTACATATGGTGTAAGGATCTGATTTCATTCTTTGCACGTGGCTATTCAGTTGTTCAAGCACCGCTTGTTGAAAAGACTATTCTTTCCCTCTTTGAATTGTCTTGACAGTCTTTTTGAAAATCAATTGGATTTCATTCAGTCAGTACTTATTGAGAATGTACTAAAGAACAGACACTGAGTAATCAATACTAAAGGAGTTTCGTGTTTCCCTTATAAAATTTGCTGACAAGTAGAAAAGACAAAAATTCAGTAGTTGTCATATAAACAATTAATGAGTTATTTTTGTGATGAGTGTGAAAAGGAACACATACTGCTGTGACCAGAGGCCAGGGAGCCAGAGGTAAGGCAAGGTTGGTGGCAGCTGGTGCAGAGTTCTGAATGGCGTGTTATGGAATTTTGACATCATCATAGAGCAGAAGGAAGTCACTAAGAATTTTTAAGCAAGAGAATGACTTGATCAATTTGTGTTTAAAATAAATCTAAGAGTTGTATGAAAAAGAGATCAGAGGGGAAAGAATGACTGTATAAAGAACTGCTAGGGGTTTATTGTAGTTCAGATGAAAAATGATGACAGCCTGGGCTTGCTTAGTGGCAGATGGAGAAAGGTAGATATAAGAACTATTTAGGTTATGGGATTTGGGGACTGATTGGATGTGAGGGATGAAGGAGATGTCAAGGACTGCATTTCTGGATTGAGCAACTGATTGATATTTACCGAGATAGGGAATACTAGAACAGATGCATGTTTCCTAGGGCTGGGGGTGCTGATGACCATTAGTTGAGTGTGAACATTTTGAACTTGTGATGACATGTAAGTGATGCTGAGTAGACAATTGGATATACAGGTCTGGAGCTCAAGAGAAGTCTGAGCTAAAGAGACACATTTAGCAATTTTTGATTTAGAGGTGGTATTTGAAACCACAGGAGTGGATGAGATTGTCAAGTGGAGGGTGTGGATGGAGTAGAGGAAATGGACAATAATTGATCTCAGAGGCTGGTAGAAAATGAGCTAGAGAGGTAGGAGGAAAACCAGAGCGTAGTGTCATGGAAGCCGAGGGACATGGTCAGCTGTACTGAATGTTGCTGCAAGTAAATGAAAGAAGGTGATAAATGCCAAAATGTGTGTCCAGGGTCCACGAGCATCTATGACAGAGGAGGGGGATTATATTTGCTTGGGGGTTGACGGGGGGGGGGGGGGTTTCAGATGTTTCTCAGGAAATAGATTCTTGAGTTGGTATGATGTCAGTGATTTATAAGTCAACCGACTGGAAACATCTCTCCTGCAGGCCGAGACGCATCCAGAGCATTTGTGACTGGGGACTACTCTGAAGCAGGCCTTGTGGATGATGTATCTGACTTGTCATTTTCTGAGATGCTGACACTTCAAAATTGGCTATCATTCTATGAGAAGAATTACGTATTTGTTGGTAGGTATTCCACAGGCCATTTCCAAAGATTTCATTTCTTTTTCTTACAATTTTTTAAGGGACTAGAATTCTTTGGGGCTTGGACTCAAGGTTAAAATCTGAAAAATACCTATGGATTTTTCACCTTAAACTCTAGTTGGTAGTGAGGCAGTGAGTCCCAGAAGGAAATGCCTGGGGCACCTGGTCCCTCACTTTCAATCTTGGGAAAGTATTGCTTGCCCATTTGCTTTGGCCTCTGTTGCCCCTAAGCCAGTGGTGGCCTGCACCACGCTTAAACAACCAGCTCCAGGAGGGCAGCTTGCTTGTCTCGCGGCGGGCGTTCCAGGCATCTGGCTTCAGCAGTCAGGAAGGCTTGAAGCCCAAGTTCATGTGCAGTTTTGACAAATATCCTTTTACTTTGTCCTCTAAAGAGAGACATTAACTTATGTCCATCCTTAATGAACTGTGTCCCAGGGAGAAGTTATGCTAATCAAACATTCGTTAAAGCCAGCTGTGTAGGGCACTGCCCTTGCTGCTTACTGGTGGACAGGAGGGAATTCGCCGTGTAAATGGGAAGACTCCTAACGGTGTCCTAGAGAAATGTTAATCACAGAAACCGGGATGGTCGGAGCCCTTTTTCCCATGGATTGCAGCCCCAGCCTCTCACTGGAGCCCCACTTGGACCCAACTGACTTCCTGAGGAACGTCAGTGTCCTTTCACCTTTGGAACAGGTCTACATGGGAAGTTCCTCCTCCACCCCCCAGGCCGCTGAGTGATGCTTCTGTCGTTACTACTTGGGTTACCTTTTCTGAGAACCTTGCCATGTTTACTAACTCCTCTGCTCCCTACACATCAACTTGCCAAGGCTTTTTAAATAACTTCTAAGGTTTTGTTTTCATCCCTACCCGCCACTGTTGGCCTTTGTCATCCCAACCTGTAGCACCCCTTCTTTGTTTTCACCCAGGCTGCCCCATTCATTCCTGAGACCACAGCCATGTCTGCCATGGAAGGAACCGGCCTCTATCCATCTGCCCTTCCAAAGGCTTGGTTCTCCCTTTTCCCACGAGGTTGCTGAACTAAACTTGAAATACTACTGGGTTAATAAGGAAAAGAAAACTCAACACAAAAGAGTAAAGATGGAGTCCTGTGAGTGGACAAAGGATGCCAGACCAAATGTGTCATACTGGTGTTTGGTGAGATGAGTGAACTAGTCTTATGAAGAGTGTTAATGTATGTGAGGAGGGTGGGGGTCATATGGTTGGAAATGCTTCAGAAGGGTTTTAGTTAAGTCGGGATGTTTGAGTATCTACTATGCATAAAGCTCTGGTCCTGGTCCTCATGGGGACCAGGGATGAGCTGAGTGCAGTGCTGCCTCTGTTAGCTCCCTCTATAGGAGGGGGTTGTGTTAGGCTTTTACAGGGCATCAGAGGATGAATGTGTACATATGGGTGCACAATGAGATGAAGACAGCCAGAAAGCCAGCTTGGCAGCCACATGGCCAGGCCTCCAGGGAAAATGAGAAGACGTCTTTTGTTGTTTTCTGGATATAGCACTGGCTTAGAGACCCAGCCGATGGTGACCGCCGTTCTCATGAGGCAGCTACTACAACTCTCTCTGTTGCCTCTACTACGACTGCTGCCCTCTCTTTGGGTCTCATGCCTAAAAGCCACAAGATAGCCTGTCACCATGCATAGAGACCTTCAATAGGAGGCATTCTTGTGCCAGGCCAACTTATAGACTGCAGGCCTGGGACTAGGGCCCTTACCCTTCATTTAATCTAACAAGCATGTAAACTGAAAGCTCTGAACTAAGCTGTTTTGAGTGCTGGGGTCTCATGGTAGGGAGAGATAGATCATAAATAAGTAAGCAGATCAAGCAAGTCCAGATAGGGCTGTGAATAAAATAAAACGCTAATGCAGTGCATGTTTGGGGTGTGTGGCACTGTTAGAGAAGAGGGTCAGGGAGGCCTCTTAGAGGAGATGACAGGTAAGCTGAGACCTGGAAGGCGAGAAGGAGCCAGCCATGCTGAGATCTGGAAAGAGTCTTTGAGGCCGAGGTGGAGGCAGCTACACATGGTCAAGGAGTAGGAAGGAGGCCGGTGTGCAGGAGCCTGCAGTAAATGGAGGGAAGGAATAGCTTGAGAAGAGGCTCAAAAGGCAAAGGGAAGTCAGATGCTTATAGAGTGTTGGAGGCTTTGGTAAGAAGTTTGTGCTTTATCCACGTGTTTTAGGAAACCATTGAAGGGTTTAAACCAAGCATGGAGGTGACATGATAATCATTTTTTCAAATGCTCACCTAGCTGCTTTGTGGAGAAAGAATTTTGGAAAGGGATGAGCTGAGGGAGACACACCAGTTGGGAGGCTATCGTTGTAATCCACATTTTGGATTAAGGTGGCAGCAGTAGAAATGGAAAAGAATAGACAGAATTAGGGAGTTGCTAATGGATTAGACATGAGCAAATGGAAGCATGCATTTGGATGTGAAGGAGGGGGTATCAGAGAGACCCAAGGCTCCTAATCCAAATAACAAAAGCCAGAAGTGATATAAATACAATTGGAAAAGTCCGGATGGGGAGCTGAACTTGAGAGGAAGAACTGAATCTAGGGAACACGATGTAAATGCTCTGGGATTTAAGTGCTCAGGTCCTGGAGAGGTTGGACAGACACAGCTGGGGCAAGTATACACAGCTACCTCCTCCTACCTGGTCATACCTTCTAGAAGTGCTTTCTGCTGCTGCTCTTGCCCTGTGACGGCCACTTACACTCAGGACTTGAAGATGAAAGTTCCTGCCCCTGAGGAGACCTGAGCCCTTTGTAGCTTTAGCCTACAGGCTCTCCGACCACTTGCTGGCTGCTGCCATAGCTTTGACCAGTGGTCGGCAAACCGCGGCTCGCGAGCCACATGCAGCTCGCGAGCCGCTGTTTGCCGCTCTGTTGACTAATGAGTTTGCCGACCACTGGACTAGACTAAATGTTAACATGTAGTTGGAAGCTGTGAGGATTAGGCAATTGTGGCATATTGTGTGCAAAGAGGTAAAGGGTAGTATATGACAGTGGTCGGCAAAATCATTAGTCAACAGAGCGGCAAACTGCGGCTCGTGAGCCGCAGTTTGCCGACCACTGGCTTAAACCGTTACAAATTCTGGCATGGATTTTAAACTAAAACCAATTCCCACCCAATACGTCCATAGGACTGAGCAAGAAGAGAACAGAGGGTGGTGGGGGAGAAGGCGCGGGGAAGAGAGCATATGCTTGGGCTCAGAACCACTCACTAGTTTCATAGACACCCTCCTCCCCCATCTCTCCTGTGAATAGGGGAACAATGATTACTTTCTCATAGGGTTATGAGGATTAAGAAAATAGTAGTTATGTGCTAGCATTGCACCTGCCACTAGGTAATTGCTTAATAAGTGATTTATTTATAGTTATATACGACAAAATAATTCAATGTTGGGAAGAATTAAGCCACAGAAATGTTACACAGAATGCCATTTATTTGTCAGACATTTATTGAACACCTACTGTGTGCCTCAGGCACTGTGGAGCATTGAAAATGAATCACATGGTTCCACTCTCAGGGGACTGATGTCTGGAAGTGAGACATTTTATAATTTCCTCAGAAGACTCGACAAGTACAAAAGGGATGCTTCTATCTGGAGTCTTATAAGATGTTGAAACATTGGGATAGAAGGTGCCCCAAGTCCTCCAATATGAGTTCTTAAGAAATAAGCAGCCAGCAGGCTCCAGTAGAGCCCTGACCCCAGAAGCCCTGGGAAACTGGGCTGTATTACAATGCGGGAGAAGCCAAGCATCTCCTCCTGCCTCCCCCCCCCCCCCCCCCACACACACACCATCCCGCCCCTCCCCCTTCTGGTTCTGACAGCAGCTCTCCTATCACTACAGGAAGGGTGATTGGAAGGTTCTATGGAAAGGATGGGCTACCCACCTCGGAACTGACCCAGGTAGAAGCCATGATCACCAAAGGCTTGGAGGCAAACAAACAGGAACTAAAAGAGAAGAAGAAGTTTCCACCATGCAACACGGAGTGGAGCTCAGCCAGGGGCAGCAGGTTCTGGTGTTCCCAAACGAGGTAAGCAGGCTTCCCTTCTGCTGCCTCCGCCGCTCCCAGACCCAACTCCTAGCTCATCCTGTGGTTCAGGGAGGCCGTAAGTTCACTGTTAACCCAGGGGAACTTTTTCAAAATACATGTGCCCTGGGATAGTGATTCTCCACTTTTGACTACATGTTAGAATCTTCTGGGCAATTTTAAAAAATCACCAATGGTGGGACCTCACTGCAGGCAACTGGATGAGAACATTAGGATTGAAATCTGGCCATCTTCTTTTTTCTTTCTTTTTTTAATTCCCCAAAGAGGCTGCTGAAGAACCCCTGGCAGGGAATGAAAAGTCACAAGCACCATTTTCTTGCTTTGGCCTGTTCATCCATCCAAGGGCCTTTGTTTCCTATTTTTCAGCACAAATCATTCCTGTCTAACGGAGGGATGAGGTGGACATAACCACTTGCGTTGATGCCCTGAGGTGCCGTCTTAAGAACTCTGCAAATTCTGAGTAATTCCAGGAGGTACACTAGATGAGAAGTCCTTGCCTGTAAGAATTTAAGTGAGCCGGATTAGAATAGATGCCACAGGGAATATTCCAGGTTGGTTTGGGGAAACTAGAGAAAAAAATTGTTTTCCTGCTTTAATCATCAGGCCAGCCTGGACTTAAATACAGTTCAAGTCCCTCAAATCTCCTTTAGCTCTGATAAGGGGAAAAGGAGACAGAAACTAGACAAATGCCCAGCCTCAAGGGCCTCAAAGAAAGAGCCCAGGTCACTGAGGGTCAGGGAGACCTGCTGTGGCTTATGCAAGAAGGGTCACTCGTCTTGAGTGCTCTGTTGTGTAGATCCACCCTCTCTATGGGGAGAGGCCACACCTCTTTGCTGTCCTTGAGGCTGATTCCTTGTGTCAAAGCCAGCAGCTTTCTCCAGGCCCAGCCACCATGTGCATCACATGTTCCCTCCACTTTAATGCAGGGGAGCAGGGGTGAAGGCAGCAGGAAGGAAAGCCTCTTCTCTCCTGGCCACCAGTTTGTTTTTTTTAAATATATATATTTTTATTGATTTCAGAGAGGAAGGGAGAGGGAAGAGAGTGATAGAAGTATCAATGATGTGAGAGAATCATTGATTAACTGCCTCCTGCAGGCCCCCTAGTGGGGGTCGAGCCCACAACCCAGGCATGTGCCCTTGACTGGAATCGAACCTGGGACCCTTCAGTCTGCAGGCCAAAGCTCTATCCATTGAGCCAAACCAGCTAGGGCATCTCCTGGCCACCAGTTTTGCAGAGACAGCCCCTCCAGGGTTGTCATGTCTCCAGAAAGAGGGGCGCTCACCTTAGGGAGCGGAACTGGGACAAAGGTGGGCCTTGCAGGAACACAAGCTTGGATGCAAGTGGCTTCAGAGAGCACTGGTCCGCCATGGGAGGGGCCCAGAGGCTTGAGTGCATTTAGATGTTTGACTTAGCTCCCTTGGAGAACCTGCCTCCCTCTCCGTCGTCCCCACAGCCCTGTTTGTCTTTGTGTAACGCCCTCTTACTTTCCTGAGTTGCTTAGGCTCTGCCTTCCCCCAAAGCTCTTTCAGACCAACTCCAAGGAGCTGGGCCCCATCCCTGTGCTTCAACCCAATGCATTGTTTTCCACATGTACGTATCTCCCTGGAGACTGGGAGAAGCGAGTCCTGAGGCAGGGACTGGGTGTGGAGCAAGGTTCACTGGCGATGGGATGGATGGTTAGAAGGAAGGAGGTGGCATTTCAGTGCCCTTCCCTGACAGCCTTGCTCTGGGATAAGTTAAACTCGGCAGCAGTTTCTCTGACAGCAAGTGATTCTGGTCCCAGGCACTTGAACCTACATGGGCATCCATTCCAAAAATCTCATTTTTCTCTGCAAGGCTTGTGAGTCCATGGGAGGCCGTACTCAGGACCCTAAGATGAGGTGGGTTCCCTCTGCCCAGAACAGGAGGTTGCTCAGGCTATGTTGGACCAGGTGACATCAAGGACTGCGCCTGGGCAAGGGGCAGGAAATGGCCTCTCAGAGAAGGCTGACCACCAGGCCTTGTGTTGTTGCCTCAGTTGTCCACCCTACCCAGGTGCCCAACACCCTAAGATCAAGGCACTAGGATAGAGTGGGAAGGGAAGAGAGAATGAGAGCCAGACACTGCTTTTGAGAAGCTCACAGGTCAGTGGGAGAAAGCTTTTCACAGGTGTTGCCGCCAATGCAGGGAGTGCTGCCTTCCAGGAAGGCACAGGGCAGGGCGGGGCCAGGGAGCAGTGCCAGGAGGATGCCCTGGGCAGGGGAAGCTGGCGGAAGTTAGGAGAGAGCACAAGGTTCAGGGGCTGAACACTGCAGACCTCCGCCTTAGGAAAACGTCAAGATGGCTCACTGCTTCCTCTCCCCCCCCAGACAGACTCACTAGTTCACGCTTCTAAGTCCCTCTCCTTCTATCTTCAGTGGAGGCGTGAGCAGAGACTGGACTGGTGTCCCCAGGAAGCTGTACAAGCCAGGTGCCAAGGAGCCCCACTGTGTGTGTGTGAGAACAACCGGTCCCCCTAGTGACCCAGCACCAGACAACCCTACACACAGAGATCGTGGGGACTTGGACCACCCCAACTTGGAGGAATACACAGGCTGCCCACCCCTGGCCATTACATGCTCTTTCCCACTCTAAGCTGGTGCCGTCTGTTGATAACCCCCAGAGAAGCCTAATGAGCCCCGACTCACGTGCACTAGGATGGCTCCTGACATCGGACAAGAGGGCCTGGAAGGACTCTGGCCTCTGCAAATGTGGCCCATGACTCACCATGGGCTCACCGTTCTGGTGACTGAGGCCAGAGCTGGGAACTCGCCTAGTACTGGTCAGCACGTTTTTGCCACTATTCCTCTAGATCTACTTGCCATCCTCCTTCAGAGCTCTCAAATATTAATGAACACAAATATGATCAACTGAAAACTAAATGGACAGACAAGCAAAGGGCTCTAAGCTCCAATCCTTCCCACGGACTCCCAGGCTGCCAGATCAGCTGCTGGTCTGGTCAGGGGCACTGGCAAAAAGGCACTACATCACTCTCTGACAATTCAGAAACAAGAGAATACATCCAGAAAAGACCAAAAATGAATGAATGAATAAATAAATAAATAAATAAGAACGGCATCAACATACTCTCTTCCAGGTTCCCCGATGGCTAAACTTGTTACCCCTGACTTTTATAACCTTTTTTTTCTTTCTTTTTTTGTTAATACTCAACCGAGGATATTTTTAGGGAGAGTAGAAGAGAGAGGGAAAGACAGACAAAAACACTGATGTGAAAGAAACACATCGACTGGTTGCCTCTGCACGAGCCCCGACTGGGAAGAAGCCTGCAACAAAGGTTCGTGCC